>NC_041061.1:18415301-18776921 GCF_900634775.1 Gouania willdenowi | reverse complement strand
ATGAAACTCCAATGTTGTACTTATGTTGGCGCTGTAAGCATTGTTTCTGTCTGTCAGCTTCTTGTTAGAAACTCCAGCATCAGTTCGTAGCCACAGAGACCTCTTGTCTGCGCATAGTTGCTGACATTAAGTCTGTTGAGTCATATAAGGGCCACAGGCCAAGTTGTTGCAGGGAGGCACATATAAGACAAGACAGAAATGTCTATGATTGAAGTTGAATTCAAAAGACAAGAAAGTTCCAGGGGCCAAGATGATGCATTTTTCCCCCTCAGTCTTTAGCGAAAAACAGAACCAGACAGCCTTGTGTCTTTTCTTCCTAATGAAGAAAAAAAACTCACGAGTTTTCATTGTTGCATTTTTCAAAGCATATTTTCAAAGGAAAACACTGTTCTAATCAAAGCAAATAGAAAGTCGGGTGAAAGTGCGCCGTTTGAAACATGGTGTGGGAAATTCAACTAAATCTGTTGGCGGTTTTGCTTCATATTGGCCCTTGTTACAAGTAATTAATTATTCAGAGTGTTATGCTTCATGTTTACTTGGAAATAGTAATTCCGAACAAGGGTTTACATGGTTCTGATTGGACAGGGTGCAAACGTGACGTATCACGTCTATCGGGAAAAAACACAACTAACCTTTTATTTTCGGCTACAACATAGAAGTCCACATAATAAGAACTATTTTCACTTTTATTTTGATTGTAGTTTTGAAGCAGCAGCTCGACAGAAACATACAGTTTCGTCCACTGAGCAGGAGAAGAGAGAGAGTAGCGGAGGAGGGAGGCAGAAGACTGTTCTTTTTTTATTATATCTGTCGTTTAAGGCTCTTATTCAATAAATAATCTCAACTCTAGTCTGGGCGGCCATCTTGGATTATATCGTCACCAGCGCGTCATCGCGATAGGATGACCATGCGCAGAACGACCGGAATTAATTTAAAGCGGAATTAAGATCGAGGAATTATTTTATTCAGAATTAAAACTGAAATAAACCACATAATTCAAATATCAGGAATAAACCACATAATTCAGATTTTCAGGAATAAACCACATAATTCAGATTTTCAGGAATAAACCACATAATTCAAATATCAGGAATAAACCACATAATTCAGATTTTCAGGAATAAACCACATAATTCAAATATCAGGAATAAACCCCATAATTCAGATTTTCAGGAATAAACCACATAATTCAGATTTCAGGAATAAACCACATAATTCAGATTTTCAGGAATAAACCACATAATTCAAATATCAGGAATAAACCACATAATTCAGATTTTCAGGAATAAACCACATAATTCAGATTTTCAGGAATAAACCACATAATTCAAATATCAGGAATAAACCACATAATTCAGATTTTCAGGAATAAACCACATAATTCAAATATCAGGAATAAACCCCATAATTCAGATTTTCAGGAATAAACCACATAATTCAGATTTTCAGGAATAAACCACATAATTCAGATTTCAGGAATAAACCACATAATTCAGATTTCAGGAATAAACCCCATAATTCAAATATCAGGAATAAACCACATAATTCAGATTTCAGGAATAAACCCCATAATTCAAATATCAGGAATAAACCACATAATTCAGATTTCAGGAATAAACCCCATAATTCAAATATCAGGAATAAACCACATAATTCAGATTTCAGTTTAATTCAGAATTACCATTTTCAATTGTAATTAAGTTTAGTTCAGTTAAGGTCACTTTATTTTGAATTAAAGGGAAATTAAAACTTTCATGTAAACGTAGCCATTGTCCACATCATATAATTCATGTCTGTTTCCTCACTTGGGAGCCAATGGCTCGACTCGAATGCCATAAATTTCAGCAGTATTTATTTAGGCGTCTTGGAACAAAGGAATATAATCTAGCTTCACGTAAAATTGTTGAGCATGGTTTCAGAGGATTCTTTGTTGGCTGATTTAAACAATCGAAGTGTGTTGTTAGTGCTTTTAACGGAACAAATAGAGCTGTCGCTTGTTACACATTTAATATGAGCCGTATTTAACTTATGTATTTTGACAGGGCAGTTACTTAGTGCCGCTCATTGTCTTTATGTGTGCTTTGTTATCATCTGTTGTTTATTTCTGACGCTCAGACACTTGCCTGACAGCAGACGAGAAAGAATAATTAGGCAGGTCTTTTTTTTTTTTTTTTTTTTTTTTTTTTTAGCTAGAACTCCCGAGAGTTTCTGTGGATTTGTTGGATGCAGAAAAAGCTTCTGAGTCAGAGGCAACAGAAGAACGAGCTCTTTAGCATCGCAGGCATTCGCTGCCTCTTCCTCCCACCTTCACCATCAAAATGTCACTTAAGATTCTGCGAGGACGCTATAGCTAACAGTCGGGGAAATAAATCCAGGCTCGTCTCCTTCCGCCATTAAAACTTTTACTGCTATAAACACTTCCCCTCTTTCTGTCAGCGATGACATTTATTCTAACCTGAGATAAGACTCAACGCGGCGTGCGCGCTGGATCACTTTTCCCCCGCTGTTAGCCATGCGTGCTAGCATGACGCGGGTAAAGTCACTGCAGGCCCCAGGAGCTGAGTTGTTGATAACTCATAGTATTTGGCCTTATCAGGGAGAGATTGTTTTGATGGCTGTGGGGTAGAACGAGGTGGGGACGGAGCTTTTGGATGCTGTTAAAGCAAATAGGATTCTATAAACTGCAGGATGACTGTTTACCCGTTAGCATTAATGCTAACTATTGTCAACGCATGTTAAAGCCCTGTAGCCTACTGTCAATGTCAATATAACACAATAATGTGGTCTACAAACCATATCCTTGCCTACTTTTGTGTAGTTTGTTTAAATGAACTCCCTTTGGGCTACAGATTTACCATAAGTCAGTGTTTCTCAAATGGGGGTACGTGTACCCCAGGGGTACGCGATGGCACTGTAGGGGGTAATTACCAGCAACTCACAAAAAGACAACAAAAAAAACACAAAGTAAGAAAAAAATATACTGAATACAATAAAAGAATAATAATAATTAAAAAAAAAACAGACAAACGACAACAAAATACACAAAATGACACCAAAAACACACACACTCAAGATGCACTAAATGAGACAAAAATACACAAGATCACGACAAAAATAACAGAGAAACATACAAAACAACCAAACGACACCAAACAAAAACACGCACACACACACTGAGAGAGAATAGTTTAAATAATGCTAACAACACACAAAAATGACAGCACAAACACAAAAAATAGGAGATAAATATACTGATATAATAATAAAAACAGATAAACAAAACAAAATGCACAAAGTGAGACCAAAACACAGGAAATAATGATAGAAATGATCTTGATTATAACATGAAGTGAAAATAAAAAGGCCAGGAGGGAGATGACTGGAAAAGATAGAAACTATAGAAATACTGTACATTTCATCAAGAGGCACTAAATACTCTTTCTTTCCATTTAGATTCTTTATCAGCCATTCATTCCATCATTATGTTCTACAGTTGTTTTTTTCACAGAATTCTGAGCCAAATGTTGTCGTCGGACAAAGGGGGCGCTTGGATTCAGAAAGAAGAGAACGGGCGTACTTGAGTGAAAAAAAGTTTGAGAACCACTGAGGGCAGGTGTCACATTGTTCGCTTGCCTGTGAGGAACACGTTTGCACATTCATCAACCAACAACCACCATCAGAACCACATCGAGTCGGCTAATTAGCAAAGTCATTAACTGTACATACGTGAGATGTTGCACCTGCAGCTTTGATTTGCTGATCTGCTGCGAAAAGCTGCGTCAGTATATTTTTCTCAACCTCAGTTCTCACTCCAACATCAGAAGGAGCCAGGTACAAAATAAACGATGAAAAAGCTCCCTGAGTTTATGAGTATTGAGAGGAAGAATTTGATAAATAGATTTCTACTTTCGTCGTTCTGTCTTATTGTTTCTGTTGGACGAGTGAAGTAAGCGTTTTCTGGCCACCATTACATCTACTGCTTTGAAAAGGTAGTAGGGATGTTCGATATTAGCTTTGTGCTGATATCTGATATGATGATAATATCCATGTCAAATTTCCGATATTAAGTGATAGGGGTGTTGAAA
This sequence comes from Gouania willdenowi, assembly GCF_900634775.1. NCBI lineage: Eukaryota > Metazoa > Chordata > Actinopteri > Blenniiformes > Gobiesocidae > Gouania > Gouania willdenowi. The sequence goes on along the minus strand of NC_041061.1, from coordinate 18,772,836 downwards.
AAAAAAAAACAAAATAAAAAACGATGTATTGCGATATTATGTCGCGCGAGTCTCGGATCGATTCTAAATCCATTCATATTGATTTTTTTATTTATTTATTTATTTTTTAACCTTTACTTAACCAGCAAAGCCTTTTCCACTGTAACAGCACAAAGAAGTGCACTGAAACCTGGGCATGTTGACCAGCTTGTGTTTATTCAATAAAATCTAAAAAGAAAGTATTAACTTTCTGCATTTATTTGTTGTTCTAGGCATAAATACCTCAGTTAAGTTGCACTAAAGTCAAAGTTGGTCTGAAAGCCACCGGCAGATTGTATGTTATTTTTTTATTTTAAATTGTTGGCACATGGCATGTTAATGTCAATGTTTTAAGTGTAAAATATGCCAATAAAATATATTTTATACATAATGTTCTCATGAAGGTGTACACATTTACAGATTAGTTGTTTCTTAAGTCATATATAAAAAAGAAAATCACAATAATCCCCTTATACTTTAATATCGGGATATATCGTATCGTATTGTATCGGGATATGAATCGTATCGCCAGATGCCAGGCAATACACACCCCTATTAACTGATAATCCCAATATTAATCTCCCCAACATGATATACTGTATATCTCCATAAAAAATGACACGTTAAATCTACTTTTAATGTTATACCCCACTGGATGTATTCCATAAATAAACATCATCTTTAGTAATGGAAAAAGTGCCATATTTGTTTTCAACAACACATTGGTTTTTCCAGTATCGCTGGAAAAGAACAATGCAGATGTCAACCAACATTACATTTATTGGCAAATATTGGCCAATAATATCAGTTGGCAAGTAACATCGGCCATCTCTTAATATTTGGCCTTTTGCTTTGGATGATCTGCAAACGATCATTGACTTAGTCAAAATCTATACAAAGAGTTATCGGATGCCGTACTCGTGGAGGTGTGGAGTAGCTATTGGATTTCATGTTGTAATGATACTCTAGATATTGAACACATATTGGAAGTAGTTTTCAGAATGAGTGTGTGTGGTTTTGGTGTGTGTTTCTTTGGGGTTCAGTAATGTACCCCTTAAGGCTGCGTATTATACTTCAAGGAACTATTTCCAGCTTTGGACGACCAAAGTAACACACATCTGTTCCCAAGCAGTAACAACACATGCATGTACTGTTTCTCATAAATGTTTCCCCTGAGGCGAGTGTTTGTTGGGTCAAAAAAAGGCTGAATACTTGAGTTGGTCCTTGGTTTTCTTCATCTGTTGCATTTTACAGTTTTCCTCATTTATTCAAGGTCAAACCTGTGGGTTTTTTTTTCCTAACCTTGACTTGATCTTGACTCTTGCGATCATCGTCTAGTCTTGCGAGCTGGTCTCATTGACCTTTGACAAGACGCTGAACCCCAACTGGCTCCAGGCGAAGTGACCTACATGTGGTTTGGTTTTATTATATTTTGTAATAAACAGAGTCAAAACTAAAATAATTAGTTATTTGAAAGTTTTTATTTTGAAACAAACACTGAATATCTAAGGGACCTTTAGAGCCACAAAGCAATGTATCCCCAAGGGTGGAAAAAAACTGTTAATTCTGTGTGCATTTAATCAAAGGAAACCAGTTTAAAAATATTTAGAAAATAATTGTGTATTGTTCTTTATTCCTCTTGATAGATGTGCTTTTTTTTTCAATCCTGTTACTGTCAAATAATCAAGCGGTTTTGATTAAAATCCCTCCCCCTTGAAAACCAGTGCATGCACCATCGCTCTCGCTCACTCCAGGATTCCATTTTGCATTCATTTGACTACTTAAGAATTTACGGTCTCCAAGGCAACATATTCCAATCACTCAAAAATATCTCTGGATTCCTTCCTTGGGACTCTTTGGAGAAGAGTGCAGACGAATGCTTTTCTCCTAACTGAAATTAAAAATGCACTTCTACTGCAGTTATTGTCCCAATGTGGACCATCAACTGGTAGTTATATTTTCGGACATTTTTTCTTGACGTCAGCAAGGGATCGTTTGTGTGGTAGAATTTATTTGTTGCGTTAACGAAAAAGCAGCTCCACCTCAGAAGTACCTCCACCTTGTAAAGAAAAAAACGAAGTAAACCATAAAAATGGGCCATCTGTTGCTCATTTAGAAGCAAGTGCTAATACTTGGTTCACTAATGATCCCTTTTCTTTTTGCTCTACAGTTCAGGGATGACAAAGGCTACATCCTGTACCAGCAGATCGGGGACCGGCTGGACCTTCATCTGCCCTCCGCTGGACACCATGCGGTCCACGCCGGACTACGAGTTCTACAAGCTCTACCTCGTTGCAAACGCGGGAGCAGGCGGACCGCTGCGAGGTGGATGGGTCCGCCCAACATCGTCCTCACCTGCGACGAGCCAACCAGAGAGCGCCGCTTCACCATCAAGTTCCAGAGTTCTCGCCAAACCTGTGGGGCCACGAGTTCAAAAGCATGCACGACTACTACATCATCGGTAAGTCAAAGAGGTTCGAGTTCGAAATGTGAAAGACTGATTGTGTTGAGCTTCATGCTCGTGTGTGTGTGTGTGTGTGTGTGTGTGTGTGTGTGTGTGTGTGGGGGGATTTGTTATGATTGCATGGATGATTTCTGATTGTGCCTGAATGTGTTTATTTCCATGATGGTGGAGCTGATTGGGTGGGTGTTTCAGAGTAATTAGGTTTAAGGATTCTGGGTGATCCTGTCCACTGGCTGATACTGTACAGGACACACACTGCAAAAATATGAGCACATGTTGCTAACATCTCAACTTGAAGGGTTTTTTCCCTTCAAGAAAACCATGCGGTAGTGGGGAATTTGGTTTTTTGGTTTGGTGTCCTCTTTTAAGTATATTTTGTATTGTTGTTGGGTTTGCCCATTATGTTGGCTTTGGTGTTGAGTGAGGTATGGCTACATCTACCCAAGGCCTGTTTATTGTTACCTCCATCCTCGCCGTGACCGCAAATGAATGCAGCGCAGTTTGTTTTGGTTTACTCAAAATTGATTGTTTGGAGTAGGTTTCATGTAACGGCCTGATGAGGTCATCAAGGCAAAGCCAATCAAAGCCTCCGTATCTTATGGAAAAAATCTCCACACAAAGGTTCTGTCTACCCTCAACCTATAGGGGTTGATTATGGTTTAAATACAGACCAGAGCTCAAAATGAGCTTGTGTGCGTGTATACACATACACACCCACACACACGCACACACTCCCACATGCCCATGAATGTCCAATAGAAACACTTGAGTAGTGAGAGGGGTGAAACGAGTAGACAAAGAGCCAGAGAGAGCCCCCGTTTGATTCCCACAGCTCTCCTCCTACGCACCTGCAAGCTTTATTCACTCAGGTGTGCAAATGCTCTTTTTTTCGTCCGCTGCTGTAAAAATATCCCAAAGAACGGTGAAGCCAGCAGGAGAGAGCTGGCTCAGAGGGGGAAAAAAAAAAGACAAAGAGAATGTACGATCTCTGGAAGTCTGTGAAGTCCCTTATGCCTTTTTCTTTTTTTTTTCTTTTTTGTTCTATTTGTTTGGCACTGTCAGGTGCGCTCGTGTTTCTTCTTCTCCTCTCCGTAGTGTTTGTGGAGAGAGAAACGAGGGACTGAGCATATTTCTTCGGCAGTAATATCATACAGACATTTTACTCCGATTAGATGGAAGCAGGTGAGATAGCGAGGTTTGGTGCAGTGTCTTCACTTTGTCTGTGTGTCATTTATACACAGAGGAAGTCTGGCTCGATAATGAGAAGAAATGAGGAAATGGGAACAAATCTCACACAGTGTGACAAATCACCCTCAAACATAACAACAGCAGCAGCAGCAACAACACAGTGGAGAATGGAAACAAAGTATCCTGTAGCTGGAGTTTCACTTAACCATGCTGTTATTCTCTGAGTCCAATTGACCAATTTCAGGGTTCAGTAAAATTTCAGACAAATTATTCTTGGTTTTGGAGCATGAAATAGTTTCTACAGGGCTAAATTACCGTAATGAACATGCTAATGGAAAAGGACTGCTTTAATATGTAGCTAATAGAAAGTAGGGAAAAGGGACTTGAGATAGTACCTTTGTACAAGTAAAAGAAATCAGCATAGAAAGAACATACAGTTGTTGTTACTGAATATAATTTAGGATTAAAGGGCCAGTAATGGTTTGAGGTAGTTAAACATGCACCGCTTCCATTTCTTCATCGAAATTTGTCGACCAAATAACAATTGAAAATGAACTTTTTTTTTGTCAAACTGCATCAAATTTGCCACTTGAACTTTTTACTGCAATTCTGAAATGTAGGGTTTCTCCGATTTACGTTTGCCTCTTTTAAGTACCGTGTTTTCTGGGGTATAGGTCGCTACTTTTTTACATCACCTGTACCCTGGAGCGACCTATCTGTTGATTTTTTTAACGAATCATTATCACCATCTAGGGAATAAAACAGATTGTGGTTTCTAGCTGGTAAAGTAAAGCCGACCACAGTTATGATAGCAGGCTAGCAGTAGCATGATTACAGTAAATAATGACAATAAAAAAACTTACCAATTTGTATTGAATACGGGAAAATTTGCAGGAATATTGCAGGATTTCGGAAAAACCTAGAGTTACTTCAACAATTTCAGGTCATCGTGATATGAGCAGCGTGGGAAAACTGTCAGTCGTGCAAATATTGTGGAGTTTCATTGAATTTGTATATTTGTAGGAACTGAGATATCTACAACTGAAATGTTTGTTGATTTACATAATTATTGTGGTTTTTTTGTTAGATTTACTTTCTCATGTGGGCCGAACTGGATGCTCTGAAGAGCCAGATTTGGCTTCTGGACCTTGAGTTTGACACATGGATTAATTATTGCACTGAGCCCATACAAAGCAGCCTATGACTTGTAGCCCGGAGCGACTTCATTTCATAAAAAAGTGACTTATCCAAAAATAGAAACACTGTTTCTGGGCGACATGGACCAAATCTCATATCTCAATATTTTTTCTCAAAAAAGCGATATACGATATAAACCTCGATATTTTTTTTAACTTAATCAAGTCTTACCAGAAAGACAATTCTGGCTTAAATTTGCTGATGAAAAATGCAACACAAGCACATTTATTAACAAACGGCTGCACAAAACGTGACACTTGAGTCTTTTTGTCCTATAAAGGAAAGTACGTGTGAGTGCTGGTCTAGTACGAACTCAGAAATCCATCTAACTGAGTTTTTTATGCTGTTCTGAGAAGTAGCAAAAGCAGCAACTCTTAAAACAAGTATTTAAATACAAAATAAGCTATAAGAAAAAAAAAAATCCATATAGATATTGGAATTTTCTACATTGCCTAAATAGAAAAGTCAATATATCTTGAATCTCGATATATTGCCTCGGCCTGCACTGAGCACAAAGACTTGTAGCCCGGAGCGACTTATCTATGTAGGTTTCCATGAAAATAGTACATTTTTTGGAAAGAGACTTATATAAAGGTGCGGCTTATAGTACAATATCAATATACCGACATTCTATCCGTACGCAGCGCCCTGCATTAGCCAGTTTAGGTCATGTGACTAAAACTAAACCTAACAGTAACCCTAACCCTAAAAATTGTTGCGATATAGAGTTATAACCTAACCCTAAGTACGTGTACTTTGGTAAACGTACTTTGGTAAACGTACTTTGGTAAACGTACTTTGGTAAACGTACCAGTAGCACCGGGGGTTGTAAGTACTGCAATCGTACGAATAGACACTTTCGTACAGAAAATATAGTATTCATCTTTATGAAGCTCAAATATTGTCTCATGGTGTAGAAAGCCTTTTCGTAGGCAAAGCAGTATTGATCTTCATGTTCTTCACAATCTGGTGTCCAAAAATAGAAATACCGCTTCAATACCCCGACTCAGTCCAGTCCAATCGATTGACGACTCCAGTCAGGATCAATGACGGGTCGCAAACTTACTGCCGTAGACGCACTTCTCTCCGGGAAGAGAGCTGCTGATAGCTTATTGATATCATCCCATGATCGCTTGTGAGTGCATTCATTAAGAATAATCTCTCAACAGAGCGAGTGTGTCCTTAATGAGGCACGGAGACATCTTAATAACGGCTAATCCTGCCACTGATGTGATGTGAAGCTTGACAGCTGTCCTGTGTGTGTTGAGGCGTCCCCGTGGGGGTGAAAGCTGAGAACGCACTGTGGACTATACCTGTATAGGAACAGAGCGTGTGTGTAAAGGTGCCAATCAATGCAAAGACCCAAAGGGAAATGATGTTGTAATTAACCTATAGCATGGTGGGATTTCATTTGCTCTTTACAGTTGAGGTTCATTTAAGATAAACCTTTTATAGATTCCTTTCTAGTTCAAGTCTACTGGGGCGATCAGTTAGCTTTAGCGCTAGGAAGCACCCAGGTGAAACAAACAGGGTTTACATTGTGATTGATTGTCACCTCCATGTGTGTCAAGTCTCTTGTTCGCTGAAAAGAAAACTTGTTTCGTTTTATGTATTTTTTTGCCTGTGCAGTACTAATGTATCACAGATGCTACTGTTAAGTAATCAGATTACTCCAATCCTATTAAATGTAATTTCTTACTTCCGCATCCCGGCGAGAGGGAAGAGAGTGGAAAAATTGATTTGTTATACTTAATGATTGATGTTTTCATTCATAACGCCGGGTCAGAGTTTATGTAAACCTGATTCTGTTAAACGCACACACACACACACATGCACGCACGCACGCACACACACACCTCCCTGCTCGTCCACCTATACTTTCTCCACGTCTTGCACTCCATTTGAATCCCACCACACACAAAACAGCAGGCCTAACTTTTACGACAAGCCTTTAGCTCAGTGTTTTTCAACCTTGGAGTCGGGACCCCATGTGCGGTCGCCTGGAGTTTAAATGGGGTCGTGTTGTGGATTTTTGCCGTGGGGTAGTTGAATTTTTTTGTTTATAATTTTTTTTTAATCTATGTCAAATTTCAATGACCTCAAGCACTTCGAATTGTATTTTATATACGAAAAGCACTCTATGAATAAAGTTTCATTTGATTTAAAATGTCTCGTAATTAATAATAAAAATAGAAAATAGTGATTAAAAATGTATTTTTGACATTTTTTAATTATTGTTCAGAAAAACAACTGTATTCTATAGTTTTGCTTTGTCAAATATAAGTCTAGTTATTAATAATAATAATCATAATCATAATAATTTGAAAAGCACTCGGAGAGCACAGACCTCCGCCAAGCAGCTCATTTCCACCCATATTGTGATTTCCACCCTATGTTGTAGTCCTACATTGATTTTATATACACTATTGAATTCATTGATTATCAAAACATACCTTTAGCATTTGAAAGATCAATGATATTATTAATTGTCAAACCGTGTCACTAATCATGCTGTGTGAGAACCAGTTACTGTATATTTCTGTTCTTCTTTTTCTAATTGGATCACGGATGACATCATCAGTGAAGCGTGTTCTGAGAGTTGAACCTATGACATCATCAACAAGAAGTTCCACAGTGTGGATGGGAAACGGAATGGGATATATATGTCTGTATATTTTATTTTGGTAGCCAGAACATCACCAAAATTGTATCACCTGTTCCTTGTCCCATTTTTTCAATTTTCCTGATAATTTCATCTAAATTTGTTTACAACTTTTCAAGTTATCTTGGTAACTGGCATAACCTCACCGCTCAAGGTAATAATAATTGTAATAATAGTAATAATAGTAAAATGCGGTATAAAAATATATACCTATATATATATACAGTATAACAAACTTGATCAAAAACTATAGTTTAAGAAAAAAAAAATGTATTTAGGGTTGCCAGAATCCTCGATATCAAAATGGGGTCACGATTTAAAAAAGGTTGGTAACCACTGCTTGAGCTGGTTTGAATATAATATGTATACAAGTGGAGCACGTGTGCTGTCGTTATGTGGTTGTAATCAAGCGACAAACTGATGATCCTGATCAATCGCGTAACACGAGTGTTAGCATTGTTAGCATTGGGATAACAACCTAGCATCTTTTCTCATCTGTTCCAGTCACAATCAGGCTGGATTAGACTTCCTGTAACCACAGGACTTTGAATAATCCACAGTTTATCCACACTACACATACTATACAGAGGATAATGTTTGCACTGTGAGTATCCGGATGTTTTTGTAAGATAACCCGTGCAGCTCTGCAGGGAGTCCTGCTTTTAGTTTAGATGTAGTTCTTCACATTGTTGCGTAAGGTATGATTAAAGTCCATTTACAGAGGAGAATGAGGAGCTATTCACTGCTGTAAAGTCATTAGATTTGACTTCAAGTTTTTCAGGAGCCATGTTTTAGTGATTGTGCTTTCACGTTCTCATTCTGCTCATTTAAAACTAAGTCAATCTTCTTTTTCTTGTTTGGCTCTAAGAAATATAAGTGTTTTTCCTTCTGATATTAGGAATTATTGTTGCATTATTAGAGTTGTTGTAAAATTGTTGAATTAAAAAAAAGAAAGTATGAACTCGTGAAATATTAACTTCATTCATTTTTATAAGTGTGTTCATTTTAAGGCCACTGTTTTGTAATTTCATTTCATTTAATTTGATTTATTCCAAATAAAGGCTTAGAGGTTCTAGGAACAAAAATTAGAACATTTTAATCTTAAACTGTTAAAACGAGAGATGATTGCACATTTTGCTAATATACTGTAGGGATACACTGAAAACAACTGACTCTTTTTATTTGATCATGTTTTTAAATTATTTTATTAAATTACTTCTGTGTTTTTAACTTTTTTCAATCACATAAGCACATTTCTGTGTCTGATCTCCAATTGAATTTGTCAGAAAGATGCTATATGATTGATTGATTGTGTCTGGATTAAATTTTCAAATTGTGTAATTTTATTGTTTGGTTAATGCGACAAACTCCACACGTCCTGTTTATTAAATATGATAACGCTGGTATTTGTGAATACAATTATTCAAGTCAAAAAAACGTGAGATTCAAACATTATAGGCCAGGAAACGATGGAGGAAGGAAACCATTGAGTATTTCGAACGTGTCTGAGGATTAGAGGTTAAAACTAGGAGTCAAGAGAGGAGGCGCGGATGAAATGGAAAGCAAGGTGACGCGGAAACACGCTGGTGTGTGGTTGATGTGAATGGGATGTGAGACGTGGCTGCGGTGTCTCGTCTGCTGGGTGACAGTGAAACAACGCGGTCACTTCCAATCACCTCTGCTGCCATCGACAAAACAGGACACACACACACACACACACACACACACACACACACACACACACGAGATGCCCATTCTAACATATGCACACTCACATTGCCATCCACTTGGGTTTTGCCTTGAATTTATGCGCTCGCACACTGGTGGACAAAATAGGCCCACAGTTATACACAGAAGTGTCTTAAAATAACTCACACGTACATACATACATTAGGCCTGGGCAATATATCGAGATTCAAGATACAGTATCTTAAGATTTCTATTTTGGTGATACAATATCGCCTATATTGAAAAATATTTTTGTGTAAAAATACTTGTTTTAGGAGAGAATGCTTTCATTACTTCCCAGACCTTCCCCCAAAACAAGCCACACTACAGAACTCACTCACACATGCTGTCCCTTATAGCTGTTGTTGCCAACATTTTTTTTGGATCGTCAGCCCATTTCAATATTTTAGTGCACAAAGTGGCAAAATGCACAAACTCAGACATTTTTGTAACGCATTTTATTTGAACTATATTTAAGAAAGTGAAAGTATAGAATAGTTGTTTAAGATTGTGTTTTTTCTTTAAATTTCAAAAAAATTATAATATATTTTTAATCAGTCTGGGCTTTTTTTTTTTTCCATTTATCAATTAGTAGACATTACAGGCGACCCATTTTAAATTCCAGGCAACCCCAAGGTTGAAAAACACTGCTTTAGAGGATAAAAAGCCAAAAGTAGTACATATTGTGCAGCTTTTTGTTAATAAATGTGCCTGTGTGGCATTTTGCATCAACACATTTAACCCAGAATTATTTTTCTGGTCAGACTTTATTGAGTTCAGGAAATATTGAGATTTATATCGTATATTGCCATTTTGAGAAAAGATATTGAGGTATGAGTTGTGGTTCATATTGCCCAGCCCTAAAATACGCGGAGTTTGCGAGGGGTCAGGGGGAGCATTGCCTCCCCTGGTGGTCAAAAGTTTTCATTACAGTTTTCCCAAATTCATTCGAAAAATGTTTTTTATTTTTAAATAAAATTGTTTTCTACTGCTTTGATTCTAACATACTGTATACAGTATACTGTTAGTTTCATGTCACAGATGTTAGTTGTACCTGAAATGGTCCCAAACTTTTGAGACTTTAGGTTGGTTCTTCTACTGTTGCGTATTTCGCCTTCACAACGTAAATGGTGAAGTGACACTGCACCCAGCAGTTCATGTATGGTACTGCAGCAACATTAAACGATTTTTGTAGCCAACATTATCAGTTATTTTATTAATCATTTTTACATTATTATTGTACAGTATATGTTACACACATTATGGTTTTGTGCGAATCTTGAGACGATCTATATATTTAATCCTATTTTTTCTTTTGCCACCCCCCCCCTCGGCAAGAATCTCAAACTCCACCTATGACTACACACCAACCGACGCTGCAACGTATGGTGGTGAGCAGGTCAGTTGTTGTGGGACTGCAGTGTTGTTGCATACTGGGACAGATGGTCGTTTGTATACTGGCAGGTATGTGTGCAGATACAGGTAGAAAAGTCAGTGTACAGCCATGTGTGTGTGTGACTGCGGATAGATGTGAAGGTATTCTTCAGTGTTTGACTCCCAGTGGTATGTTTGCGGTACGGTGAGGGAGGGGCCGGGTGGTGGGGGCCCCAGGGGGCTTTGCTTAACAGTGAGTCTGCGGCTCGCAGTCACACAATGGCAGAGACAAACAACCCCCGCCCCGCTAATATGAATAATAGAAGAGCTGACTGAAATGAAAAATGTTTATGTGTGTTTGAGTTTTAGTTTGTAAGTTTTTTTTGCAGGAGAACCGCAGTGCGTGCACTTTATTTGCTGTGTGGACGTTGACTCAGTGCGTGGTTTTCTCACTTCTAAAGTGAATGTACTTCCTGTAACACTCGGGTGCTCCAATGTGAGGGGTTTTGGTTCTCGTCCCCTGTGCGCGGAGCGAGGGCGGCCTGTTTGTGTGTGGTCTGATAGTCGGACAGCACAGAGGAGGTGTGGTGGGCGCAGACAGCAATGCCAGAGTGTTCAATAATGCACAAGTACTCACTGGTTTATTCATCAGGGTTAAGTTGAAATAAATGACACACCGTCCAGATTGGGGGGGGGGGGGGGGGGGTTAAGATGAAGAGGAGAGGAGAGGAAAGATGGAGGATGATGCTGCAGTGGGAGGAGCGAGAGTGGAATTAAAATCAGCTGGGTGGAAGAGGTGGGGAACCCAGGGACACTGGGAGATCTTTACCTGATGAATATTTGATTGGATTTAAAGCCTCTGATTTGAGCCTCCCGCCAGGCACTGAGATGAGCACAGACACAGGAGAGGGAAAAGGAAAGCTGTGGAGGGGGGGGAGGAGGATGAGAGGGATGAAGGAGGGTGAAACAAGATGACCGCAGTGACAAGGATGAGGCTTGTTTTTTACTCTGATATCCTTAATGAAAGACAGACACATGCACTGCGGACTGTTTTTATTTATTGCTGGTATCTAAAAAAAAAAACCTGTGTTAGTATAATTAGCACTTCTTCATCAAACTAAACAAATAAAAAGAAAACGTGTTTTATTAGAAAAAGAAATGAACCAATAGAAGATTTAATTTGATCATAGGGGTGCACCAACCTTTAAAAAGCCTGACCTGCCGATTCCGATATTGGCCAAAACCTATTTTTATTTATTTTTTTAAAATTTTTTTTACAACTGTCAGCATAGACCTTAGAATTAGGGCTGAACAATTTTGGAAAATAATCTAATTGCAGTTTTTTTTTCTTCAATATTGCCATTGCGATTTGACATGCAATTATTTCTTCAAGGGCCTCTTGTCATGTATTTAATAAATTTAATAAATAATGTCAGATTTATAAAATATACATTTTAAAGCACAAAATACAACAATAAAGCAAACAAATCTGTGGTTTTACCTCTTCAACATATAGAATGATTGCACATCTTGTAGTGTAGACCTTTGACAGCATGTGCAGACAAGGAGAAAAATTTTGAAAAAAAATGGCAGCCTTTGCGATTAGAAAATTGCGTTTTATTAATAGTTCGGCCTTACTTTGAATGTTACAATTTTATTTTATTGAAAAACATTGAATAATACCCATGAAACAATACAAACGTGTTGTTTTAACTGCACGTGAGGCAGTTATCTGAAATATAAATGAACGTTTAGATAGATAGATAGATAGATTTCCTTTATTGTCATTTAACATAACATCAGGGATGCATTTGAATGAAATTATGTTGCATTAGCCACAACAAAAACATGAGTAAAAAGAATAAAAAGGATAAAAAACCAGGTCAGGTCAGAGAGGGATTCAGTATAAACATATAAATATATATAGAACATTGCTCTCCAAAATACTAAATTATGTCAGTTCCGTTAGTCTTTCATTTTTCACATTTAAAAACATGTGTGCAACAGCTTACACTGCAGACCTGCTTTGAGCTCTTTGCCAAAAAATAAAGTGCCCAGCAGTATTTTGGTTTAACAAATAAAGAAAATCTCAAGGTTTGAGCTAGATGATAGTGATAATAATAATTTACAGTACAAACTAACAAAACTGCATAAACCACCAATAACACGTCCTGAGTTTTAAGTTTCCTTGTGGTGCAAAAAGATAAAATGGCTGACTTTAAAATCTTTGCTAAGATCGGCCGAATAGATCGGTTTCATGTGCAAGTATCGGCAGATCGATCAGTGCATCCTTAAAATAAATACATTTTCTGAACTTTAGATTTAAAAAGCCTATAACTTCTTTCTTTCTTTCTTTCTGAAACTTTTAGAATTTGGAACTTTTTAAGTCACTTTTGTACCGGTCAAGTATCTGGTGGGTGCGTGGTGTTAACGCAATAGGGCTGCGTGCGCGCACACATCAAGCCCGTCTGCGACGTGCTCAATCAAGCGCAGGCGTGATGACCAATAAGAAATAAGAGCGATACTGTACTTGGTCCACGATACAGGTTCTAAAAGATCTGAATAAGTTAGAAATTGACCTACAAATACATAATTGAGTTAGACACTTTTGAAGTTAACAACTACTGTTTTTTTGTGATATGTTGATGTGTTTGTTAATCAGAAGGAGTCCAACCGTGTTCCCTTATATCAGCTTGTGTGCTTTAAACTTTTGGCAGCCCCAACTTGAAATCACTTTTGGTCAATTTGACCTATCTTCTAAATCATTTTTGAAATCCCCATGGTAAACCTCACATATATCATAAAGTTTCTAGGCATTCTAGCGAACAACACCTGCGTTGGGCTCATTTTTCACTTTGCTGTATGTTTGACGGGGTTGAAATAGGACGACATGGTCTTAGTCTGCCATTTAAATCTGTAGGTACTTCAGATACAGACTGATATAAGGGCCTCACTGGTGTCTGCGCTATCTAAATTGTAGGTTTTATGGTGTTGGTGAACTCTTGACGACCTCTTTATCTGCTTCATGTCTGCATAACAAATGAAATATAGACACCTGCACTCCAAAGTGTTTCCATTCCGACCACCCGCAATAAAACTCAGCTCCATTTTTCTACTTTGGACTATGTTTATGCTTGCACATGTGTTGTGGTCCTCGGGGGGCCAGGCCCCTAAATGCTAGCTCGAGGTGGACCTGAGACGCCCTTCTTTCTAGCCACTGCATCCCATTTTTCACACGCCACTGAACACGTCGTATTCGTACGGCGAACAGCCTCAGTTAAACTCTCATGTGTGAGAATAGCCTCAAATAAAGCACGAGTGTGTAAAATGGAGTAGAATGGGGTCAGCAGGGGTTTTTGTGCAACAGATCTAAATTATTTCCCCTTGAGAGATCAAGTTGATCTGCATCACTGTAGAGAGAAGAAAGTGGACACTTGAAAAGAAAAGATATCTCTGTTAGGTAGAGTAGAGGTTTACCCAAGTGTTTTAAACGCTTCTGTCTGATGTTTCGACATTGTGTGCATGAAGTTCCAACTTAAATACAGCATTTAAAACATTGAATGAATCTGTTAACTTGGTTGACTAAAATATTCCGTCACAGTTTTCGATGGCTACATTTTTAAAAAATGACAACAAATGAGATTATAGCTGTGTTTCCATTACAGATTTTCGCAAAATAAAAGCAGTATTTCTAAATGTCGACAAAGTATAATTGCGCTTTGAACGTGTTTCCATTGAATGTTGTTTTAGGTAGAACCCTCGTAACTCACGTGAAATCTCATCTTGCGAGAGGAAGACGAACACTCCAAACCTAATTATAACACTTTGTATTCCTTTGTTGTTTCACGTCTAATGTGGCAATAATTTTCAAGTATAATGCTAAGAAATGTCTCAGTCTCCTCTTCTGTCTACACGTACTGCGCCATGTTTTCTCGGAGAGAGGTAGCCATGTGACGTGTATTTGCGGAAAACAATTTCAATTCCTCCTCTTGCGACATTTGAGTGTTTTTTTTTTAATTCAGGTGTTTCCATGACCAGTTTTTATTGCACAATCATTTCCAAGTGTAATAGAAACACAGCTCATGACTCAGTTAGGGTGATCGTGCTTGTTTTCTGATTGAGAGGTTGGGGGTTCGATGTGTCGAAGTGTTTTTCGGCAAGACCCTGAACCCTAAGTTGCTCCCGATGCTTAACTTGCGCCTTTGCTTGTCCGCTCTGTCCCATTGGTGTGTGAATGTGAGTGAATGGGTGAATACGCTAAGAGTCTAAGTTCATTTACTATAAAAAAAATAAAAAATACTCACGAACAAAAACTTTATAAAAATGTCGTGATGTTTTTGTCAACTAATTAAAACAAAACTATAATTTCATCATTATCAAAACTCATGTGATCATACGCATTGATCTGTGTGTATTTACAAACATTATTATCATCTCATATCTGGTCAATCAATGCTAATTGATCCATAAAGGTTTTAAATCTTAGTCGACTATATCTGCAACCAGGATTGGGGTCAATTACATTTTTCAATGGCAATTACGTCTTCAACTATCCATATTTTAGATCTACATTTTTAGAACTGCGTTTCTACTGTCGCAGGCTATTCAATGTGATTATATTTAGTCAATAATGCCACATAGAGTAGCTTGATCTGAATTATAGTATTGTCATCGCACTAGAACATTATCAACTACTGTGCTATCAACAATTCACTTACCTGATAAGAAATGGGCCCAACAAATTTGGATGTTGTCCAGATTTTTGCCTCGTAGATTCTGGTTTAGCATCGCTAAACACAAGCGGCTGATAACTTTTGATATTGTTCTCCCTGTTTTGTTATAAAATCTATAGTCTTACCGATTGGTGCAGCCAAAAACAGAATAATGTAACCGTTACTGATCACCGTAGTGAAATTCTTCTCTGCATGTTTACCCATTCTCTCCGGGGGGGTAGCGGTGGGCTGCAAACTGCAGGCGCCCGGCGCACAGTGTTGGCCCAGGTGAGTCTTCGACCGTCGACCTTTCAGTTACAAGCCCGCTGTCCTTAACCACTAGGCCACTACTCCCCAAGAGATTAGTATATTAGCTGGGTTTCGAACTCGGGTCTCCAGTACGGAAGGCAAGAAATCTACCATTAAGCTAGCATGACAACACGGCAATAATTCACCATTTCCTTTCATTCGATGTTGGGGATTTGCTCGATGCGTGCATTTTGTTTACCTGCTGAGTACCTTCAATATGGCGACTTTCAGTTTGATGACGCCGCGATGATGCGCCGTGAAAACCCACTATTGATATTCGAGATAGCAGGAGGTGACGCTCAGAAAGAAGACGGGGCATTAGGACTCGTACATACACAGATGAGAGAGAAAGAATGAGGGTCGTGACAAGAAGATAAGAAAAAGTTTTCCCCGGGGTGACAGATCGCCTGGACGATTTAGGTCAGCAATCAAAGTTGCGCTGCCGTCCCTGAGATTAGTTGTTAGTGCACGCCTTGTGGGGTTTGGAGCTACTTGTGCGCCCTTGTTTGTGTGCGTCTTTATGATAGTGTGAGAGAGCAGTTTTGATAAAAGACGTCCAGGGTTTATTGGAGAAAGAGTGTGAATATGTCTCTCCTGGTAAAAGGTCAGACAGGAAGAATCCCTCCCTAATTGGATTTGGCCTGGTTAACATTGTATGATTCATTTAACCTTCATACACTATAGGTCTCCCACATGCACAACATCTGACACACACTGATGCACAAACCTTTCCCTCGCCTTGTGTTGCAGCTTGACAAACAAAGGCATCATTGTGCCGCCGCCTTCTGCCGAGGGACTTTGTGCTGGAGGATGTGTCACCCCTGCAATCAAGAACAGGGAGGAGGTTAAAACGAGCGCACCTCTCCTGATGACCTTTGCCATTGCTAGAACGTATTACCCCCCTAATATAGCCTTGATTTAGTGCTCAGGTTCACGCAAACATGACCCCTGATCAACATAATGAACATGTTCACACAGACAGATGTGTGGCCCCACAGGCAGACTCGCAGACATGATGCGTGTGTGTGTGTGTGTTTACTGACACACACACACACACACTGATGAACTTTGTGCTCGAACCTTTCCAGATAACCCATCTGGTCTTTTTTCTCCCTTTTCATTTTGTAAATGGTTCACCACTTGCGTGATTTAGAGGGTCAGATAAACCTGCCTCAAGGAGGGGTGTAGTTGGTCTTCACGTTGGAAGGTGTGTGTGTTTAACCCTCCTGTTGGATTGAGCAGTGTTAGTTTTGACAGCAAATTAACATTGACAGCAGTTTTAGTCGTAGGTTTTAGACCAAACGCTCAACTTAGTTTTAGCCAAAATACAGTCATCAGGACTGTTTCAGTTATAGTCTAGTTTTAGTTACTAAGCGACCATCTATCTGTAGCTGTGTTTCCATTATCCTTGGAAATGCGCAAAGTCTAAATAGCGCAATAAAAAATGGTAATGGAAGAAAAACGCTCAAATATCACTAAAAAGTTTTTACACTTTCATGAGGAGGTTTTTCAGATGTTTCGATATTGAAGTGTATCGCAAAAGCGCAATGGAAACACTACGTAACGTGACGTACCTGGTCACATGACCACCTAACTGGGTCATGAGCTGTGTTTCTATTACACTTGGAAATGCGCAAAATCTAAACAGCGCAATAAAAACTGGTAATGGAAACACCTCAATGTCGCAATAGGAGGAATTTGAGACGTTTCGGTATTGAAATGTGTCGCAAAAGCAACGTTCAATGGAAACGCCTTCAAAGTGCAATTATACTTTGTCGACATTTAGAAATATTGCTTTTATTTTGCAAAAATTTGTAATGGAAGCACAGCTTGTGACAGATTATATAAAGCATAGTCATTCAGCATTAACATTGATCAGTATGATATGGGATGGTAATAATGATTGTAAATACATGGTGAATACACAGTGACCAATGAGTAAGACCACATGACCACTTGAGTTCTGATTGGATTTAGTTTTTAATAGGTGAAAACATTTGAATATATGTTGATAATGTGCTTTTTATGTTAGTCATAGTCTCCTTGATGTCACTTTAAAACATTTATTTAACCAAAACTATGATGAAAATCAACACAGATAATGAATGTCTGAAAATCCAGGTTTTTTTTTTTTTTTTTACTTAGTTTTTATCAATTTCAGCCAACACTGTACAGTAAAAAAATTGTAGAGTTCCCGTACGACGGATCTGGATAAGCATAACGCTTTTTTCTGTCGCCCTTTCCGGCATGCAAAAGGACAAAAAAAACAAAAAAACAAAAAAAAAAAAAAACAATTATGTGATTTTGCTCTGAATGTCAAAATGAATTTCTGTGATTGCAACCATGTCGGAAATGAACTGAATAAATAAATGAAATAAATAAATAACCATTTATGAATCTATGAACACACAAAAACAAAGAAGCAACATAATATAGGAATACGTAAAACAAAACAACCACACCAGCCAGGCCAGCACCCAAGAGTGTAAACCAGAAAATATAACAAAATAATAAAATGTTAGAAATAGACAATGTTATTGTTAGTCTTTAAGACACATTCAATTACATGATACATACTGTGTCTACCGTATTGATAACATATAAACTCCCTATAGAATCATGTATAAAGATACTAGGGATGTCCTGAAGCAACTTTTTCACTTCCGATACGATGCCGATATTGCAGCCTTGAGTATTGAGTATATAACGATGTCGATCTGATGCGTTATCAGCACAAATCATACACACTTTCATGACTTATTTTGTAGTGTGGAATGTTAAAAAAGGCTTGATCAAGTGATGTCACTTAAACAGAGAACAATAGTCAGCAACAGTAGGTATGAGAAAAACTGACCCATTTATTATTAACCAATTGGTTCCATACATTTTAACCTTCAACACAATATCTACAGTATTCTAAAATTGAATAAATATAAATATAAAATAAATTATAAGACCCTAAAAAATAACCTAAATAAATCAAATAAAAACAAATTATACATTTAAAGTGCAAACAATTGACAGTCAATTTTTACTATCAGTGTATGGTGGGAACTACTGAGAGCGTGGACAAAAAAACCAAAAACTTATCCGAGCGCTTATGTCGGAGATTTTAGATGCAGTCTGATAAAATTCGATATTTGTTTTCTGGCTGATATCGGACCGATATCAATATCGGATTGGGACACCCCTAAACGATACAATGGTAAACAAAAATCCTAAGTGCCAATGACAAAAAATAAAAACCGTAGAAACTAAAGGAGGTACATTGTAGATCTTCCATCCAAAACTCAGATATATGGTGCAGTTTCAACTCTGAAAATATTCATGAAATTAAGTCATAAAGAAAGTGACATACGGGGTCTTTATTTTGCTATCCTCAAATGCACAAAAAGATGACGCATTGCTAGTTGGACGTTGTCGCTAATGACTAAAAACAGCCATTGTGTTTGAACTGTAAATCTGATTAGGTCGGTTGGCTCTCAATTGTTTGATGACTGTGCGGAAGAATAGAAAAAGGATGTTTGGAGTGGATGGAAGTTGGTCAATGGAAAGAAGAAAAAAAAATGCAGAAGCTCGGCGCCGCTCATCAACATCGCATCAGCGAGTCTTACTGAACTGTAATGCTTTGTGAGTTTCCCACAAAACAAACAAAGAAGTCCATATTGTCTGTTAAAAGGAATGGAAGCCGGTGTTTTGAATTGATTGGCAGATTTAAGATCAAGTTTTTGGACACCATGCTTTTTTAAAGCTTTAACTTTCTTGTGAAGTGTTTGAGTGAGAGAAAATACAAAGATTTTCAATTCTCAACAGTTACTGTTGGTGACCTGTGCAATAACCTATGATAGTTTCACATGGTTGCAGCTTCTCTCTATGTTCAGCTAAACCTAACCCTAACCTAACCTCTGCTAAAGTTCTGCTAACCTAAGCTAATCCTGCCCTGACATTCGCTCTGTAAGCAATGCGCGGACACGAGTTTGATATTCATCTCCTCTGCTAACCCAGAAAGAAAAACCTATTACCGTGCTTTGCAAAAATATTGAATCACTCCATGAAGAAGGGGAAAAAACACACAGAGCAGCCATTAACGTTTTATCGGAAAACACTGTGTCTATAAGTAACGGCCATGGTCTTTGGCATGTGTGAAGCAGATTATGGTGTTCTTGGAAGCGTGATTGGACCCAGCAGCTGTTCAGCTGAAAAAGATGGAGAGGAAGAGGGAGTAAATTATAGGGAAAACAGACAAGCTGAAATCATTTAAGCATACAGAGGAAAGCAGAGGAAGGGTCGTCGGCAGATGATGCCGATGATGAATCGAGGGATTTTTTTGAGTGTGTTTTCGGAGAAGACGGATGAAGAAGAAGTGAGTGTTGACACCGAGGGCCCACGTCTCAAAGACACAAGGACAAACAATGGCTGCAAATCCTTTTAAACTAGCGTTTAAGCAGCTCTAATTACCACAAAAAAACATCCACAAAAGAACATCATTATCAAGCTCTGCTCGTGCGTGTGAGTAATTTACGTGTCTGCCACATCCACTGCTTATTTATTGAAAAAAGATTCATTAGCGGACTGGATGTTTACTTGGTCTTGACCAATCATTGCTCCAGTGAGATATTTTCAGGACTTTTTCGCTAATTATACGAGGCATTTTACACAATGTGCGCAATAACCGCGCATTCCATTTTCTAAAGTGTTTCTTCCTCTTTATCGAATGCATTATGTACATTGAGGTCAACTGAAACATTTGGTGCGTGGTGTTCTCTCTGCACAATCGTTACTGTTTCCAAGCCAAAAGTAAAAAGCCAGGAAGTGGAACTAATGGTCTGGATGATGTCATCGTCCATGTATGAGGAGTTGATGGTCAGACTGGCTACAAATCAGTCGTCTTCAATGTCAGGCTGTGGGAGCTGAGTAAGTGATACAGCGGAGCGTTTCAGATGGAGACGACTTCAAGTAGTCCCTGTAGTTCTGGTATTAATCCTCTCTGTTCCCTCTGGGGGGGCTTATCGCTCATATTAGTCCCACACATCTGCTGCTGCAGTATGTGCTGATTATATATTGATGAGTGAATATGGTGGTGGGTGGAGGACTTGGATAATTGAATACCCGCGTCAAGGAGGAGTACATTTGGTCTCGTTTCTCCTCTTCACACAGTCTTAAGTGTTTGAGGGAAGGTGGAGCTATAGTTTTCCCACTTGTGTGTGTGTGTGTGTTCATGTGCGTCTATGCATACGTGTTTGTGTGTAAACCCCCTTTTGATCACCACCCTGATCCAGGCCCCCTCACTAAGGCTCCAGCCCCACTAACCACTGGTTTAATATATGCAATTAAGAAGCTAATTAGAGTAATTAATTCAGCCAGGGCCAAGGCCCAGCCTGGCCCCATTCACCGCTTTGGAACTGCCATAATCCCCCCATCCACGCACACACCGCTATGCCCTCATTATGAGCAAGGTCTTTGTTGGCCGTGTGTGTGCGCTGCCAGAGAAGTCGGGAGATGAAGAAAAGGGTGTGAATAAAGACAGCAAAAAGTAAGGCAGTCAGTTGGGTATAATGAGTGAAAACAGTGAACTAATTCATCGGCACCTCCAGCCTCGCTCTGTTGCTCTCTTGGTGGTGCTGCGAAAGAAGAAGGCCTTGTTGTGGCAAAATAAGCCGCCTTACCTCGTCTGTAGGAACAGGGTCGCTGTCACTGCCTGTAAAAGTCAGCCCCCTCTGAGGAAAAGCATGCTTTAAGGGAGAATGGATGTCTGTTTTATTAGTTTAACCTTTGTTTATCCTGGTTTGTCCCTTTTTGAAGATTTAACAGCTACTTTTACAGTTCCTTGACCTTGCCAAGAAAGCACTATTACATTCCAACAGGTCCTTTCACATTATTTAAAGCCTCAATTAAGTGTAAAGAACCATTTTTTTTTTCATTCTGAAGTATAACAAGGTAAACAGGGTGGTGTGTTAGTTTTTGGTGATTCATATGCACGCCATAAACATTTATAGCTTGTGTTTGGCTAAGATCTTAGTGTTCCGAAAGACGAGACCTAAGTAATTTCAGGTTTGTTATTTTTGGAGTGTGATTAGGAAATGTGTGATGAATTTAAGATTAGAGGAGTGGGACAGATTTACAGCACTTGGAGCTCTCGCCTTTAAACGGATTGCTGATAAAGTAATCAAAGACGTTTTGGCGGCTGCGCTCGGGGAAAATAAATAGTTGCTCAGCCCTCAAATATGAGTCACGGTGAAAAATTTGACATGTTCTATAATGGGAATAAGAACTAATTGTATATTTTGGAGTATTGATTGAAATGTTTGCTAGCGTTTTATATCACTAAGTACTCATTTGGAGTAGTTGGTGATCTGGTTCAGCTAAAGGCCTCGATGGAAGGTGTGCCCTGATTGTGTCATAACGACATCTCACTTGCAGTACATCACCGTCAAGCTCCCGGTATGTGAATTTTTATCAGTCTGTTTGTGTAGAAGACTTCCCATCTGCCACGCTTGGCTTGGATGGTATGGTAGATTTTCTTATTTTAAATGAGATCTTGGTTTCAGTATTATTGGAGGCACCGGTAAGTGGTTTCAGACACGATAGGAACAAGATCTGTTTGTGTTTGCGCCTTGTTTGAAAAGTTTGAGGGGTCCTTTTGACCCTGCGAATAGTAATATAAATATGTGGGTCAAAATGAACCCAAATACATTGTGAATGGAGTTAAAAGTCAGCTTTGAATTGAGAAAGATCAAAGCGGTTTTTTTGGTACTTGCACAAGTGAGCAAGGTATGTTTAATAATAGTTCCTTCTTAAAACGTTTTAGTTTTTAGGCATTTCTCAACCGTTTATTCTTCACTTTGCAAAAATATGGTTAGACTAGACTTTAGTGGTACACACAACACCATCATGTCTTGCTAGCTTGAAGATAGATGTTTCAGTTACCTATGTAAGCTACCTTAAGTGTTGCCAACTTATCAAGTTTGTTTGTTGCTATATTTGTGCGACTTTTCACACCCCTGTTTTTTGAAAAAGCGACTAGCGACGAATCTAGAAACTCATCGGATGTACAGTTGGTCACCCATCCCATCCACCGTAACTAACAAGCAGCAGAGTTGTTAATAATAATAATAATAATAATAATAATAATAATAATAATAATAATGCAATGGATTTTATATATCACTCACATTGATGTGCATCATTCTTTCACTTAACACTTAGTGGTGGTAAGCTACTATTGTAGCCACAGCTTCCCTGGGGCAGACTGACAGAAGCAAGGCTGCCACAGTGCGTCATCAGTCCCTCCGACCACCACCAACACTCACTCACACCTCATTCATACTAGGCATCGTGGGTAAAGTGCCTTGCTCAAGGACACAATGACTTGGCTAGAGCGGGCTGAGTCAACAACTCTCCCCAACTGGTTGACCATCTAGGCCAGGGGTGTCAAACTCATTTTAGTCAGGGGCCAAATACGGACCAGTTTAATGTTAAGTGGGCCACGGATTATAGGTGTTAAAACAAGCATTTTTATCAGTTTTTAGCCTTAGTTTGCACTTTGTATGATGGTATTCAAAGTATATAAGGCAGCAACAATATCCAAGCAATAAGTGACAGATATCAGTCCTTGCATGATCTTAAATTTCCTTGATTTTGTGATGAATTTTTATTCAATTTGGGGGAATAATTTGAGAAACATTTTAGGATTTTGGAAAAATTTACAGTAATTTGACATTAAACATGACTTCCATCATGTGATATAAGCATGGGTAAACTGTGAACTCTGGAGAGAATTTGCAATTTAATTGAATTTGTGTATTTGAAGGTGCTGAGATATCTACTACTGAATTAGGTGGCAATTTACACAATGAGTTTTTCGATGTCATTTTTACTTTAAAGGGCCGGATTTGGCCCCCGGGCCTTGAGTTTGACTCGTCATCTAGGCAAAGGCGTCATCGAGCAACGTTTTAGACAGCAAATGGCAACTTTTACCACCAAGGATTTGGCAACATTGGTCAAGTTGGCTTGACTACCGCACTCGCTGTACGTTATTATAGGGATTGACTTTTCTATGTTCCTTTGCCCAAAATGGCATCCAAGTTATCCATAACTGGTACTAACTTACATTATAACATCAATACTACTATTTTTGTAGGATAATTTGAAGACTAGAACATCTCACAGGGAGTTGCATCAATGCTTTGGGTTGTCAGATCCCTGTTCTTTGAAAAAGTGACGAGCGACGAATCGAGCAGCTCACCTGGCGTATAGTATCCCGTACACACCATGACTAACAATCAGCAGAGCCGTCATTCCCCTGATTCCCACGTCCATCAACAACTCACCCCAACTGTTTGACCATCTAGGCAAAGGCGTCATCGAGCAACTTCTTGCAACGTTTTAGACAGCAAATGGCAACTTTTACCACCAAGGATTTGGCAACACTGGTCAAGTGAATGTCATCATAGGGATGGATTTTTCTATGTTCCTTAGCTCAAAATGGCGTTTGAGTTATGCATCACTGGTGCTAATTTACATTAACATCAATGCTTCTCTTTTCATTGGATAATTTGAAGAGTATAACATCTCACAGGTAATTATATGCAATAGTTTGAGTTTGATACCTTGATGAATAATTTAAAATACCTTTTCTTACCTCTCTATGTTTAATTGTATGGCGTAATATCAAATTTACAAGTTATATTTTAAGAAAAAAACACAGAGCAGTTATTTTTGTGTGCTTATGTTTTTTCCCATTTGAAGAAAAGTCAACACATTGATTGATTCATCATCCAGTCAACATTTCAAAGAGTCAGTTTCAAGCTTATTATCAGTTTCAGTCCCACATTCCTCAAAGTACAGTTTCAGGGTTATTTTTAAAACAGGCACATTTCCATAAAATCGCAGTGACACGGAGGAATGTTCTTCTCAACCTTTCACACTTCTGACACCGCTTTATTTTCTTTCTCTTTCATCTCAATGAACCGATTGTTGTTAGGTAACGTATGCAGTGCTAAAATGATCCTACCACGCCGTCTGAGCTTGTTCAACGCAAAAAACCTGAAGTGACATGAAGATACAGGCAAAATAAAGTCTTTATCGAACTGGCAAAGACTCCAAACAAACCTCGAGACCTCACCGAGACAGAAACACGGGGCTAATGAGCGCGGGTACACAGGTTTTTCCAGTTCTGCGTACACCAGACACCCGTGGATAATTTCAGCTAAGCAAACAAGAGCCGGAGATTAGCCGCCGAACCACACACTTGAGGAGGAGATGCATACATGCACTCCCTGTGCAGACTGACATCTACAGCGTATGAATACAACTACATTTCTGAAAAGTGGAGACAAGAACATGATGAACACACACACACACACACACACACACACACACACTGGTTCAAAAAAAAAAAAAAAAAAAAAAAAAGAAGACAGACTGCCACACAGCTAAGCACACAGTTTTTAGTTGGCAGCTTTAATCACAGAGGAGCTAAACAAACACAACTGTCATCAATTTCTTTCTCTCCGCTGCGCGCGACGTAATCTACGCAAACACACACTCCGTATGCATGCACACACACACACACACACACACACACAACACAAACTATATATAATTGCCCTATGCTTTCCTCTTCATATCTCACCCTTCTTCTATCCACTTTCCCTCTCTTTCCCTCTCCAATTTTTTCCCTCGAGCAGTACGAAGGCACAGATGTCAAGATGCATTATTTCAGCTGGCTGCCTCCCATGTTTTGTATATGGGTGTGTGTGTATGTGTGTGTGTTTCTACAGCTTTCCACTTTTGGAAACAGGAGTAATGGCAGATAGGTGGAGTGCGCTGCTACTACACATTTGGCATTTGGCTACGATTCCGCATCAAACACACACAATAAGTCATTGTTCTGGCGTTACAGTCATGATTCAAGGACGTTTAAGGCAAGTATTCACAAACACTAGTGCATTCTAGTGAATCTGTGTTAATCCATTCGAAGGACCTCCATGCTCGTCGGGATTGTTTTTAGGGGCTTGTTTCCGTCAGGGTTATTCAAACACAATGGCGAGGCCAGTTTGCCGTGCGTGTGCGTAGACTCCAGTGTATGTCATGGCCAGTGGGTTTCACAGAGTGGCACGTAATGAGAAAAAGAAAGTTGCAGAAGGACAGGGAGCTGTCTTTGTCCCCAGTGTGAAGACTCAAAATGAGATCTAAAAATAACAACATTGGCCTCTGGAAAAAGAAATACAAGTGTAATGGGAAAAGGTAAGAATAATGGGAATGAAATGATGTAGCAATAATCAAAAACACATTTCCCAAATGAAGACAAATTTGCTGTAGTCGAGGTGCAGGAGTCCATTAAGTAAGTGTGATGGGGACTCATTTTGAAGCATGTGATACATTTATTCAGACGTGAAAAAAAAAAAAAAAAAAAACCTACAAAAATACTCCATAAAAAGTAGCCTGAAACCCTGATGCTGAGTTCGCCCTCGCTGCCTGTGGGTTAATACGTCAAGTCATGAACCGTTCAACCCTCGCTGTTGCTCTGCCGAAGGCTTCGCCGTCTCACTCTAACCTCATTTCCCGTCATCTCTCAACTGTTACTATCTAATAATGCCATAAAGTGCCCCGATGATACGGACGATTTCTGAGTCTCTGTTTTTCTCTCGCCGAATGAACGGTAGAACCTTGTGAGATGTAGGTTGAATAAAAAATGTTACTCCAGTGTGTCAAAAGAGACTTTTTCAAGTGTAAAAGCGACTAAAATGACTTTGTTGCTCCAATGCTGCGCTTTTTTTTCCTTATTTTTTTTTGTTGCTCAAATTGTGTCTTTAATTAACAAAATGACTGGCAAGGTGAAGGAATTTGCCTCCACAGTGTTGTGTGTCACCAGATAGCATAATAACCTCATTACCCTGTGGACAAGAGAGTTGGCAATGACTCGCACAGGTGAGGTTTTCAGTTTATACAACAATGATTGGTAGTTACCAATCTGCTGACTCAGCCTGACCTACAAGCTAGGATGTACAAAGTAATTCAGTAATGAGTAAGCTACCTCTGAAAAGATGCTTTATTGTAGACTGATAGACACACACTATTGATTATTAATATAGATTACACTTTAGTTGTGAAGTATTTCAGTTTGATGTTAAAGCTGCTGGAGATTAGAATTTAAAATCAGATAAAGACATATTTTAGGCCTTATAGATTAATAAATTGAAGATGTAAAAGGTTGAAATCGCTGCTGTAAACAGTCCGTTTGTTGACATTTTTTGGAAAAGTTGGGCACGTTGCATTGTGGGATGTGGAGTTCCGTAAACAAATGCACAGAAGTGTTTTTACTTCATTCTCACTGTGATTTCTAGTGTTTCTTTGCCAGACAAGGAGGACAGTGATTCATTTGACACAATTTTTGTTTTGTTCCCTGTATTCCCTGTAATACCGCCACTCTGCGGCACATTCAACTTTGGCCGGATTTGGATCTTTCCGTGTGAACCCCCCGAAAATATACATCTGTCATTGTTTTTGTCACAACTTTCAGTTCATGAAAACACCATAAATATGTTGGGAAGTTGGGAAGGCAAAGTTTTTAGGCGCAAAAACTAAAAAAAAACTTTAAGAATGAATTAAAAACATGTATGCATTTGTCTATGGGACTCCACATCCCACAATGCAATGTGTGAAACTTTTCCAACAATGTCAACAGTGTTTACAGTGAAGATTAAAACAAACTTTCAAATGACAAATTTTTTTTCATTTATTGGCCTATGCCAGTGATTGTCAACTGGTGGGTTGGGAACCAAAAGTGGGTCGCGTACAGCTGGTCAAAAA
The DNA here is from genome assembly GCF_900634775.1 of Gouania willdenowi. Lineage (NCBI taxonomy): Eukaryota > Metazoa > Chordata > Actinopteri > Blenniiformes > Gobiesocidae > Gouania > Gouania willdenowi. The sequence goes on along the minus strand of NC_041061.1, from coordinate 18,745,370 downwards.
ATAAATAAATTTAATTTCTCTCATGTCTATGCTGCTGAGGCAGTCAGGCACTCGACTGGAAAATACACAAAGTAAGAAAAAAATAAAATAAAATATATATATATGACTCCTAAAACAAAAAATACATAAAATTATAGCAAAGAACAACAAAAATACTCAAAATGAGAGAAAAATATTCAAAATGACTCCTAAAACATTTAAAAGTTACACCAATGGACAATAAAAACACACAAAACAACCTTAAAATACACAAAATGAGAGAAAAGTATGCAGAATTACTCCAGAAAACATACAATCTTAGAGAAAATTCACTAAAGCAGTGATTCTCAAGTGGTGGGTCGGTACCCAAAGGTTGGCCGCGGACGGGTGAGTCGTGGACAGCTGGTCAAGCAAAAATAAATACTTTTATTTTGACAGGCATGCTGTGAAATGTATGTTGCACAGGAATATATATGTATATATATGTGTGCATTTTAAAAAAGATTATATATATATATATGTGTGTTTTCAAAAGCCATTTTTGAAAAACTAAATTTGGTTGGTTGAATTCTCGAAACAAGTGGGTGAAACCAGTTGAGAACCCCGGGTGTACACACTTTGTCTATCTGATTAAAAAAAAAAAAAAAAATCTCCAGCAGCTTTAAAATACAGTTTTAATGGGGAAAAAAACAATAAGTATAAGTCTTGCAGTTTGGCCGGACATTTACTCTTGGATAATTACATCTGTGTGTGTGTGTGTGTGTGCGTGTGATGCCCCAGTAGACGAGCTTCCTAAATGCATGTTTGTTTGTTAGATGGTGGACATTGGAGCTTCACTCAGGCTTATTACGATGTTTGATTGCATCGTGGTTTATGCACACGTCCTTCCCACAGCACATCATTTATAACACACACACACAGGATTGTATTCCACAGGCTGGTGTATTTGAGTTGTTTCTCTATTCTTGTGGAGTTCATTAAAAGCCTTCATTAGACTGACAGCGACGTGTGATTACAGTCTTTAAGATGTAAGGCCCCACTCCGTCACTGCCTTCCTTCAAAAGTCAGTGTGTGACGTGAAACGCTCAGTGGGCTGGAGAGTAGGGGACATGTTTGTGTGTCTTTAGGAGCCCTTAAACTTCTGTAAGTGCCGACTCTTTGACATTTGTCATGAATATTGCCCAGAAAGGAGTGACATTTATGAGCCTCCCATTGGCTTCTGCCTTTTCTCTGTCTTTCTCCCAATCTCTACCCTCCTCCTTTCACACCCCCTCTGCTTTCCATCTTCTTAAATTAGAACTCTTTTGCGTGCCGCCATCTTCCCACTTGCACTCACTTTCCTTTTTCCTCCTGCTGCACATCACAGAACGCTGTCACATTCCTCCCTTCAGACCGCTGACCCACTTCCCTCTTTTCAGCATCATTCCTCTGCTTTCTTGTTTTTTTTTTTTTCATTTTAAATTTTTTTTTTATACCAGACGTTCGTCCTTCAGTCAAGCAACTACTTCTTCTTTTTTTTTTTTTTTTACACGCATGTTACCCTTTGCTCCAAATTGCATCTCAGGGAAAACGTCTAGCCTACATTTCGAACCCAAAACGCACAAAATAAACGCAGCACGTTTGACCGTCCTGTCCTCCAGAGGTTTGGAATCGGGTGTCATTTATTCTGCTGTCGTGCATTAACCTTGTAAAACCATGTCTATCGTATTAAATACATCACATTTGTCTTCCATCGCATATTTGAATAAATGTAAAGCAGCAAAAGGCGTTTTTTTTTTCCTATAAACTGAAGAGCCAAGTAACACTCCCAGAGAACATTATTAGGTTTGATGGGAAGAATGTAAAATAGCAGTAGTTTTAGGAGTAAAAAAATCTATTCGTAAAATTGACTTTTAGTGTCAAAAGTCCCCAGTCAGCCTCAGAATAGACTTTAAAGTTCTGCTGCTGGTGTATAAATCTGTGAATGTGTTTGGTCCAGAATACATCAGTGAGATGTTAGTCAGGTATGAACCCAGCAGGTCTCTCAGATCTATGGACACAGGTCAGATAGTGGCGCCCAGAGTTCACAGTAAACATGGTGATGCTGCTTTTAGTTGTTATGCTGCAAAGAAGTTGAACAAACTGCCAGCAGAGCTGAAGTCAGCATCTAATGTGAACATTTTTAAAGTCTTTTTCTCTTCTGCGAACGACTGAGAGGGAGATTTTTAATCACATGATTTAAAGTTTTTACTGTTGATTTTAATGTTCTTATTGATTTTTTAATCTGTTAAAGGTTTTCTGTTGCACTTTTTAATCATGTAAAGCACATTAAATTGCCTCATGTATGAAATGCACTATTCAAGGTTGGGTCAGTTTTATTGTAATCACGTAATTGGTAATTAATCACAATTATGACATAAGTGAGAAAATCTGTTGCCGTTGTAATCGTAATTAAATTGATTTGAGCTCAAATAATTGATTTTGTAATTGTAATTGGCGCATAAAAACGTGTTATTTTACGATTTCACTAAACGCAAGCTACAGTTCTATGGCTTACGCGTATGTCGTTAAAAAGATTACAATATGTTTCACATCAAGTTTACCTGTCAGTTCTTTTTAGGATCATTTTATTATTAAAAAAATTGAAAAAATATTTATACCAATATTTGTATGGATATAATGGAAGCCTAGCAAGGTAACCATTAGATGAAAAACAAAATTAGATGATAGATAATATATTTTAAGTGTATTTTACGGCTGGGTCAAAACTGACCCGTTATCATAAGAGATGCTAACAGGACGCTAAAGTTGTTTATTAAATGTTCAGTAATTGTGATTGATTGTAATTCCGGTCAACGTAATGATAATTGAGTTGTAATTGAGCATGGATAATTGAGGATGTAATTGTAATTTTTAAATGTAATTGACCCCAACCCTGGCGGTATACAAATAAATATGCCTTGCCTTGCCAAGGTCATCCAAACACTGTGTTTCTCCCTCACACAGACACATTGTGTTTCAAAGATAGCGTTTCTCTTTGCTGAGCTTCTGCACCCCGTGGCAGAGCAGGAGTCGTGTGGCGAGGGTCGCCCGTTTCTCCTCTTGTAACACGTCGATGGCGAGGTGCCAACGCTGTAATCCTCGCGATGACAAACACTGTCAAAGCGAGGGTTCTGCCTGAGAGGGATCCCTCTCTACAAAGAGCAGAGGCTGCGATTAGAAAAGGCGCTAATTAACAGGAGGGAAGGGAAAAAAGGAGGAAGAATCGCTGCAACGCTTGTTTTTGCCTTCGCTGTGATGAAAGTATGACAACGTGACGGGAGAGCTGTGCGTCCCCCCCCCTCTTCTGCACAGAAACCGTGCTTAAAATGAGCAGGTAAATCAGGCTAATGTTTGACTGTTGGCGTTTATGTCCCTGTTAAGCGCTTGCACAGGTGTGTACACGTGCAGTTTGTGTGTGTCCGTGAGTGTGCGGCTCTGAATAGAGGATTTTGTGCCCCCTCCCAAGACACTGGGAGGGGGGGTCATCAGGTGCCTTCAAGAAACTAAGAATATTTTTGGAACAATTTCAGCCGATTTTTTTTTTTTTTTTTTTAATCCCTTTTTTTGCAACGACGCCAAACTTGACATATTTTAACCTATTTTCATCACTTTTTCTTGCCATGTTGTTGCTCCATTTAATGCATTTTTATGACATTATTGCCATTTCTGACACTTCTCCGTCAAATTCCAATGCCTCTTCTGCACATTTTTTCCACTTTCAAGACATTTTCGACACTCGTAAACCCTTTCCACCACTTTTCCCCCCTAATGTTGCATATGTTGACCCATTTTTGTCACTTTTTACCTCTTTTCACCAAATGTCATGCTTATTTTTGACAATTTAACCACATTCACCACTTTTTTTTTTTTGCCCATTATTTGCCAGTTTAAACTAACTGTTCCTTCTAATTGTTCCATTATTGACACTTTAAACCTGTTTTACAAATATTTACCTCTTTAAGGTTCATGACTATATGCTATGGTGCACATAATCATAAACTTCCTGCATAACAGTGGATATTATTCAGATAAATAAATAAATGTGGTTATCACAGATTCATAGAACAATAGAACATCATTTTACTGACTCTATGGATGGACCCCACAAATCTCTCCCCTTTATTCCCCCTTATAGATGACCCTGTCTCCACATGACTGTTCTTCAGTGTTCATGTCTGTGTTCAACCACCTTCAGCTACAGTGGGGGGTCCCTGGTCTCTGGAACCTTTATTTTGGGGATCACAGGTTGAGAACCACTGACTTAGAGGACTGAAGAGAACTGGACAGGGTTTATGTTTAAAGTTTTATCAGAGTAGATTCGGAGAAAGACATCGCTCAAGCCTTGTTAGCTGATACTGTAGTATCCTGTTACCTGCACTGGTGCCTGTTGCCCCAGGTGTGTGTGTGTGTGTGTGTGGACCACCCTGATAAAACATGTGGCTTTTCAATTAGTTTGACTCGAAACTGATGAAATAGTGCAAAATAAATTTAATAGTAGGCTTAGTCTAAATATTTTTTTTTCCCGTGAGCTCTATTTTGAGTTAATAGGAGTGACTTTTTATTAGCTCGATAGGTTTTGCAGGTTTCAGGTGCGTTTCGTCCCATTTTACCTTGGTTTGACACGAGGGTCTACACAATTTCAATGCTTATATTAAGACTGTGGTCTTTACTGTTGGATCAATTTTACGACATGAAGCTACTTACCGGTACTGGTCAATGTGTGTTTAAAAATAAGCACACTTGAATAGGCGTACCTACCTACCCACTTACGGCAGAATCAAGACCATCAACAACATTTTGGACTCTTTGATCGTCCTTTAGTTTTTTTAGTAGCAGTTATTAAAGACAGGGGTGCACATGGTTTTTTTTTTTTTTTTTTGGTCTGGTTCTCAGGGTAGCACTAGAGTTGTCTGTAACCATGAGGAGAAAATGGAGGGATGCGTGGATAATAATGTGACATTTTACTTTGTCTTCAATAGAAAATGACTAGAAACAGCACTGCCAAATGTCTGTTCATTAAAGTCCCACAGAATATGAAGCTTTCTAAACAAATGAGAGAAAACTCAATGTTCAAAAACCTAAAAAAAAGCTTTAAAGCACATACAACAGTTAGTATTTTAAAGCTTTGAACGTTTTTGTTATCCTACAGAATGTCATCATCGCCATTACTCTCCTTCTGACCGCCTTCCATGTTTTACTATTTGTGGTGAAATGTGTTGATTTGAATTGTACGTGATTTCTCTGAATATTGTTGCCACAGGCTTATGAAAAGGTGTGTGGATGAAGCTTTAGGTACCTGTATCAAAGAAGTAGGGTTGTTTGCTGTTATCCGATGTGCTGGTATTGTCCACCACTAAATTTCCGATATTAACCGATACCGATCAATGCATAGAACCCTTCCCCAACCTAATTTTAGGTCATATTATATATATATATATATATATATATCACCATGGAAACAAGAGGTCAAGGCTTCTTTTAATGGGATGCCCCAATGGATGTATTCCACAAATAAACTTCTGTGCAAAATAGGAATACTTATTCAACTTCAGTAATGGAACAAGTGCCACATGCATTTTTATTGGGTCGTCTCAAACAAGAGTACATGTAACGATGTTCACCAATATCACATTTTATGACTAATATCGGCCAAGAGAAGCTGTTTTTGTCCACCAGCGTGATTTTCTGCAACATATTTCTTTGCGTGTTCATTTGCGTTAAGTTGGCTAACCTCCAGCCACTCAGTTCTGATACTACAGTTGAACAAAATAAATAAAAATTGGTAAATCCGGAAATTTGAGTCCGATATTCATTTTTAGGCTAATATCCGATATAAATATCGGATCAGGACACCCCTAGTAAATTCATTGCTTTATGGAACTTCTCTGACATTTTTAATGCACAACAATCTTAGGATAATATTCCCAAATAGATACACAAATGTGCATTCCAGCATTTGTTTGGTGTGCATTGTTTATTTTAAGGGTGCATGTGCACCACATACTGTATGTGCATCCCCGATTATAGGAATAGCGGAAATTTCCATTCATATTTTTTTGTGGTAATTTGGTTCAACATTGCTGTGTGAGGGAGACATTGATTATTATTCAAGAAATTGGGAATTCATGTATGCTAACCAACGTACAGGACACAGCTGTAAGTGTGTTTTGAAATAATTTGGGGTTGTGACTCAGGAGTTTGCAGATTTTGGCCTATAACTGCAGGGTTAGAGGTTTAAATCTCTCTCCTGCCAAACACCACCTGACTATATATAGTTGTCAGTTCTCCACTGGTCTCTGCTGCTGTATCCAAGTCCATCATGATGCTGGCTCTACTTGTTTGGTGATGCTGGCTAGCAGCCGCTTCCTAGCAAGCCCTATCATACCCACAAGCCCGAGGGCTTTCCAAAGTCGCCCTCCAGCCAACTTCCACCAACAGGTTCCAAGACTTCCAACCATTGCACTGGCTTTTGAGAATATGGCCTTGATATTACTTCCATCCTCACCTCATCGGATACCTTCTGATTGATTAGCACCACCTGTTTGGTATCTTGACAATCCCTTGATTAAATGTGTTGGTAAAATCGAAGATTGGTTGTGTTGATGACCTCAGCAGTTTCATGACCTAAAACCAACAGAGAAAGTTAACCTGGAGCTTTTCAGTTGAATGGAATAGAGTGGCTTCAGGGTTCTGAGATTTTTTCTCTCTTCGTGTCGCGAGCTAGGAGTAAGAAAGTCCGTATAGAAGAACAACGTGTGCGCAGAGCCTTGAAGACGGTGAGATGGGACGACAAGACTGGCGCTGACCCATTTCTCCAGGCCACCAACTGAGTGGATGATATAATAGTGAGGAGGTACATGCATGCACACACAAACCTTCAGACAAACTCACAACGCTAGTCAAACAAGGACACAGACCTGAACACTCTTCAAATTTCAATCCTAAAGAAACAAAGAATGGGGTTGAGCAGCTTTTGGAATGATTATTAGTTTTTTTTTTTGCGAGAAGCTAAGATTGTAGCTTCACTGTAAACACCTGATATGGTAAATTACCAAACTCTAACTCCATGTAAGGACTGGCCAGTTATGGCCAGTCTGCCTTAAGCAGGCCAGATATAAACCACACTGATGATGTACACCAACATTGCTGCACGGACATGAGTTTTGACTTACGCTATCAGAAACACACATAAGCAGAGAGAGCACCAAACAGCAGCAGATTTGCAGGGACACACACTCCCTTATGGTTAACCTAAAAATCTCAGACTGGTCTTTCCATTAATGCAACTTTTGAGAGAAAAACCCTTGTTCGCCCTAAAGCTAGACTCTGCTCAGTTATCAAAAAACGTGATAACTGTACCTTTAATACATCAGCGTAACCTGTGCTTAGCTAGCATGAGAAAATCCAAAGTAATACTTGAAGTCGGAGATGGGCAACTTTTATCAGAGGAGGGGCCATAAAAATGTGAGTCTGATCTGAGGACGACATTATCAACGTTCATGTTAGCATTGAGAATGAAGACCCATCTGAGCATTAACATAGGAAAGAACAAAGACTTTTGTCATTGTCGTCCTTTTGTGTGGGTTTTCTGGATGCTCTTGAGTTTTTAGACATTTTGTGCGTTTATTTTGTCGATTTTATTGTCAATATGGCAATTTTTTTGGGCCTTTTTTTATGTTTATCAAGTCATTGAATATTTTTGTTGTTTGTATTTTTGTCATTTTGTGCAATTTCGTTGGTATTTTGTGTGTCTTGGAAGTCCTTTTGTATATTTAGTGTGTTTTTGTTATCATTTTGTATACTTTTGTCGACAGTTTTGTGCATTTTGCTGTCCTTTTTTGTGTCTGTGTATAATGTACAGAGTAACTTCATGAATTACATTTTTTTTTGGGGGGCAGCACAAAATTAGACCGAGGGCCCCCCCACCAGTTGCCAATGTCTGCTTTAAATCAACCGTAAGCCCTGCCTGTTTCTCCCATATCTCAGCCGCCTGCATCGCTCAGTACAACCACTTTTATAAAAAGGTTTTAAATCAACTCTGCACAACAGAAGTCAATCTGGAATAAACTATCAACGTTCTTTGAGTATGCATGAGTAGCCATCGAAGTGTTCATTTTCTTCGATTGTAGCGATGTTGTGTTGTCGCAACATACACACATACATACAGTGTATAAACCCACACACACACGCACACATGAACCGAATGCCCTCGCTGCCCCCAGATGGGAACATTGACCCAGTTCTAGAGAACATTGGTTGTGACTGTCCTACATGGCTCGCACTTCGCTGACGTTACACAAGGCTCATGCATTCAGTCACTGGTTCTCCCTTAAATGACTCCGTGCTCTCTCTCTCTCTCTCTCTTTCTCTCTCTCTGAGGTTCTCCCTTCCCATCTTTGTCCACGCATGTCTTTCTTGCAATGCCATTATGCGCATCCATGCTCCAGCGCTCACATTTACTGGAGTTATTTTTCAAAGTGGGCAGTCCGACTTGTTCATCTGTAATTAGGAACAAACAAGAGGAAGTCCGCCTTTGTGTTCACGCCCCTTATTTATGACCTTATTTATGTCCCTCCCCTTCCTCTCACACAGCAATGATGATGACTCCCCTCCGCCACCCCCGTGACCTCATGCACGTTATATACAGCATACAGTATATAGGCTCTAAGCAGCTTTAGGAGCTTATTTAGGAGCTTTAGGAGATTGTTTTTTGACGTAGCCTTACTCGACTTATGGCGTCCTAATGTCACAATTGTCTGCCATTTTTAACCTTCCGTGCCTAGACCAGATTATGCAGGACAGATGCGTCATAGGCTGTATGTATACATGCATAATGATGTACACGTAAACATTCATGACCTTTATGCACATATTAGAAAAAAAAGGTTACACACAGAATCAGCGAGGCAATACCCCGCTGGATTAGCTTTACGCCCCAAAGCAGTGCTGTCAAATTAGATTTGGATAAAAAAGTACAGTAGAAAGTGTGAAGAAAAAGCAGCAGTTTTGCACTCTTAGAACAGGAAATCACAGCAGATGTGTCACAACCAATCAAGCCTCATCGCACGGGTATGTGTAGGAATACAGCGCGTTTCCTGATGTAACACTCGGATGTCTTCTTTATCGTAGTTGTTAGAATGAAGATTGACTTAGTTTTGTTGGTGGTGGAGGTTAATAAGAAGCAGCCTTGGCATTTTTTCTGACCAGATCAGCCCACTACATTATCAGCTACACCATGTAGAAGCTGTTATTAAGTCAGCGATGCTCAACAGCTGGCTTTTTATGTCTTAATCATATCCCCAGAAAACCTTAAAATGGAGAAAGTTTTAATCCCTTTTTTCCTTTGGCCATTTTGCTATTTTCTTTGTCCTATTTTTACCCCTTTTCAAAAAAGTTTAGCTACTTTTTGCCAATAAATATCTTTTTTTTTGTAAATTTTTGCAGGTTCATTTTGACACTTCTATCCAATTCTTTTCCTTTCTTTAGTTTTTTTTGGGCCACTTTTTATCAAAGTAAGCTAACTTTTGCCCAATGAATAATAATATTAATAATAACAATTCATTGGATTTTTATCACTGGTCTCATTTTTCCCTACATTTTGCCTCATTTTCTTAGACAATTGTGGAACTATTGTTGCCACATTTTGCCCATTAAAGCTACCCTTTTCCATTACATACCACCTCTTTATTTCCCCATTTTTTGGCCACTCTTGACTGCTTTTGGCCCATTTTGGTCACTTTTCACTCTTTTATTCCCATGTTTTTGCCATGCAGTATTTGGATCATTTTTGGCCACCTGTTAACATGTCTGCCTCCACTCACTTGTCAAAAAAAAAAAAAAACATAGCTGACCGTGACGGCCCACTTTGGGTTCACGGCCCACCAGGACGATGCCCGGTATGCCAGATGGCCAGTCCACCCCTGATAAGATGCAAAACCCATGACCTTCCAAACACACGAGACGCAGAACGACTTAGATCCAGAGGAAAGGAGGAGGTCATGGGTGGTGTACGGTTGATCGTAAATAGGACAGGATAGATGGAGAGAGAATAACTGCTGAGGAATAAAATGTCACCGAGCACAGAGGAGAAATCAGCCATACACGGTCACAGAAACTGAGCTCATTTTCTCTGGGGTGGACTGTGCCCCCGTGTGTGTGTGTGTGTGTGTGTGTGTGTGTGTGTGTGTCGCTTGAGCTCTCAGGTAATGGTGTCTACTCTGTGGACAGATGTGTGAAATTGAGACACTGTGTGAGATTTCTGCGCGAGTGTCCTCGGTCAGCATGTGACGCATCATGAGAGTTCAGCCTGTGACCGAAGTCGGTGCATCCAAGGTGTCATCACCTCAGCTTATCTACGAGGGTTTATCTCAGTAAAGCTAATTGAATTCATACATTAACTTTATAAAGCTGCTAAATTAGCATCCTTTCATGGAATTTGAACAGATGGAAAGTCTTCATCGTGATCAAAGTCCTTACGCCTGTAGCCTTGTGAGCCTGATTATTTCCAACTGCCCAGTTTCATGCTTGCACTTTCCATGACCCTTCTGGTATGCAGCAACAATCAGTTGTGTAGTTATGTTATGGTTGGACTAAAGTAACTAGATGCTGTATGGGAGACACAAAATTTGCAAACTTAATTCTCAAGCAAGAGCAGACGCAAACCTCCTCCAAGCGCCAAATCTCCTCTTATCCAGGTATTGGCAGTTATCTGGATCATTGATCCTGATCATTGGACCATGATCATTCACACTTTAAAGGCTTGGAGCTAATGTACAGTATATGCTCATTTATAACCATACAGTACGTCCAAATGTATGCACACCCCTATTTTTTTGTTACGATGAAATGCACAATCTAGTTAATTCTAATAAGTAACTCCCATGACAAGTTAATATTTCTGAACTTTCCCGGAAATTCCCATACTTTTGTTGCTTACTTACTACTAATATTACTTATTAGTAGTAAGTAAGGAAGTTGTTGTTTATGAATTACGATCTCAACATGTTTGGGTTAGGATTAGGGTTAACGTTAACCCTAATCCTAACCCTGTTTGGCCTGCAAGCCTGCCATTAAGTGTATGATAAGGCACCCATGAGAATAAGGCATTAATAAGTACTTAATGATGACTGATGAAGAGCCAGTATGTTACTAATGCTAATAAGCAACTAATCAATGGTTAGTGGGTGTTCCCTAAACTAAAGTGTGCCAATTTCTAGTTAATTCCAATAAATAACTCCCATGACAAGTTAATATTTTTGAACTTTCCTGAAAATGCCTGTACTTTTGTTCCTGTGGAATTTTACTGGAAATGTCCCGCCCCTAAGAAACCCTTTTTTGAAACTTTGTTCTAACATTTGGCGTTTCTGATGTGTTTGTTGTAATTATGATGGTTGAAGACAGGCTACATTTTGGTTTTCTTCCACTTTTCTTCCACTTTTCCCAAAAAAAAAAAAAAAAAAAAAAAAGAGATGTTGAGGCCATCGTCTCTGCCATTCTATGCTTTTACCAGCTTAAAATTATTTCCTACAGCTCGTACTTACCCTGTCTGCAAACCACTTTCATACCGACATGTCACAAACAAACTTTCAGAGGCCTATTTTTGTTTTGTTTTTTTGTTCTCCTTGTTTGTAGTTGGATCCAAGCGCTCCCACTACACAGTCAACAGTGAGCCTTTGTCTCTATTGACGGCACACTAAACTTGGACACATTTGGAAAACATCACGCTACATTGAAAGTAATGATATGCTCTGCATTTTCGAAGTGGAACGATAATCATATCATGGTACGGTGTGTGTGCCTTTTTTTTTTTCATACATCAAAGGAGGGGGGAGGGGGGAGGGGTGAATTAATGCCAGTTCTGTTTCAGTACATTACTTTTTACCTTCGCCACCAACGCGAGGTAATGGCATGCAATAGCTCGGTTAATACGTCACAGCCAGGTTGTAAAAACGCCACGGCAGATTTATGAAGACGGTTTTTAGTTACAGGAAATTTCAGGGTTTCGGGATTTTTCTTTCAAAAGTTGGGGGTGAAGATGAGGGGACTTGGGAGAGGACGAGACAGAAAAATGGAATCCTTTGGCTTGGCCACGAGGGAGCTCGGATCAGGTTTTACACTCTTCATCATCGTCGAGATGACACACATGGAGCCAATTTGAATGACTACAAAGAATTTAAACAGGAAGGTATGAGTTAATCTAATGCCCACTCGACCATACAAACACAAATTATGTGTCGTTGCTCTCCGTGAGTGACAAACCTAAATGTATCGTTTTTGTGGTGTGATGAAAAAGAAGGAATTTGCGTTAAAAAATGCACCGGAAATCAAGCACGTACTTTTAATTGAATGTGTGCAGCGATCTTCTCCTGTAGCATGTGTGCTACTTCATAGATACTGCATAGTCGAAGGGCTCCCAGTTAGAAAATCACTTCTTAAATACGACATTTTCACAGTTTCACTTTTATTTAAAGGGTATTCCTGTATGGTTTATGGTCATATTTTGTATATAGCCCCATGTGACCCCAGCCCCTTGTAACCCAGCCCTTTGTCGCCCCGGCCCCATTTGGGACAACGGATGGATATTAGCCACTGGCTACAATTTGGCGTGTTTACATTCATGTATTTTTTATGTCCATTAACATGCGCTGTCCCAATCAAATAATTTTATTTATATATTTATTTTTTTAAATGAGAAGGAAAGCTAGCAGTTACTTAACCCTCCTTTTTTCCTTGGGGTCAATTTGACCCCATTCAATGTTTATCATTCAAAAAAATGTGCTTCATATTTCATGACTTTTCCTAATTTAATGGGTACAATTGACTAAGCATGACATGATCATGATGTTATTTTTTTTTTTAAATGTGGTGAACACATAAAGCATGCGTTTGTGTTCCTCTGGGGTCAATTTGACCCCAAGGGTAAAATGTGTTAGTAGTAATATTTGAGGATAATAGGAGGGTTAAAAAGGTAGGAAATGTTTCAGTTTTTAACGCGCAACACTTTATTTCTCCCAATTCCTGCAATTGGTTCTTTTTGATTACATTTTATTGAAAATGTTATATTATATATAACATACCACTGACTATACGCCACATCTGCAAAACTTAAAAAACATTTGTCACAATAAATATTTAAAGATGGTTAACTCATTGAGTGCCATTGACGTCTATAGACGTGAATTGTGTTTTTTGGCTGGGGTTGCTAGGAGACAGTGTGACGAAGGTCACCCGTGAATATCTAACTTGCACCATGATGTAGTGACCAACTGGTGACATGTACGTGGCATCAGCGCACCTTTGGATGAGAGATCACCCATGATGGACAGAGCTCAGATTGAGAGGAAAAGAGTTTACGACACAGAAAATGGCGCTACGAGAGTTAATGCTGAAGTTCCCAGCAGCTCACACTCGACCAGAACATGTGTGGAACTAAGTAGAGTATTGAGAGTGTCGCGATGGTGAGAGAAAACGATGTCCGGGAAGAGGAAGTTGCATGTGTGGAGAACGACGGGGGGAGAGACTTGGAGGACGGCCAAAACCACAGTAAGCAAACCATTGACCCAGATAGCAAAATAATAATAATATTGCCATCAAAAGCCCGGTCTCAGTGTTATTTTTGTAGTTTTATAGTAGGAAACTAATGTAGGAAAAAAAAATAACTTCAAAGTCACGAATAGATTTTTTTCAAAAAAAGACATTTTTCTCAGCGTTTTGTCACAAACTGGCGATTTGTGTGAAACTTGCCTCTATTCAACTGCGGATTACGGAAGAACAAAACAATGTAGAAATAAAATGATTCTTTCTGAAGAAAGTACAGAGTCTAATCTTTCAGAATCTAGTTTCCGATTCCAGATTGTCATAGGAAAAAATATTCTGTGGGACTTGAAAAATCAGTGAAAATCATCTAAAATGCCTGGCACTGAGGGGTTGGCTGCTCTGAAAATGGCTGGCAGTGAAAGAGTTAATATAATACTAAAACTTTATTAGCTGTATTTAACTTTACTAAGTACTATAACTACATCTCTATTATGTATTTATCGTTATGAGTTTGAATCCTGGAAAGTAAATCAGATTTTAGATGGAGCTCATTGGTGACTAGACCTCCTGAGGGCCCATGCGGGCCCCGCGTTGGTAACCACTGACTTAGACAAAAGGAAATCAAAGGGGATCCTCTCACGTCATACTTCCACTCATAATTACCGCCTTCATTAACCTGACACTCCTGTGATTCCACTAACAGCGCCATCGCATGTGGAATATGAGACGAGCGCAGCAAAATGAGAGCTTTGTTCCTCCGCTGGCTTCTGTTTGCTTGTTTATTCATTCCATTTGTTGTTTAATCCACTCTTTTGCGCCGTGCCACATTCCATTTTTTATTCCCCTTTAATCTTGTTGTCATCAGAAAACATGCTTCCCCGCGTCACGCACACACGGTGTAATTGGAGAGCGAGCAGCCCCAGTCGGCCTCGTAAACACTGCTCGTGTAAAATGGCAGAATGTTGGAAGTTGAGTTACAGAAAAGTGGCAGTTTGATTAGTTTTCACTTGACATAAGGGAAGCTTAATCTACCTCAGACTTTGGGAAGAACCTGATCTCTCAGAATAACTTTTGACCCTCTTTCCTCTCTGGGTATTTTGTGTCTCTCCAATATGTGTCTTTTAAGTGTTAGGATTACAGCACTTATTGGTAATTATTCTTATCCTGCGTGTTCTTTCTTTCTTTTTTCTTTTTTCTTTTTTCTTTCTTTAGTATTTTTCTGTTTCTCCTCCTCAAGATTCATAATTTAGAAAATTCACATTAAATCAGCCATATGTGCTACAGATTGTCCACTTCCACTAAATTGTAGCTCCAACGCTGAAGAAACTTTTGTACATTATGAACCTATTGCAAATTATTCCCCTGTTTTCAAAAATGTAAACTTGTTAAACGTGTCAAATTTTGCTGAATTGACACCAAACTTGCCACAGCAGATCGTCTGTCCTACACAAACTATCCACGCAGATTTTGGATTTATCAAAAAATTGAGTAAACAGTACTTGTAGATGATGTTTGGAAAATATCAGAATTGTATTTAATATTTTATTAGTATTATTATTATATTTATTTTTACAGCATTTTAAATTTTGCTCTCATGCTAATAATTTGAGCCAATGAAAAATGGCATTTTCAGTTTTTCACTTAATGGAGCCAAAAAAATCATTGTTAAAAACAAACTACAAACATCTCCACGCTGTCTACTGTATATACAATGTGTGTATTTTTGTCTTAACTGAGTTTTTGACAACTTCAAAATCTGCCTTTAAACGCCAACAGCTGGTGTCTTGTTTTGCCTAAAATTGCCTGGCCCCAACCACTGCTGTGCAGCAGCTATAATTTAAATTCAAGATGCACCATTATCAAAGAAAATTTATTTTTTATTTAAAAAAAGGTTAATGTGTGCATCATCAGAGAAAAAAAAATACCCAAAGAAAATCACCAAAAATAAATTAATACTGATGAAATACTGATCATTTATTATTATTATTTATTTATTTATTTTTGTTTCAGGCATGTGACATTTTGTGCAATCACATAATATCCCAAAATATATACACCATTTGATGTTAATAAATAAAATTAAATACAGTTATACAAAAATATATATAAACTATGTTTAATTAGACCCACACATACGTACATACACACACACACACACACACACATACATACATATCTCATACAGTGTATCTGATTAGCATGCCTGAAAAGGGTTAAGAAGAAGTAAACCTATCAAATCCTACCCCTTCTCCAATATTATTATTTTATATTAGATTTTTCCTTTTCATTTAATTGGTTTTTTCTGCTCGAACGTCTTTAAATAGTATCGCGGCTATAAAAAAAAAACAAAAAACAAAAACCCTGCTGTGATAACACAACTGCCTCTGCTAAAACCCCTGCTCGTCTCATTTGTTACTGTAGGTTTTTGGACTGTGATCACAGCCTACGCTTTTATGTCGTGTTGCATTATTTTTTGCTTCCCTCTCTCATGCTGTTCACATCTTACTGCCCTCCGCTCTGATCAGATTTGGTGGAAAGAATGTTGCTGAAGCCCGAGAACGAGACAGGAATGACTGTTTCGCTCTCAGCTTATAAACCGATAAAGAGCTGATAAACTCCAACTCCACTTTTATGAACTTTAATAAGATACATGTTGTGTACAGTTGGATGTTGTAAATATAGATAAACACAGTGAGAATGTGATCAAAGCAGGGGATTTGCATATAGGACACAAGATTCCCACGATACGCCCTGTTCAGATCATACATTTCATCATGGAGTGTTTACAAAGAATTGGCTTAAATACACACGCGTACACAACAGCAAAAGCAGCCAAGCGTGATTAGATGCACTTTTAAAAGTCTGCATCTCATTTGTTCTGCTGTGTCTGCACTGCACACATTGGTTTTGGTAATATTAAAAAAAAAAAGAAAGAAAGAAAGTGGATTTTATGAGTGAAGAGATCCAAAACATTTTTTTAGTCGTGAATGTGTCTGGTTAATTATCAAAGTATGGGTTCATTGGGACAATTTTAGGTTTTTTTTTTTTTTTTCAACCATTCAACTATTTTTCAGATCTTAAAACACAGTTAATGCTGGGCTATATCAAGCTAAAAAAAAAAAAAAAAAAAAATCTACTTTTTTTTATTATTTTTTATCTATTTTTAATGAACAAAGCGCCCCCTAAAAGAGCGAGTTACACCAGGTATCACCAGCAGGCTGCGTAGTGCAAAAAATACAAATGTTGGACCAATTTTGGCTTTTCCACACAAATACGACAGCACGTGTGCGTGAATTCTGTTGAAAGAAAGAAATATATATCGATATAAACACCATAATTATATCCTATATCATGTATCAGATAATCCTGATGTATCGTTGCATCATCCAGCCCTAGCTAGATTATACACACATCTCTGTGTGGGATCGTAATTAAACACCTTTTCAGGCTCATTAAATGATATTTTTATTGGTTGTATAGCATAAAGGAATAAGATACCCTAAATTGTTATTATTTTTATTTTGCTTATTATAAACAAGTAAAAAAAAAAAAAAAAAAAAAAAATATATATATATATATATATATATATATATATATATATATATATGAATACAAAAGCAATACCAGAATAAATAATTAAATAAATAAATGAACCCACAAAAATGGAAAATCCAGCCATTAAAAAAACTAAACTCGAAATAAATAAATAACTCATCCTCCAAAATATGAAATCAGCTATAAAAAAAAACACCTGAAAGAGATAAATAAATAAAATGCAAAAAATGTGATACCCAGCCATAAAAAAACATTTGAAATAAATAAATAAACAAATACATAAATAAACCCCCAAAAATGGCAAATCCAACCATAAAACACCTGAAATCAATACATTAATAAATTAATGAATATCTCCGAAAATGTGAAATACAGTCACCTGACATAATTAAACCACCCTAAAAAAATTGGAAATGCAGCCATAAAAACAACCACACCTGAAATAAATAAATAATTATATAAACCCCCAAAAATGTGAAATAAATCCATGAAAAACAACACCTTTTTAATTAAATCTGCATACCAAATGTGACATAAAGGTGTGATTAATAGAAGTGTGTTTGGCAGACACACACACACGAGCATGTGCAGCATATATAACCAGTACTGCTCATATACTGCACGAGGAGATGGAAGAGGGAATGAAGCAGAAAGGCAAACATGGAGGTCCTAAAGTGTGCCGTAATGCAAATGAGATGACTTTGCATAGTCTACTGCAGTAAATGTCACTCTATATGAGGGTGGAGGTGAGCTTTAAATCCCAGATTGAATGAAGGAACAATGGGAGATGAATGTGGAAAGCACCGCCTGCCCTTTTTTTTTCATAGCAGCAGGCGAAGTGGAGACGTGATAATAGAGGCCTGGCCTGGCACTGACCTTGGTAATAACAACACAGAGGAAGACTCTCAGCCACTGTGTGATCTCCTCCATGAACTCCACGCACAGTACGCCACTAATGCCCCCCCCCATGCCTCCGTCTGTGCAGTCTGATTGAGGCTGACTGCAGTATTATTTCATTAATTAAGTTTTTCCACTTCCTCCGCCTCTCCCCGCTGTCTTCCTTTCTAACCGACGCCCTTCCTCATCCTCTTCTTCCTACCCCCCTATCAGTGATGATCATTGTCTCAATTACTCATCTCCCCTTTATCTCTCTCTCTTCTTTGTCTTGTCTTGCTCGTTTTATCTAGTCCGTCACTGTTCCTCACACTCATTTTTTGAGAGAACCATATCTCCTCGTTGCTCTCATCAGGATTTGACTCGATATGGAGACATGGACCAAAGGAACACACACTTCTAGTCTGAGCATTGATATGGTTTAGTTAGTGAAAATGCAGGAGGCAGACTCACTAAATCTTCCTATACCGTTTCAGAAAGTTCCTGAGATTTATGCTATGGATTTTAGAATTTGTAACTTTTTGACTTATTAAATGTTTTCTTTCCAATTCATTTTTATTGGAAATGTCAAGCCTTCAATTTTTTTCAACCCATTTCAACCTTTTTCAACCTTATTGCAAATGTTTAGCTAATGCTAGGTTATTGCTAATGCTATGTTAGTTCCAATGCTCGGTTAATGCTAATGTTACGCTAATGCTAACACTAGACTAATGCTAACGTTAGACTAATGCTAACGCTAAGCTAATCATTAGGTAAATGCTAGCGCTAGGTTAGTGCTCTTGCTAGGTTAGTGTTATTTCTAGGCTAATGCTAAGGTTCGGCTGATGTTAGCTAATGCTAGGTTAATGATAATGCTAGGTTAATGCTATTGCTAGGTTATGCTAATGCTAACCAATGTTAACGCTAGGTAAATGCTAACGTTAGGTTAGCGTTAATGCTAGGTTCGTGCTATTGCTAGGTTAGTGCTGAGGTGAGGCTGATGCTAGCTAATGCTAGGTTAATGCTTTTGCTAGGCTATATTAATGCTAGTTTATGCTAACCAATGTTAATGCTAGGTTAGTGCTAATGCTAAGGTTAGGCTGATGTTAATGCTAGGTTAGTGCTAATGTTAGGCTAATGCTAGGTTAATGATATTTCTCGGCAAGTGGTATTGCTAGGCTATGTAAATGCAATGCTAATGCTAATGACGGTTAATGCTAGTTAATGCTAATGCTAATACAAATGTATGCTTATGCTAATGAATGCTAAGGCTAAGCTAATACATTGCAACGTGGGCCAGCACCTGCATCCTGACTTGTATATTTTTCAGGAAATGCACATATTGTCATTTGCTTTGTTTCTGTTAATATGAGATGTTTTTTCTACCTGTTTCTTTTAGAATAGGCTGTTTTTTTAACAGTTTTTTACCAATCACATGTGTGAATTTTCTCCTTTCCGACTCCTGCTTTCTTTTTCTCATTGTCTGCTCTTTGTATCCCTTACCGCCTCGGCCGCTCTTCCCTTAATGGAGCCATTAGAGTCTCTCACCTCTCAGCTATCTATCATGCCTTTTAAACTCCTTCCTCACTTTCTCTGTTTTAACTTTGCCACTCTTCCTCGTCCTCCGCCCTCGTTCTACATTAACTTAAGTTTCGTCTCTCGCTCGCTCCGTCCGCCGCCCTCACTGGGTCATCTCTCCATCGTCTCACTGGGTCTCTCTTTTTCCCCATCATATCACCAACAGCTTGTCACAGGCAATCAG
Source organism: Gouania willdenowi (assembly GCF_900634775.1). Lineage (NCBI taxonomy): Eukaryota > Metazoa > Chordata > Actinopteri > Blenniiformes > Gobiesocidae > Gouania > Gouania willdenowi. The sequence goes on along the minus strand of NC_041061.1, from coordinate 18,725,644 downwards.
TCTCCCTGCCTCGCTTCCTCGCGCCGCCCCCCTCCTTTTTTTTTGTGATCCTCCTTTCCTCACCTCCCCAGTCTCTCGTCACCTTCTCGTCCTCCTCCTCTTGTCAGTAGTTGTTAATCTCAGAAATCCCCCAACTCCACACGGGTTAAACCGACCAGTTGCAGAGGAGTTACTCCACACACATGCAGTGCACTTAATACTCTAATAAACAACTTTATATACAGTATATCTCCTTTAACTAAAGATCTCCTTTGGATTTCATGGTTTAAGGATGGATACTTTATGCATATACACAGAAAATAGATTTTGCATTAAATTTGAATGTTTAAAATACGTCTTGGCCTATTCAGCAAACTAAATATTATGTGAAATTACTGCAGTGAGCAAATGGAGGCTCTGTACTTCTAAAATACCATAAATAAATAAGATTCAAATTTCAGAACTTGGATGTATATACAGTATTTCCCCTTGATTTTTAAAAGGTCATTGTAGTAGAAATGCATATAAAAGATAGGAGCAAATGTTTGCATGACACATAACACGCATGCAAAGTTAACTCACAAAATCCAAACAAAAATCACAATAAAAGGCACAAGTATGAAACAAAATTCACAAATGTACTTTAAAAACACACATGAATACAGACATACACAAAAATAACTGACCAAATACACTAAATAACACCAAAAATACACATAAGTGACTTCAAAAACACAAAATGACCACAAAAAATACACAAAATGACAAAACATCGGCAAAACCTGACAAAACTTCTTTCCTGTATTAATGCTCAAATTATTATAAATTCTGACACAAAGTTGCCAATGTCTGGTATATGGAATAAAATGTCTATTGTGTTACCAATAAACAATTTATTTAAAAAAAAAAAAAAAACACTTTAAAAGTGCTTTTTACTGCTAGTTTTTATTATACCAGTCCTTAAAAATACAGTTCATGGGGGGCAGCCACAGTTCGGCCAGATGTAACCTCAAAGGTCACAAGGACTTTTTAAGAAAGTTACCCAACTAAACCTTTGGTTATTATATATGATGTTTTGACAAAGCTTGCAATTAAAATTTCCTTTAAAATACTTTTTTCAAAACTCTTTTTTTCATAATATATTACCATGAAATATTAGATATTCAAGATTATTTTCAGAAAACTCTGGGTTTAGCAAATCTCCCAGTTAGACCAGTGGTTAAATCCATCCTGGCTTGGGTTTTTGAATGGAAATTTAATACATACTGTATGTACGAGTACCTGTGATTGGCTTCCTACATACAGTACTACATCATAGTCTTTCTACGTTTCTGTAAATCTGGACGATGACAAAACTCCCAAAAGACAAATTGTTAACAGTCCCAAATCCTTTTTTCGAAAAGTGGGGTGGAAAATAATACAATCCCAATGTAATTATGACTTTTGAGGTTTGTGCAAACACTGTTTGATGGTCCGGTTTCCCTTCATTTGATCCCTGTTCCCCCGCTGCACGTCTTTGACCTCAGCCAGCTCCTCTGCTCCTGCTGCTTTCACACTCTGCATCCTGCTGGGATGGACGGAGAGAGAGAAAGAGAGAGAAGGTGTTAGAGGTAAAGCTGCCTCTTTTTCACACCTTCCATTATCTCTCCATTCCATCCTCCTGTGCCATCCGCCGTCCCTCCACTGCTTTGCTTCAAACGGGCTAATCTATAGCCTGGGGCCAAAGAGAGGAAGGAAAATGATCTTTTAGATTTTTATTTATTTTTCTAAAGAGAAGAGGTGAGCATTGGCCCCTGGGGTTGTAATAGGGAGAATGAGGATAGCTGGGTGGTATGTGGAAGAAAGAAAGAAAGAAAGAAATATGTTGATTTAATATTTTTACTGATGGCAATGGCTTCTTCACACCTTCTTCCTGCGTCGGCTCAGCCATCCAACAGAAGTTTTCTGATGCATTTTGGAAATCCGATCAACAATCTGCAACATTTGAATTTGATGACTGGCGGCCGATGTGTGATTCTCACATTTTCCACGTTTTCGCATCTTCCCCCCCCCCCCCCATCTCTCCTACCCCGCATCATCATATTTCAGTCCTTCTGCTTGGTTTTGCCTCTGCTTGTCCTTCTCCGAGCTTGTCGTGACCCGCGGGCTTCGGATCTGCAACGTATTGAGTGAAATGCTGCAGCTTTTATTTACTTTGTTTTTGCGCTTCATGTAGAACATAGGTTCTCAAAGTGGGGTATGCAAATTGTCATAGGTATATGAATAAAAAATTAAAAATTGGATACTAGAATAAATAATTATGAATCGACCAGCAGCCAAGAGCCTCCATGCATTGCCATGAATTACAGGGGCGACCGTGGCTCGACTATGTGTCGAAGTGTCCTTGGGCAAGACACTGAACCCTAAGTTGCTCCCAGTGGTCGGCTAGCGCCTTGCATGGCAGTCCTGTCCCACTGGTGAGTGAATGTGACAGTGATTGGGTGAATGAGCTGATATGTAAAGCGCTTTGAGACTGTTTCAGTGTGGTGATAAAGCGCTATATAAAATCAAGTCCATTTACCATTTACATTATGAAAAGTAAGTAAAATGTGTCTGTATAGTGCTTCCCACAGACAATAGATTACACAGTGCTTCATAGTGGTAAAATAAATAAAGTAAATAAGTATAAGAGCATGTAATCAATTAAATAATAGTATAAAGTCTAACAAAACACAATGCTAGGTCAGAATGCGTACTGAAACAAGTAGGTTATGAAGCGCAAATATGACGAGAGCTACATTGCTTTACCGATTTACATTCCTTACAGATTATTATTGTTTAAAAATAATTTTAAAATGCTGTAGAATAATCCTCAACAGGATACGCAAAATTCAGAGACACATTTTACCATAGGACTACAGGGTTAGGGTTAGAGTTAGGGTTATGTTGTATGTGACATTAAATCAGTGGATCCCCATTGTAATATCACACATTTCTTTCTTTCTATAATTAGCTTTTGATAATGTTTGTTGTTGCCAGCATGAGTGCACAAAGTGACGAGATGCATTTTAACTTCAACTAGATTTATATTTAAGAAAGTGTAAGTACAGAATACAGTTATTTAAGATTGTCTTGTGAGTGGTGGTATCATTTGAAAAAAGAATAATAATTGAATCGGTATTATAAATTACTCGACATTTCAGGGGACCTTATTCAAATTCCAGGCGACCCCACATGGGGTCACGACCCCAAGGTTGAAAAAAACCATGCACTACATTATGTTTTTTAAGTGTGCATGAGTAGGAGATACTGTATATCGAGATTCAAGATATATCGAGTTGATATAAAATGGCAATATCGCCTATATCTCGATATATATATTATTGTTTTAGGAGTCGCTGCTTTCACTTCTTCTTAGAACAGCATCTAAAGAACAATTAGATGGATTTCTGACTAGTGTGTCCTAACCCAGGCCTGCCTCTAAACAAGCCACACTACAGAACTCACTCACAGGTGCTGTCCCTTAGAGGAGAAAGAGCCAAAAGTGGCACATATTTTGTGCAAATGTGACCGAGAATTGTTTTTCTGGTTTGACTTTATTCGAATGAAAAATGTCGAGATTCATATCGTACATCACCATTTTTTGGAACAAAATATGAATACATAATTAATAAAACCCCTATCACAGCTTGAAGCACATTAAATACACCATTGCAGTCCTGAACTTATCACTTCCTCATTTTCATATGGAAATATCATCTTAATTCTTCTAATGAAAACATAAGCAGTGATAGTCGTGCGGTAATACCAGTTGGAGCTCTCAGACATCCAACACAGTGTGTATTCTCCACCAATCAATTCCAGTTTCTGACTCAAATCACACACTGATTTGAGTCTCAGGGGCTTCCTTTGATTTCATACATGCTCTTGATTGGATTACCATCCTTTCCCTCCCACTGCCAATCTCTGCCTTTCAGGATTACTCTACCACTGCTCTTGCTGTATTTCACCGGCCCAAGCTCCAATAGCAGTTGACTCCAAACTGCTTGAGTCCATGCGGCACGCTGGGGATGTTAATGAATTTCAGCATTTGAGGACTTGGTAAAAGTGCTGTTGGCTTCTGCGTTTGACATTTTCAAACCTCTGGAGAAGTTTTAAAGAACTAAATGTCACAGCATTACTCCCTACAATGGCTAACCAAGCTAATTGTGCTAACGGAAGCTTGTAGCGACGAGTGTGAGAATGATCTTTTAATGGATGAGTGGATATTTTTCTGCGTTGAATAAGTCAAACAGCTTTGAGGTTAATTGTGCCATTTTGTGTGTGTGTGTTTTTTTTTTCCACCTCCAGCTACGTCAGATGGGACGCGTCAAGGCCTGGATAGCATGAGAGGAGGAGTGTGTGCTACGCAAGGCATGAAGGTGGTCCTGAAAGTGGGGCAAAGTAAGTCTTTCTGATTTTATTTTTCTAAATCTCATAGTCGGACTACTTCTTCCTGGTTGTAAATGCGACTTCCTGTTTAATAAAGACAATTAAAAACAAGGGATTCCAAAGAAGACGGTTTAGCTCTCAATTGATGTTGAGCACAATGAACACCTACAATGAGAGCCCTGATATAGGCTATGAGAAATTGGCAATCATTAACTTTAAAGTTTAAAAATAGGTAAAATAATATTACCGATACTTATCAACTTCACGGATTAGCCACTAGCTACTTTTGTATTCACACAGGGAGATTGCCTTGATGTAAATGATATTCTTATTGACATAACATTAATCAACTATGTTGAGGGTTCAATCCCAAACAGTACTTAACAGTTCTAAAGTTATCTTGATGCAGAATTCTAAGTTTTCTCGTTGAGCCAATAGTCTATTGGTCCAACTTAGAATTCTGCATAAAGAATAACTTCATGAACAATTATTGTCAAGGATTGAACCCCAAACCTAGATAATCCACTGATCTACTACTTAATTCAAGGATTTAAGGTTTTGTCGTTTGTGTTCATGTGAGCATGTACAGAATGAAATTACTTTCCAGAGTCCTCCGTTAAGCTCTTTTATAAATATATAAGTATAAAAAAACAGCAAAATAAGCAAACACACTTGTATGAAATGACACGTACTTTTAAGTTATTGATTAGAGTACATCCACAAAGGCAAATGGACTTGATTTACGAGATGTACTTACCAAATGTGACAGGACTGCTATGCAAGTGGCTAATTTACCATTGGGAGCAACTTAGGGTTCGGTGTCTTGCCCAAGGACACTTCAAGACAGAAGTAATAGCCTTGGACTGGAACCCCCAGGTCTAGATTACAAGACCGTCCCTCATCCACCTGATAATATTGAAGAGTGTAACCCTGTAGCCTAGGCTTCTAGCCATAGCCATGGGCATAGCCGTAGCCTAGGCTTCTAGCCATAGCCATAGGCATAGCCATAGGCATAGAAAAACCAATGAAAAGAACCCAATGTAACACACCTCATAGAGAGTAAGACCATCTTGAATATTGAATATGACATTCAAACTATCATTTTCTTTGGTTTTTATGATTTTTTATGAATATTACTTTTTAGTACATTTTCAAAACAAGTTAAGTACCAAAATAAAAAAAAAAAAACAGAAGAGAATGGAAAATACCTTTGGAGTCATGTGATTCATGAAGGGTTTGAAGAAAAGTAGCAACTTCCAGGAGTAGCTAAGGATGTCGAGTATGTTTGCCAATAACTAGAGATTGTCGGTTGGCGTCCCGCTATATCTAAGGCATTATTGCTGTATCTCTTGGCGAGATATTACACCAGCATTCCACCATATGAGTCCATTATTATTATTATTATTCAGAGTGGGTGTTTGTTGTTGTGGCAGCCATGCTTCTGTCCTCTGTGGCTATACGTACGTGGTTTAACTCCTTCGGGACTGCTGTGAATAAATATTGGTTTCTGTCAACAAGTGGGGTTTCGGCCAGGAAAAATAAAGTGCTATAAAAACCCAAACCTTCTTTATTTTTATTATCCTGAACGGGCTGAGCTTCAAGTCCCCACAGCTGGGGGTTAACCTACAACCGACAGGTCTCACATTTCTTTCCTTGGCTTTATTTTTCATTCCAGTACACACTGAAGATAAAAATCAACCCCTTTATTGGTTCCTCCATTGGCGTACTGGTTCCAGTCCTTGACACGAAACATTCTCACACATCTATGCAGAACAGAGTGCTACTGATGTATCCCTGAGCCACTATTTTTTGCTCCCTCCACATGTTTTTAATCTTTCCCTTTCCTTATTCACATACATACCGAGGTGTGTCCCTCTCCGTCTGTGCTCCCTTTGAGCACATTAAGGCCCTGTTAAGTCATAAAACATACAACAAGACCTTGGCTGCTTTCTTACACTGTCTTTGAAATTAAATTGGCTCATGCTCGACACACACACACACACACACACACACACACACACAATCGCAAACGTTCCAATGAGCTCACACTTGAATTTGAACACAGACTTGAAACCAAGGCAAAGAGCCACACACAGACGTCAGACCTGCCAGGTATTAGCACGATCATGAAATGACTCCTTTTTAGCACAAAAGCACACAGTCAGGGTTTTTTAATGACTCGTAGCCATATACGCTAATTTGTTGCCAAAAATATTCCCCTGTAATGACCCTCAGGTGCAGTTTAAGCATTTTTCCCTGACTCGGGCCTTGCCGTTTCCATTTCCTTTGCCATTTCCTAATAGGTACCTGTCCTTCACATGACACCACTCCCCCCCTGTCACCCAGGGTGGCGGGTGTATGAATGCTTGCTTTAATCTTTGCTGTGTTATCAAGCCTTGTGTGTTGTATAGGTGCAGCAGCAGCAGCAGCAGTAGCAGCTCTATCAGGCCGTAACATCAGCCCCGTCAGCTCCGTTCAATAGAAATACCACCACACACTTTATTTCCCCTGGCTCCTTTCACCACACGGGCGATGGAAAAGCTGCTTTGCTCTCGCACACATCCAACCTGCCGCTTAGCAGAGCTCTCGGACAACACCCCTTCATTTCATTTGTCATCCTTGTGTTTTTTTTTTTTATCTCTACCTCTTGTCTTTTTGTCATTTCCTCTATATTCCCTGTCCAATTGCTATGCCTTTTTTCTAACGCCGCTCACTTTCTTTATCAAATTCCCCTTTTCCCCATACTCATCACCTCTTTTTCTCCTCCCATGCTGGTCACTCCACCTCTCTGCTCTACCTTCTTCATTTCATCCATTCTTTCCCTCCCTCTCTGTCCATCCTCCCCCCCCGTCTGTTCCATCTTATCTGCCGTGTGGCTGAAAGGTCACGTCCGTGTTGTTTGTCGTCTAAATAAGCGACGTGCTGCCTCGTGGTGATCTCCGATGAGATATGGCGAGCTTGTGTAGACGCCTTCCCTCCCCTTGCCCAGGCTATGGCCTGTCCTTTCTTATTTTTTTCTTTATCTATCTTGGTTGCTCTCTAAATCTGACACACACAGAGACGCAGACACCCACACACACACACCCCCGCTGACCACGCAACAGTGCTTATTGATCCCGCTTCAGCGCCTTCCAATTTCTGTGTGGCTGACTGTCAAGAGGGAGCTGCCAGCCAATAGCTTTCCACTATCTAAATGTCAGTGTATATAGGTTGATCCCTGTGCGGAGCTGTTTTTGTGCATCTGAATTGTGGATCCATTGTGTGTTTGTTTTTTTGTTTTTTTGCTTCCCCCCGATGACCGATAACACATTTTTTTTCTTACCATGTCGTATCAACTGCTGAGCCGAATAAGTCATAATAAGATATTTGCAGGGCTCACAATTTTACCGTTGCTGATATTGCATAATGGAGGTCATTTTTCATGTTAAATATTTGAAGGAACTCAAAATTCTTACAAAATCCTTACATTTTCCTGACATGATGACATATTTCCCTTAACGAATAGAAATTGGTCACAAAATGTAGGAAACTTAAATTTCTATTATTTCCCAAAAATAGAAATTATGTCTAACTTCTTTAAATATTGAATGTCTTTGCAAAAGTAATGTAGCTACTTTAAAATGACAGATTGTATGCTTTTGTAATAAAAAAAAAGGAATCAGCAAAGTGCTTTCCCATTAGTCTTATAGCTGTCCACCCCAAGGTCAGAGAGGATTAACAGTAGGGTGACCATATATTGAATTCCAAAAAGGAAGAGACTTGGGCCGATCTCGTCATACTAAAAGTACTCGTAGTTTTCTTGAATCTACCTTGTACGGCAAAAATAAAATGTAAATAAGTTGCTATTGTCCATAAAGTTAAAAAATGTATTTATCTCTTTATAACAAAGACTGGAATCTGGAATCAGTGGGGCGTCGAGTCAGTCACCTTTATTATGCATTTTAACAATCTGTCCCTGAAAAAAACTTCTTAAAATGTCTCAATTATTGAAACAATATGAGAAACATTGCTTCCTAGAAATTAAAACTATAACAAAAAACTCAAAGCTGACAGAACAGTAAATACGATACGATTCGTATCCCGATACAAAGGATACGATACGATATATCCCAATATTAAAGTATAAGGTGATTATTGCATTGTTTTTTTCATGCATGACTTTAGAAACAACTAATCTGTAAATGTGTACACCTTCATGAGAACATTATGTATGAAATATATTTTACTGGCATATTTTACACTCAAAACATTGGCTTTAACATGCCATGTGCCAACAACTTAAAATAAAAAAAATAACATACAATCTGTCTGTGGCTTTCAGACCAACTTTGACTTTAGTGCAACATGACTTTAGTGCAACTTAACTGAGGTATATGCCTAGACCTAGAACAACAAATAAATGCAGAAAGTTAATACTTTCTTTTTAGATTTTATTGAAAAAACACAAGCTGGTCAACATGCCCAGGTTTCAGTGCACTTCTTTGTGCAGTTACAATGTCTCCTGCAGTGGAAAATACTTTCCTGGTTAAATAAAAGTAAAAAAAAATAGAAATTATTATTTTTTTAATTAAAAAAAAAAAATCAATATGAATGCATTTAGAATCGATCTGAGAATCGTGCGACGTAATATCGATATATATCGCCGAATCAATTTTTTTTCCAACACTCCTTTTAAATATACACTTCAATAAATAACAATAATGAATATTGGCTTTAAAGAGCAACTCTTTAGCTTTCAGAAACTGGTGGATTTTCTCAGATAAAACAAATATTAGCTGAGTTACAGTCTTTTAAATGAACATGTTCCTGAGATGCGTTCAAGGTCCCTGGGAAACCTGGGCAATTAATTTGTAAAATATCCCCGGACAAGACGTGAAAAGAGGACATTTCCGGGTAAATCCAGGCGTATGGTCTTCCTAATTAACAGTCAACGTGGGGTTTTTTTAGTCGCCGTTCAATTTTGCTAGCATCTCAACCAACATGTCGTATGAACTGCTGAGCCGAATAAGTCATAATCCAACACCAAATGACTCCTGCAGCCTCCTGTCAGCCAGATGGCTCGGTGGTGAGCGGACTCACTACTTTCTGGACCATCTCTTCCAGCATTTGAGAAGTAGCACTTATGCGGTGGCTGCAATGCTACGACCGTGCGCGCGTGTTTGCACGCGTCATATAAACGCACTTTAATCACCATTACTGAGGGCTTGCGAGACAGATGGCCTGATTTAGCGACTTGAGATTACAAGCCATTATGGTTTTGCGTAAATTCACTCAGGCCAAAACAGAGAACGTCCTCTCTTTATTTCCCCATTCGAACAAATGGAGAAGTGCTCAAATGTTGCAAATTGAAGCCAAATCAATATGTGCTGTTCTATAATGGAAAGAGAAGGAAGGGAAGCCTTTATTAAAGCTCTTATTCCTCTCCTTCTCTTCCTCTTTCTGATTGCCTATGTCATTTCAGATTCCAGCTCTGAGAGCTTTTTCATAACTGTTTTTCTTATTCCTTCCAGAGTTAATTTTCATTTAGTTTTAGTCATAGTTTTTTTTTGACTAAAATGCAACTTAGATTTAGTGAAAATCAGGACTAAACCAATCACCTGAACTAGGTCCGACTGTATGAATGTTGTTTTTGTAAATTGTTGTAGTTATTGTTTGTTTGATTTTTTGTGTGATGTGTTTATGTAATTGTATACTGCACTAATGGGTGTAGACTCCAGGAAGAGTATCAGTGGCTCTAGCTAAAGCTAATGGATTAAAATAAACAGATAATCCAGATCTGTTATTTTAACACTTATTTATATATTTTCTGTCCTGTTATCTTGACCAATATCTATTATTTAACCTATTTCTTACTATTATTATTATTATTATTATTATTATTATTATTATTATTATTATTATTATTATTTATTTCCCTTCAATGTTCCTTTCTTGCTTGCTCTTTGGGTCTTTGGCTACTGTAACATGTGAAAGCCACCACTGCGGGATAAAATAAAGTACAATCTATCTATTTAATCAACTACATGACATTGAGAATTTAGTCGACCAAATCTATTCCAGATATAGTCAACTAAAATAATAATTATGCATCATATTTACATAGTGCTTTTTCAAAAACAAAACAAAAAGAAACCTCAGACAAAAGAGAGATAAAAGATAAAGCATAAAAGTTCATACATTTTTTTTAAGATATGAAATTACCACTGATTAACCTGGGATGGTATTAAAGACAGATTTATTGTGATCAATGCGTAGGACCACATGATCACATGATATGATTGGATTCCGTCCCGTGTGAGTGACGTAATTATAGTTTTATTAGTTGACGAATATATACTTTAAATATATTAAATAAATTTTTTATTCACATGTATTTTTTTCTATTCATCATCGTCTCGTTATTTTTTAGAAAGTGTCCATTTGTACGGTTACCGAAGTACACGTACGTATTAGGGGTGGGAACCTCTGGGTACCTCACGATGCGATACGCGATACAAAGCTCACCATAACGATGATCTCGCGATATGTCGATACTGCGATTATCGATATATTGGTCAGAAATCAATCTATGATAATCTCTGACATAACAAGAAAAAAAGATGAAGTAAAAATATAAAAATTTTATTTTATATCTCTGAAAGACAATAAATTGAACAAGTGTCCTACAAACAGTGACACTATTTTAGTGCAACATTTCAATAAATAAGTGTCAACATACCAATGTAAATGAATAACTACCTCTAATAGTTCTTTCTGTAAACAAAAATAGGGTCTTTCTTACCAGTGACACCATTATAGCGCAATATTCCAGTAAACAATATATTGGTTCCTTCAACAAACAGTGATAACATTTCTATGAAGACCTACCTGCACATTTTAGTGAAAAAGCAGAAAAGGTTTTGAAAAAAAAAAAAAATCGATACTTAACGAAAGCATATCGATAATCGATTGTGCGAAAAAAATATTGCGATATATTGCCGTATCGAGATATTGTCACACTCCTAGTACGTAGCGTCTTAGGGTTAGGGTTAGGTTTAGCATTGGGTTTAGTCTTAGTCACACGACCTAAACTGGCCAATAACTGACCCATCACGTGACCTAAACTGGCCAAATAGTGGGCTGCGTAAGGATAGAATGTCGGTATATTGATACGGCAACCGTACAGATAGCCACTGCCTAAGTTTTACTCAAAAAAAATATTGTATGTCATGACGAAAAGTTCCATTAAAACTGATTCACTCCATATTTTTTTCCTTCCCCAGGCCAGTACGGACTGCCACCAAAGAAGGAGCCACCAGCAGGACGCACCACCAGCAGAAACCCAGGTAAGCAAGGCACTAAATAGAGATTATCCACTGTAGATTTATCCGTAGAATGGCTGAAATAGTGAGATGGAGAAGAAAAGCAGCAGAGAGAGGGAGGGGGGGGGGGCAACAGATGGAGAATGTGCAGTGGTGACATCTGTGGATCTCTCGGTTTAATTCCATATTTCTTCCTCTTCTCCACTCCGCATCCCCCTCCTCATCGTTTTCAGCACCCGGCCCTCCGAGCTAAGTGCTGGAGGCAAGGGATGGATGGCTAATAGCTACCTTGGGAAAGAGAAGCAAGGCAGAGAAAAGAGAAAAAGAAAGAGAGAGAGAGAGAGCAAGGGACAGGAGTAGTTGGAGTGTTGTTGTCTGGTGTCTGTAGCTCTGTTTAAATACAGGAAGAAAAACAATGAAAAGGGATGATAAAGGCAACCGAAGGTTAGTATGATGCTTCACCTCCGTGTTTCAGAAGAGAAGGTTGCACCAACACCAGCTACCAGCATCTACATTTCTCTCCTCTATTCATGTACAATACAAAATGTGTGAAATAAGGGAATCACGCATTTTCTAACCACTTGCCCATATAGGTGAGATTTATTAGTGTGAAATGGAAATTATGGTAACCTACGCATGGTTTTCCCTGAGATAGGAGAAAGGCCACGTAATGTTTTATTCACACACGTGTACGCATAAATAGAGATGTTTTTTTTTTTTTTTTTACACCTGTTTGACACACTTAATAATGTATAAGCACACACTTGTTAATTTGACTTCAGTCGGAATTATGTTGAATATGTGCATTTTTATTAAAGTGAACACCTGCATCGTGTATAGCACGACATTACCTAGAGAAAAAAAAAAAATAATTTTAAGTATCAAGCTTTCATTTCCCAAGAATAGAAACGGAAACAGATAATGTCTAAGTTGTTTAAATGAAAAAGTAATGTAGCTGCTTTAAAATCACTGATTTTGTGCTTTTACATGAACTAAAGCATCAACAAAGTGCTTTCACATTTGTCTTTTAGCTGTCCACCCCAAGGTCAGAGAGGATTAACGGTAGGGTGACCATATTTTAAATACCAAAAAAGAGGAGACTTGGGCCGACATCGTCATACTAAAAGTACACAACGTTTTGTTGAATCTACCTTGTCATGGCAAAAATAAAATATGATAAATAAATACGTTGTTAGTTTAAAAATGTATTTCTCTCTCTTTATAACAAAGACTTGAAAAAAAAATCTGGAATCAGTGGTGAGTCAAGTCATTCACCTTTATTATGCATTACTGCATGTCCTCGTGAATCAAGTAATGAATATTGGCTTTAAAGAGCAAATCTTTAGCTTTCAGAATCTGGTGGTTTTTCTCAGATAGAGCAAATATTAGCAGAGTTACAGCCTTTTAAATGAACGTGTTCCTGAGATGCGTTCAAGGTCCCTGGGAAACCCGGAAAATTTCATTCATTAGTATCTCAGGACAAGACATGAAAAGTGGACATTTCCGGGTAAATCCAGGCATATGGTTTCCTAACTAACAGTCAACGTGGGGATTTTTTTAGTCGTTGTTCAATTTTGCTAGCATCTCAACCAACATGTCGTATGAACCGCTAAGCCGAATAAGTCATAATCCGACACCAAATGACTCCTGCAGCCTCCTGTCAAACTCTGAGAACTAAATTAATTTGTAAAATATCCCCAGTGTCATGTACTGTGTTCGCATCGTACTGAGATTACGTATATATGCGCTTATACTGTATGTGCATGCGTGCACACGCGCACTCACGTGATTTTTGTTTTGTTTTTTGGATTGGGTTAAGGTTAGGGTTATAATCTCAGTACGGAGGTAAACTCAGTACGGGACACCGGGCTGTCCGGTGACTTTACCTCCGTACTCTGAAAACAAAAATAAACAAAAATGAATTATAATTTTTTTTTTTTTTTAGCAAAAAATAATTTTCCTGCATTAAAAGTCATTTTTTTAATCATGCTAGCATCTCAGCCAACTTGTAGCGTTGCTATAGGCTAGCTACTGTCCTGAAAATGTATTTGTATCAAGCTGTCACATAAATACTGAGATTAAATTCCCCCAGTAGAAGCAGTCATACTGTATTTGTGCTATTTAGATGTAGTGATAACCAAAAGTAATGCAAATATGCTGACTTTAGCATACTAAACTCCTCCTCAGGCGCTATAGCTTCCTTTCAATCTAATATTTCATATTAGATTGTATATATTGTACGTATACTGTATTTAAAGATGCTTTATAAACAAAGTGAAATCCCAAACCTGGTTATAGTGGTCAGACTACAGCCTGAATGATTGCTAATGCTAACGCTAGGTGACAGAAAGCATGCTGTCATCATTTTAGTTTACTTTTAATAACGTATACAAAGTTATTATTATTTTTGTATACGTTATTAAAAGTAAAAGTTCCTCTTAAGAGTGTATTGATAGTAACTATAAATGGAGTTACAAAGCTATTGCACCGTGTTAGCCTTTTTAGCTAAATGTTGCCGACTGTGTGGTAATGTATGAAGTCACTGCTGTGGTTCTAAACAGGGGGCCTGTTTACACATGAAGTGAATGCATTTTCATTAATGATGTCATTTTGCGAAGGATTTTGTTCAGTGCAAAAGTTATTTATTCAACGATTCCTCTATTTTAACAGAGCCACAGTTTAAACCTCGTCCGTGTAGATGTAAAAATGTTTAGGTACTGATAACTTTCTTTAAATAACAATAAAAACAAAAACCTCTACCATATTATTAGGAAATACAATAAAAATAAGCAGCGGTTAAATGATCTGTAACCTCTAGACTCTAAAAACAAGGTGAAATATGGAGTTACATAGAAATTTCGTCAAGTACCCCCTTTCTTTTATTTCTGACAACATATTACCAAGAATTCGATAAAAACATCTATAAATCATAATGATGGAATTAATGAGTGACAACACACATTTTAAATAATCTCATTTTGTAAATAAGTGGAATGAAACAGTATTCAGTGCATCCTAAATAGATTTATTTCTATACTATCTCCCTCCCTCCTTTCAGTTTATGTTCTAATCCAGATCATTTTGTGTATGTTGTTGTTGTTGTTTGTCTATTCTTTTTATTCTTCAGTATACTTTTTTATCTTAATTTGTGTTTTGTTTTTTTGGTTTCGGTGTGTTGTTGGTAATTTTTTAAATTGTCTCCTTTTCTCTCTGAGTGCGTGTGTTTTTGGTGTCATTTTGTTGTTGCTCTTTTTATTATTCAGTGTATTTTTTGTCTTATTTTGTGTGTTTTTGTTGTCGTTTTGTGAGTTGCCGGTAATATTCAGTATGATTATCATTTTTAACTAAAAGTAAACATTATCAAACCCCATATTTTCAATACTTTCATTTGTTAATTTTCCTTTCTCTCTCTCAAGTACCCCCTGTAGTGCCATCACGTACCCCCATTTGAGAAACACTGTGATAAAGTGACAGGGGAGGGAGGGAGGGAGCAAAAAATGGGATATAGTAATGAAAGGCGGCAGTTTAGAGATGGAGAATGAATGATGTTGGGTTAATGGAAGGAGGGACAAAGTAGACGGAGGAGTAGGGGAGCGTAATTGTCATTGGGCATTAGAGCTCCAAGTCAGTTCGGCCCAACGGGGGGGACGAGCGAGCAGCAGGTGAGCTGCGTTCGGGTGCATTTGCACGCACGCCAATGTACTCCAGTGTTGTGCGTGTGTTGCCAGGCGCTGAGCTCAAAGCCAGGTAGGTCATTAAGGCTACAATAACTCCAAGATAGAGAAAGCCACGGAGCGAGGGCGAGCAAGGAGAGAGCGAGAACGAGGAAAGAATGGGACGTGTGCCAGGAATAATGATTGACCAATCCAAAATGTCCCATATGACTGAGACTCACATTACCTGCTTTAACCGGTCCACAACTTACACTCACACGGTCTCTATCCACCTGCTGGGTTCTGATCTGACCTCCTGCTGAGAGAAAGCTGCAAGGTTGTGAAGATCTTAGGTTTCTGAAGAGACACGCAACAAAAGTGGAGCCGTGGGCTGACAAACAAAAAGCGTAGTTGGACAGTTTGACACACAATAAACAGGCAGGTCACGGCGACGGACCTACAGACAGACAGACAGACAGACAGACAGGCGGGCCAGAAAGCCAGCAGGCAGTCGGAGTGTGTGGTCTGCTTGTAGCAGCAGAACTGGGAGAGTCCCTTTTTGTGGGTGGCTGTAAGACTAAGTAAATACAGTTGTTAGGGTTAGAGAAATAAGAGTGTGTTACCTAGATAGACACAGCGGCTAAGCCAAGCTGTCCGCAACTGTATATACTTTATAGTACGTACACACTCTCTGAAGACATTCTTCTCCTTTTTATATGCTCTCCTGTCCACTTCATCACATCAATAAAAAGACCACATATACCCTGTGTGAGATTAGCTGAATTCCTCTGGGTGCAGCCAACCACCAACCATTGCGCTCCACCTTCACCATTACAGTACAGTATATATGCCAGTGGTTCCCAAAGTGTGTCTGTTGTACCCCCCTTTAACCCTCAGGGCACCGTTGGGGACCCAACCTGTACCGTCTGCTTATTCAGTTTTTTAAATTCTCAATATCTCATTCAGTTTAAAGACAGTGGGGTGACAGTGGTATCTGTCATTGTGTCCTTGGGCAAGGCACTTCACCCACATTGCCTAGTATGAATGTAGTGTGTGAGTGAGTGTTGGTGGTCGGAGGGACGGATGGCGCACTATGGCAGCCCCGCTTCCGTCAGTCTGCCCTAGGACAGCTGTGGCTACAATAGTAGCTTACCACCACTAAATGTGGTGTGAAAGAATAATGCCTTAATTCTGTTAAGTGCTTTGAGTGTCTATGATAAAGTGCTATATAAAATTCAAGGCATTATTA
This sequence comes from Gouania willdenowi, assembly GCF_900634775.1. Taxonomy (NCBI): domain Eukaryota; kingdom Metazoa; phylum Chordata; class Actinopteri; order Blenniiformes; family Gobiesocidae; genus Gouania; species Gouania willdenowi. The sequence continues at coordinate 18,709,052 of NC_041061.1, read as the reverse complement.
TTATTATTATTATTATTATTATTATTATTATTATTATTATTATTAATTGTATGAACCATGGCCAGGAGTATTATCTTATTGTCATGTTCATAATTCCATGATCACTTTTAATGCAACATGAATAGAACGGCAGATATAAAATGTACTGACGCTCTTTGAGTTCAGGACTGATTTGGTCCCATTATAACCACATACTGTATTTTGGATGTACTATTATCCTGACATATAACAGTGGTTTTCTCATAAATACCTAATATATCTAAGCCTCTACCTTCAAAATACACCAAATTTTTTGAGGAAAAAATGTATAATTTGCATGTTACTTTTTGAAAAAAAATTGTGTTTTTATGATAAATGAAAATATAATGAAAAACTTTCCATTTGTGGTTAGGTTTTTATGACATTTTGAAGACACTTTTATGAAGGGTACCGTTTTGGTATATAAGCTCAAAGAGTGTAGTTTTTTTTTGTTTTTTTTTTCCAATAAATGTTCATAGCTCTAATTGTAATAATACCTCAAAATCAATGTACCAAACAATTACTAACCTAGTCCAGGCGTAAAAACTTCATACCAATTATTCCACTTTGCACCTTATTTTTGAGAAAAATACTTTTTTTTTTGGTGTTTTTCTTAATTAAAAAAATATAGTGTTGTTGGTACCGAGGCGCAAAGAGCATAACTTTTTTTTCAAAGGTGCCTCGAGGGTTAAAGAATGAAACATTTTAAGGGTCCCCCCCCCAATCGCAACAAAATGGGCCAAACCTTTATTGAAAAAGATAAAACATTGACGTATGCTAACATGAAACAGAACCTAAAAATAATACTTGGTATATTCACACGCTCCAAAAGATAAAATGTTAAGGCAAGCTGTATTATTTCTCTGGCCCATTTTTTATGATAAATGACCTTGTACTACATCTCTGTAACAAGACACAACCATGAAACTGAACTTTTACACTAGTAAAGCTCTATAGCTTTATCAGTTTGTCTACAGTATATGCTATAAGCTTATTTTGCAATATTCTTTTCGAAGTTAACAGAACTCTCCCGGTCAGTTCTGATCATACTGCCCTAAACAGGCCAGATACCATCATACACTGATAGCATTCACCAAGGTCTCTGCCTGAGGAGGCTCTGCGATGTTATGACTACCGCTATCAGCAACATACAAAACCCTGAGAACACTGAACAGCATGAGATTCACTGAGGCGTACACACTGAAAGCTTGTTTACGTGCTTGATCTGCTCCCCAAAACCCTTTCACAAATAAACCTTGTGTCCGCATCTGACCAGCAACCCTAAAGCTAGACTTCGTCTCTTTCATTCAAACTGCCACAACAAAGAGTTAACATTGCTTCATATCCATATTTTTCTGTTAACCTAAATGTTGTGCTTTTTCATTCAGGTGGTGCCGGAAACGCCACCCATCCTCGAGGACCCTTTGGGGACGATGGTAGAGGCGAGAACGGCCCCTTCCAAACCTCCAACATCGCCCTTATCGCCGGTGCTGCCGGAGGTTCCGCCTTCCTCCTTTTGGTCACTGCCGTGATCTGCATCGTGTGCTACCGGCGACGGCATGCCAAGCACTCAGACACCCACCACCCTCCGCTGTCACTGTCCTCCCTCACCAGCCCCAAGCGAGGTGGCGGGGGAGGCATCAGCAACTCCAACAACAATGGTTCCGAACCCAGCGACATCATCATCCCTCTGAGGACGTCGGACTCTGCCTATTGCCCGCACTACGAGAAGGTGAGCGGGGACTACGGACACCCCGTCTACATTGTCCAGGAAATGCCGCCTCAGAGCCCAGCCAACATCTACTACAAAGTATGAGACGGCCATAGATCTACTCGCTTGGACATGTCCAATTCCTTCTTCACCAGTTATCAACTAATCCTTCTTACTTGCTCCAAACGAGAAAAGCTCTAACCCTGAGTCCCTCAATTCTACCAGTATTTCCCATTGTGTCCCCCCACATCTGGCCACAGTTGAGTTTCTTGCCAACACCCCACCTCATTCTCATACTAATGGGCTACTAGGTGTGTGTAACGGGCAATGTCATAATGGTACATAGCCCTACTTCACACGGTCCTAACAAAGGAGTAAGAGCCTCTCAGTGCCCCTTCTTCTAAGCTCAGAGCTCAATGAGCCTCCGCCTGTGCTGAATTACAGAGTCAGCTCCTGAAACCTTAGTGTGTGCGCACCACATGCTTTTTTTTTTTTTTTTTTGTAGGAGTAAGGACCCAACGTCGGGACATATTTTTTAGAAAAAAAAGGAGGAAAAACGAAGAAGAAGAAAGACTTCAACTTTGAAAGAAAAAAAAAGTACTGAAAAACTGCAATCCCGACCGAACTCTGACTTCAGAGGCCACACCTGCCTATAATCCACCGCCCCCATTGGCCAGCCAGACTCTAGCCCCTCCCACTAACTCAACCCTAGGATTCTAGTTTGTTTGTGTTTGTTTCATCAGAGGAAAAAAAAAAATCAAATCAAATTGAAGTGGGACCTGAGACTCAACCCAGCAGTGGTCACATGACCAAGCCCTGGCCTGAGGTGGTCTGATCAGCGACACTCAGAATCTTGTATATTTTAATAATGTGTGCGTGTGTGTGCGTGCCTGGGATTTGCTTTGCGCGTGCGACTGTGAGTACGTGTGCATTCTTTAGACTTGTCTTAAATACCAAAACACAAAATAGTGAGCGATTATCAAAAAAAAAAAAAATAGTGAGATTTTTTTAATAGCTACCAACACTTATAGATGCTATATATGAATACCCCGTAAATAATTTTTCGATGTTTCTTTTTCCCGTTCCTTTTGCTTTATTGTTTTCTACCCACTTCTGTTGTTAGATATTTTTATCTGCAGTTTTTCTTTGTCACAGCTTAGATTGACCTTGTTTTTTTTCGGCGTAACTTTATGTATATTAATTTAATCGTTTCCCCCCCAGTTTTACCGGGCGAGCAGAGACCTATTTCCTCTCTCATTCACCCCCCCCCCACCCATCATCTATTCCTCCCACCAGGGTCTCTGAACTCTGTGTATATTTTTATAGCTCCTTGTACTATGCTGTAGTTTTGAAGTTTAGACCTCGTTTGTGGACGTGTTGAGGTAGAACCATCGATGAAAGTTTATTCCTGTTTTGTTGTTTTTTTTTCCACAAGCCTTTAAAAAAAAAGAAGCCAGGGTTGGGGGCGTGGGGGGCGGAGGATATGAATGCAACAAATAAAGCAAAATAGGGCCAGAGAGCGCGCCGTCTGGGAAGGAGGAATAAAAGACGCGACTGAATGCAAAACTTTAAGAGGAACAAAATGCGAGGGGAGGGAGGGAAAGAAAGAAGGAAATATGACAAGGCTGTGATGGAAAACAATTGCACAATAACGAAAAAGAACTGGTGGAGAGAGAGAAGGGGGGGGGGGGGGGGGGGCGGAGTGAGAGATGAAGGATCTCAAAGAAGGAAGGAAAGGATGGAGAGTGACCGGGGACAAACAAAAAAAAAAAAAGAAAAGAGAAAGCTCCGTCTCAGAATGGAGGTGATGAACCGACAGCCGAAAATGGATTTTTTTTTGGAGTTGAACTCTAAACCATAGAAAGGAGCGAGCGCGTGTTACACGCACACATACCGACTCCTTCACACATGGTGGCACATTTCAAATCTTTTTCTTCTTCTTTTTTTTTTTTGTTATTGTAAAATTGAGTTGAAATGCCTCACACACACACACGCACACACACGCACACACACACACACACACGCACACACACACACACACACAGGTACACACAACGAGAGAAATCCCCCCCCTCCTCCCCTGGCTGTTGGTACACTCGGTCCCACCACATCCTCCCACACACTTTAACACACATTTCACACTTTTAATGACTGCCACAGATGCCTCCTGATTGCATTGAATGACATACATTCTTTCTGACACACGCACACACACACACACACACACTAAAAAAGGAACCTGATTACTTTCATATGACTGGATTTCTGTGATTAACCCGACGGACACGGGTTGTGATGAAAGGTGTGATTGTGTGGCGGTGTTTTCTCCTTCGTGTCAACACACTCCTCTCTCTCTCTCAGCACAAACACACACACACACACACACACTCGTGCCCAGCACCTCGACCTCAGAGGGCAATAACACACCGCTGTGTTCAGAGGTGCGACATGTTCACATGTGCATACTAATAAAGCTGTTTTTGTGTTGCTCAAATATGTTTATGGCTTCTGTGTGTGCTGGGTGACGACGGAGAGCTTTTCCTTTCCTTTTTGACACACAAATGCAAACACACACACGCACACACACGTACACACACACACACACGCATAAAGCCTCCAGTGTTGTAGCCTTGTTTTTTCTGTGTGAAACCAGTGTTTGAATCTGGGCCATTTCTCAGATGTGTTTTTTGTATCAGTATCTATCATCATATATTGAGATATCGTTCATACTTAAGTGTCACATTTGTCTGAATTGACTTTGTTCATCACGACAGCGATGATGTTCTGATATGTTTTATACCACGGAGGAGTTTTTTGAACTGTATCTGACTGTGTTGAAATGGTTTTTAAAGACAAAAATGAGAGGGAGAGGGGAAAAAAAAAAATAACAATATTCTATCCGCCTCAAAAAGTCTTGTTTCTGTGCACCTATGACTTGTGTTCTTTATGTCTGTGTCTATTTAAAACACGCTCAGAGTTTAGAAAATAACCTACAAGCCAAATAAAGAGTCTGTTAACTATCCCCTCAGCCACTCTGAAATGGTGAAAAACAAGTATTTGGATGAAAATGGGTTGGTTAAATTAAAAAAAAAACAAAAAAAAAACAAACAAACTTTCCGGACTTTAATGACTTCTACTCCGAATATGAAGGAAATGTCACTGTATTGTGTTCAGGCCACCGACGTGCTCCCCCCCCCCACACCCCTTTCTCTCAACAGAACGTCAAGACGGACTTTTTTCCCCCCGCTTCTTCTGTTTAGTTCTTCTTTTATTTTCATGTCAAAAAAAAAAAAAGCTGTATCACTGGTCGACTCGTTGGCTTTTGGTCATCCCAACAAAACGGTGTTTTTAAAGCAAAATATGGTGTTTGTATGGAAGCGGGGAGAAAAGGAGGAGGAGGAGTTGGCAGGTACACTAAGCTCCCTCACCTCTCGTTTGGTAAAAAAAAAAAAGTGTGTGTGTGTGTGTAAAAGTGTCTTTGTGCCAGTAGCGGGCGAGGCCGAGAACACAGAGCGAGGTGGCTTCCCCACCTGTGATGCTGTTTTTGAGACTTTGTATTTTTGGGGACGCTGTGTGTGAACGCTTTATTGCTTATTTTATTTTTCTAAATTTTTTTGTTTCCTCTCCTCCTTCACTTTTCTCCCTTTTTACCCTTGTGTCTAATCATCACAGCGACCCCCCCCCCCGGTCCCCTCCCCCCGGTCCCCTTCCCCCTTCTTTTCCCTTCCCAATCCTCCCAAAAACACCTCTAACCAGAGGAAAAAAAAACTAGTACATTCCTGGTTTGGAAAAAAAAAAAAAAACAAAAACAGTTGAATAAAAAAAAAAGAGAAATCTTTAAGCACCACTCACTTGGTCCTGTTGTGTGGTTCTTCATAGTGTGAGTCTGCTAAGGTCTTTTGTTCTGCAGTGTGTGTGTGTGTGTGTGAGGCCCACTAACCCTGGCTTTAATAGAAGGTCTTAGCCCTTATCTCCACTGGGTGCTTGTCACAGCAGGGGCTTTTTCACGGCCACTGCTAATAACGCCGCTATTTCAGACACACACCGCTGTTATCAACAAGTTATCGAATCCGGCTTCGTTAGTGTGGAGTGTTGCTTGGCAACGTATTGACCGACTGATTTCTTTCTCCTTATCCCCATTTCCTCCTCTTTTCGCCCCTTTTCTTGCTTTGTGGAACATTTCCATAGCAACCATCAACGTCTGCCTGCTTTTTTTTTTCTTCTTCTTCTTTTCCTTTCCCTCGTCTGGATGTGGATGTGTCCACAACATGGAGCACTACCAGGGTGGCCCACCATGAGACGAGCAGGCCTTTGATCCATGATGTGTGAGAGTAGATTACCTTCCTAAAGACACGTTAAGTGACCCCACCCACCCACGCAAACACCGCCACCGTGTGTGTCTGAACACAAGTGGCGGCCATACAATGCCATTGATCCCGGAAGATACTCGTCGTTGCTTCTGTCATGACAACCTGTTGCTGTAATTTAGGCAGCAAATGCCATTATTCTCATATCACCATGCAGCTAGGCACTAATGCTCTGGTCACCTTTATAGTCTTTGTTTTTAGTATAAAATAAAAATGTGAAAAAGGTACATATATATGATAGATTATTTAATTAAAATGATATCGAGGCCCTTTTACGTTTTACAGTTAGCATCTGCTATGAGGGGCACTATTGTTGAACTCAGTGATCTTAACTACAATTTTAACATCACTTCTTATTTTCAGTGATAGTTTAAAACACAAGTGTCAAACTCGTGGCCCAGGGGCCAAATTGGGCACGTTGGAGCATCCAATTCTGTCCGCAGGGGAAAGTTTAAAAAAAATGACAGAGAAAACCTGAAACATTGTGTAAATGAAACTCAACGCTCCTGGTGTTTATATCGCATGATCGGAGGCATTTTTAATGTTAACTCAAAATTCTTAAAAAGGTCTTAAAATAATACATAATATTTCCCTTAATAAAATAGAAATTGGTCACAAAATCTAGTGAAGTTACTGTTAGGACTGATATCTGTCACTCATTGCTTGGATATTGTTAGTTTCTTACATATTTTGTATTTAATGTAAACGTAGAAGTGCAAACTAGAGCTCAAATCTAATTTTATAAGTATTTTATATGTATTCTTAAATGTTTTCGGTGAGTTAATTTTTAGATTTTTGTAAAGCTAGCTTTTTGTTTGTTAGCTTCAAGGTAAAATACTTCAGACTAGCTTTGATCTAAAAATACATTTTGAATCACATGCCGTTCTGCTCACAGCCTGGTGAAGTACATGAAATAGTCATGCTTCATTTTATTCTAAAAGTTTACATTTTTAAAACTATACCTTTAATTAGGGACGTATTAGACCACGTGTCAAACTCAAGGTCCGGGGGGACAAATCTGGCCATTTAGAGCATCTAATTCGGCCCACAGGAGAGACTAAACATGACATCACATAAATCACTGTGTACATTACCAAATAATTCACCAATTTAATCAAACTCTACAATAGATTTTAGGGGCTTGTAGTTTTTGTTTGTTTATATCACATGAATGCAGTCATTTTTGATTGCAAATTGTGGAAATCTTGCAATTTCTTACAAACAAATCCACAATATTCTTCTAAATTACGCAAACATTGGTTACAAAATCAATCAAGAGCCGACAGGGAATGATATTAAAAACTAGGGCACAATTGATGCCACAATTTTTTGTTTTCCTACCGAAAATCTGCGGCTCACTTGAGATCAAACTGGTCCATATTTGGCCCCTGAACTAAAAAGAGTTTGACACCCCACACTGTACCTCAGCATTTTGAAATGATCCGAAACCCCATTGTACGATATTTTAAAGCAACGTTTTTTAAACCTGAAACGAGTGGTTCTTTTATTACGATTAAATTTAATACTGTTTTATATACTCTGGCTTAGTTGGACTTGCACGTTAGTGGCTCCACCCATTGGCCCCTGGTATGAAAGTGAATGAATGGAATGATGGATTCTTTTCTGGATTGAACATATAGAAGCTGTAAACCTTCACACACAAAACCAACAGATACTTCCTGCCTCGAGGCAGAGCTCATTTTAATATGGTAAATTAATGACATGCACATTCTACACTAGGAAAACAAGTCACGCTAAAAGAAAGCATTCACCGACTAAACCCAGTGAACGCGCTCCACCTGACACAGGTGCTGGAGCTCACTGCTGTTGCAGGCTCCGCCCACTGCCTCCTGAGCACAGCTGATTAATCAGCCGTGCTAAGTGAAAGCAGCTGGGCGAGCTTGGAGACTAACCATTCCTACAGAGGTCAACCATTCCTGCACAAACCTTAAAAAGTATACGTGTGTGCTTATTTTGAGTAGATGACCTCTGAGGAAATCAAAGATAAAGACGCCAAAGATGCTCAAGAAGGTAAATAACTGCTACGATGCATGTTCTTGTTCCAATGGAATCCTACTTCCCAGGTGTGAACAATCGCCACGTTCTGCACAAAGGTCCAGTCCCATCATGCCAGATTGCCTCAGCTGCAAAAACAAACCAGTAGTCTTAAAGGTGGCTCTACAACAAGCTTCTAAAGTTCATACTTTCAAAAAAATGTGCTACAGATTAGCAACTTACATAAAAAAAAATGTAGCCCCAATACTGAATAATTGTTGTACATTTAATCCAGGGGTCTGCAGCCTTTACTCTGCAAGGAGCCATTTTGCCTCATCTCACCTGGATTAAAGTCCTCCTGGAGCTGAGAAAATACCTTCTCAATAAAGACAACAGTGTAATAAATTCTATACAGTTAAAAAAAAAGTATTTAGAATAATGTTTGATTTAAGTTGATTTAAATTGATCATGTAAATGGCAACTTAAAAACAGTTAAAATAAAAATAAATTGACATCAAGAAATAAAACAGTATCTTGCATCTTCAAATTCTTACATATGAACACAATGCTTTATAAAGATTTTTTTTTTTTTTTTTACTAAATGTATTTGAAAGGCTACAAAAAGTAACTTGAATTTGATAACACATGCTAGTTGCTAATTTCTTGCCACACATAAAACATACATATTTAACCTGCACATTGGTGGTTAAATTAATCTGTTCTCACACAATTAAAATCTCTATTTTCTTCCAGAATAGTGTTTTTGTTGGTTGAGTTATTTTAACAGGGATTTAAAACTAAAGGTTAGCCACAGGTGATTTATTTTTAGGTTAACAAATTGTTATATCTTTATTTGTCATTGATCATTAATAGCCTCTGTTAAAAAAACAAAAAAAGCACACGTCTTTATTTCAATAGTTTTTTTTTTTTAGTTAAGTTATAGGGAGCCACTGCATAAGAGTCAAAGACCCACATGAGGCTCCAGAGCCGCAGGTTGCAGACCAAATTATGGAGTTTATCACTCTCTTTTTTTTTTTTTTTTTTTTTTTTTTTTTTTTTAAATGTAAAATGTATAAAACCTCCCATAATTTAGCTTAATTAACACCAAACTTCCTACAGCCCATCTTCAGACTGTCCTACACAAATCATCCACACAGATTTTGGATTTGTCAAATAATGAGCCTGCACTGCATCATAATGTTTTATTATAAATGGTAATGTAAATTATTATTTTTTTTTTCATTTTTATTTGCTTAATTCTAAAGTTCTGTGTATAGAAAATGAGATATGCATCACACTGACACTTAGTAACCTCGTGACCAAATTTACCCCATTGCCCCCCATTTTAACCACATATTTTTCATATACTGTAATCCTGACATGTGTTTTTTTCAATTAATACCTAATAGATTAAAGCCTCTACCTTCAAAATAAAGGGAAATTTCAGTCAAGGCCTGGATTTCTAATCTTGCAACATATCCAAGGTGTACAACTTTAAAACTGTCCTTGTGCCAAAAGTAACGCATTAAATTCAGTTCTGCTATCAATTAATGACAAGGCTGTAATATTTTCATCAAAAATATTTCACCTTGGTGCTAATTTTGGGAAATACTGTATATTTAGTAGTTCTCATGATTAAAAAAAAAAAGTGCATACAAACATAAAAAGGGTTTGTAAGTTATAATATATTTAATAAAAAAATAATGGAGTACATTTGTATTGCACTTTTATGAGACGGACCATTTGTGTACACGTGTATGTAAATTTAAAGGTGTGCACAAGGGTTAAACTGGCAAATTATTAAAACTAAATTTGAGTCATTGTAGATGTTTGGAAAATATGAAGATTCTATCTCAAACTGATTTTAATTTTTTACAGCATTTGGAATTTCTCTCATGAACAATTATAGTTCATGGTAAAATGTCATTTTTAAACATTTTTTTTTCATTTATGAGCCAATAAATCACTTAAAAACAAATTGCCAACATTTCAAAATTGTCCAAATGCAATATGTGTTTGCCTGGCCCCAATTATTGCTGCGCAGCAGCTATAAAGCTTTCATTTTTATAAATGTAAGGGGTAAAAAAAGCTTTAAACAAGTCATACACGTCATACAAGTCATGTAAAATGTTAAAAATGAAGTGCGCAAGGTTTATCTCATTTTCAGATGCCTTTACTTAACAAGCGTTCAGTTAGAACCCACAGCCTACGTTTGGAACCTATTCCAAGGTTTAAAGACCCATTCCTGTGGCTCGTTTTGATTGGGTTGGTACTAGGCGTGCTTTGTAGCAATAAACCTACGGAAAAATGGTCATTACAAACTTATAATTTTATTCCAGGCTATATTCAAAGGCCAATAGGGAAATGTGTCACGTTGGTTAGTTTCTAATCTGAGAGATCAGTGTACGCATGAGTTAACACTATCAAATGTTCCAAATCTTCAAATGAAGTGAGTCATGTCGTCAAAGGGCGTATTGAAGAATACACAAGTTTTTTTTTTTTTTTTTTTAAAGTGCTTCGTTAATAGGATCTACGGTGAATGGATTCCCGAGAAGATTTGCAACTTTCTAACTGACTTTTTGCACATTTATGAGAAGACGATATCAACACAGCCACATTTTTTGATATTTGAATGAATCAATATGTTATCTATTGCCATTATCCCACGTTTATACTGGATTATTCCATTCATGGACTTCATGTGTCATCATATAATCTCATATTTTGGGGTTTTAAAATTTGCTCAGATTGTTTCATGTATGGACAAATCAAAAATGTATTGAAACTTTTTACTTTTTTTTTTTTTATTTTTGTCATGGTTACTATGTACAAAATGGTGCAAACGGCATAAAAATGGTAAAAACAAAACAAAAAAAAGCAATGAAAGACTTGAACTAAAATGGACTTGTTTTAAAGGTATTGCTCTTGATCCATATGTTGAAAATGACAAATCTTACAGTTTTTATACTCTTAGCATTAGGGGCAGGGGAAAAATTGTTTCACGTAAGAATCGTAATTCTAATCATCCACAACTCAGAATCGATTCATAAACTAAATTTTTTTTTTTTTAATTACAAATCAAACATCACAAGTGGAAAAAATAAAAAATAAACAGCACAAAAGCAGTTATATATATATGTATAGTGTTTAGCGTGAATAAATGTTACCTTTTGTCTTTGTGTGATTACATCATTGGAATCAGTTCATTTAAAATAATCTTATACAAACTGTGTTGTTTTGATGCCATAATTTGCCTGAACACACTATGCATCAAATCGTGAGACACCCAAAGATTCACATCCCTACTTAGCATCATTACTTCACCCTGTGAGGTAGACACGAGGGGTGGAACAATGTACACATTTCACTAGATCACATATGATAATGATGTGAGATACTTTAAAAATGCACCACGATATCTATTTGACTTTTACTCTTACTTACATACTTACTCTGGTTATGAACTTTTCAACTCAATGGGAAGAAAAATAAATAATAAATGGGACCATTTGCTCCTTTTTTAAAGTGCCACTCTGCAAATAGAACGCAAAAACAGAGACTGACAATTCATGCCGGTCTCAAATTAAAACCAAATCATGTCGTCATGACGTTCTACAAAAACAAGTTTATTCTGATCTGTGCGTGAACTTTGCATAACAAGTTGTATGTCGTGTGACTTTACTATCATATCTTGTCGCACGATATATCGTTTCATCCAAAATTCTAAACTTGCCTGAAATCTTGTATCACGCCTGGTTTTTCCACAAGCAACCAATTAGCTTGTAGAATTCGACACATTTTGTAAAAGACAGAAGAAGCCAACAGACGGCTGATTCTAATACTATCCCAGTGGTGGTGATGTTCTTTGAATGGCTAGCTACAAACCAGCAGCATTATTCCCTTTTAAAGAGGAACTAATGCTAATCTAATGGCTGTTAAGCCTTAATGAGTTTGCGTGCTTCCTTTCCATTCGGGTTTAAAGGAGACTTGTTTAGACGATCAGGACTGCTGCGGTCCCCTTATCATTACATGCTCATCATTTCCCCCCACTAATCTGTTCTGCTCAATGCACACACAGATGAATATTAATGCCACGGAGGATGATAGCTGTGTGTGTGTGTGTGCCACATGAGCTCCCACAGACAGATGCAGATAGGCACTGAAAGTTACAGTGGTGCATAACGATGAGTGTGCGCACACTCCGACGCTCTCTCTCTCTCTCTGTGTGTCGCCAAGTGAGACCAACGACTCGTCGTCAGCCCAGCAGAGGGAGGGAACATCTCGTCGCGTCGCACACACCGAAACGCACACTCAGCGAGGCTTTATCGCAGATGGAAAAGGAGGAAAAGAAAAATATTTTTTTAAGTGACATCAATAGAAAGATTATCCTCCAAATTAGATTTTGAAAAGCGTCGCTGCCGATGTGCAACTTCAAACCCAGAGATTGGAGCACTTGACTTGCTAAGGAAACAATCCTGGAGCGAGAGACGCGTTCAACTCAATCTTAATGTTCTTTTTACTCTCAGCATCATTAGTGCGGTTCAACTCCTTCAGTGTGTGACCGATTTTGACAATAATAAAATAACAAAACGTGTCAAATTCAGCACAGGGCTGTTTTTACTTTTGATTTTTTTTCTTTTTTTAACTAAAAAAAAAAAATGTGTAAACTTTTTTTTTTTTTTTTTTGTTATAAAATGCCCACATTTATTTCGATTAAGAATTTCAGCGTTTTAAGATTTAACGGCTTCATCTTTGAACTTCAGCGGTTGCAACGGATTCCAACCATTCAACTTTTAAAATATTCAGCTATCTTATGGCGAAGGCTAGGCAAATAATGTTATTGCTAGGCTAATGTTAACGCTAGCAAGTGTTAGTTAATGCAAATTTAATGCGAGGTTGATGCGAGTTAATGTTAAGGCTAACTAATGTTAAAGTTAATGCTAATGCAGTGTTCAATGACGCGGGCCAGCACATTCATCCTCACTTGCATTTTCTTATTAGGTTAATGTGAAGGTAATGCTAGCAGTTATTAATGCGAGGGCAATGTTCGTTTATGCTAATGCTAGTTAATACAAAGGCTAGCTAATGCTATTTTTAATGCTAATGCTGGGTTAATGTAAATCTAGTTATTGTTAATGCTTGGATAATGTTAATACTTTGATAATGCTCGGGTAATGCTAATGCTGTGTTCAATGACACGGGCCAGCACATGCATCCTCACCTGCATTTTCTTGTTAGGTTAATATTAAGGTAATGCTAGCAAATATTAATGCTCAGCTAATGTTAGTTTATGCTAATGCTAGTCAATACGAAGGCTAGCCAATGCCAATTTTAATGCTAGGTTAATGCTAATGCTGGGTTAATGTTAATGCTAGGATCATACCTGTCAAGTATCCCGTTTTGGCCGGGAAACTCCCGTATTTTAACTACCACCTGAAATGGCCTGGCTTGGTGGCAGCTCTCGCACAATTAGTGCTGACAGCGGCAACAAACTCGGAAACAACTCAGAAGAGAGATGATGAATGAAGACGTTTTAGCAAAAAAAACTAAGAACTGGTGTAAATACGTTGTAAAATGAGACAGAGTTTATCTTCCTAAAGAGCAGCAGGATGAGACACAGTTACACATTCTGTTAGATTAATAACTGAAATTTTAACGTCTACCACAGCAGAAGGAACGAGTAAGTCACCATGAAAAATCAGCCAATCACAAGCGCCACAAATATACACTGCTTTAAAAAGTGTTAAAGAATGTAAAGTCTGTAATAAATGTGTTTAATAAGTCATTAGTGAAAACCAGAGAACCACATGAGTGATCATGAGAAATGAAAAGTAAATGTGAAATAAAATGTTAATCTCTAATTTAAAGACAAGCAACGTGAAATTAACAGTAAATATTGATTGATTGTTGACTTGTATATGAACTGTAAGTATATTAAATAAACACATGAGCTTCATAAACCCATTTATGTATTTATTTAGGCTGTTTTATAATTTAGGAATTAGGTCTGGGTGATATATCGAGTTTTCTATTTTGGCGATATAGAAAGCTATAATATTTCATGTATCAATATATAGATATAATAGCTTATGTATCAAAATACTAGTTTTAGGAGTCGCTGCTTTTACTTCTCAGAACAACGTGTAAAGCTCAGTTAAATTAATTTCTGAGTGCACATATTGTGCATCTGTTTGTTAATAAATGTCCCTGTGTGGCATTTTCTTGCCAATTTAGCCCAGAATTGTCTCTCTGGTCAGACTTCATTTGATAAAATGATCTAAATTTATATCATATCACCATTTTGAGAAAAAATATCGAGATATAAGTTTTGGTCCATATTGCCCAGCCCCAGTAGGAATGTTCACAGCATTTTAATGTTAATAAAGGTCGACCTACCAGATTCTGATCACATAATTGTATTTAGTAAGTGGTTGACAAGTGGGTATTTTAGATTTCTTGTACACTTGTCTTAAAATATAAGAGATACTGGAGCTTGGTTGGGCGGGTGGGACGACTCGTTGTGGGCGCCAGAAAATTTCCCTTATTTTCAAATCCAAAACTGGACAGGTATGGCTAGGATAATGTTAATACTTTGCTAATGCTCGGGTAATGCTAATGCGGCGTTCAATGATGTGGGCCAGCACCTGCATCCTCACTTGCAATTTCTTGTTTGGTTCATGTTAATGAAAGGCTAATGCTAGAAAATGCCAATGCTAGTTTGATGTTAATGCTAGTTATTGTTAGATTAATGCTAATGCTAGGTTAATTTTAATGCAGTGTTCAACGATGCGGGCCAGCACCTGCATACCCACTTGCATTTTCTTGTTAGGTTAAAGTTAGGTTAATGCTAGCAAATATTAATGCTAGGCTAATGTTTATGCGAATGCTAATTTAATGCTAAGGCTAGCTAATGTTAATGTTAATGCTGGTTAATGTTAATGCTAGTTGATGCTAATGCAGTGTTCAATGACGCGGGCCAGCACCTGCATCCCCACTTGCATTTTCTTCAGGAAATGCAAATATTCTAGTTACTCATGATTTCACGCAGTGATTTAGCTGCTGGGGGTGGAACAATATACAAACTTCATGAAATGATACAATACTGGACTCCAAGTAATGATATCAATAATAATTTTGAAAAGGGAAATTTTTTTTTAAAATGCACGGTGCTTATATTGCACTGGGTATCAACTTTTCAACTTAATAGTTAAATAAATTAAACAATTTCTTCCTTTTAAAAGTACAAATAGAACACAAAAACAGAGACTGACAATTCATGCCAGTCTCAAATTAAAACCAAATCATGTCTTCATGACAAAAAAAGTTATTCCTAGCTGTGCGAGAACTTAACAAGTTTTTTGAAACATCAGACTAGAACAGTCTACACAGGAGAGATTTAGGATATGGACATGTTCTTTCAACAATATTAGCATTAGTTTACATTTTCTGGCAGCAATCGAGACCTTTGGACATTGACTATATCACACGGAAAGGAAATTTATCTATTTATCAATAAATAAATTATGCTCCAAATAAAGATTTTGAAAAGCGTCGCTGTTGATGTGCAATTTAAAACCCAGAGATTGGAGCACTTGACTTGCTAACGAAACAATCCTCGAGCGAGAGACGCCACTGGGAATGGGCTAAGGTCAAGGATAAGAGAGAAGTACCCAGGAATCTGCATAGAGAATGAGGTGGAAATAGCTGTGATTAGTGTTGGCTGTGATTAATGCAGTGATCACCCAGAGCAGGGAAGCCACGGCGGAGTGGGAGGGGTCGCACGCACCTGACAGACCTGAAATGTCACATCATGATCGGAGGAGAGATGAAGGGCTAGAAGGTCAAGCGGTTTGATTAGAAGGAAAGGCCTTTTCTCTATGATAGCTCTGGCTGAGAGTAATTAAACATCAGCAGACGGGGGAGTCGGGCTGTCATTTTACATCAGTGATACAGGCAGCTGGGTGCGCTGACATTCCCCCCCCTCCTCAGCTCTCCACCTTCTTTCACCACCTGACCCTCGCTTTTACCTCACCTCCTCTGGATTTTTCACTTTCTGTACCCGTTCCCTCCATCTCAGAGTGAGAAAAACGCTGCAGTTAATAACAGGCCTGATGACAAGTGCAGCTGTGGACTGCAAATGCAGAGCCGGCGGCAACTGAAAAGGGGGCTACGGGATAGCTTGGCTGCACAGTCGGGGAGGAAGTAGGAGTCGTAGACAATGTGTTTGGCTGCAGGTTACAACGGTGTTAATTTCACATGATTAACTTGTTAAAATTCTTGAGTGGCTGGAGCCGTTGCGGCCCTTGTTGTCGCAGCATTCTTTCGCAGTGCCTCATCTTGTCACGCGAACGGCTCCCCTGATGTCACTCTACTCCCCCACCCTCCACCGCACACCCACATTATTATGCACATACACATCCCGGCCCACAGGAAAAAAAAAGACTAAATTGTGTTGAATTTTAAAAGATGGCTTCTCATTTTGAACCCCAGCTGCAGGCTCATCACTGTCATTCCCTGGCTAATGGAACTTATTCAGCTCCTCTTTGCACATAGTTTTAAAGATTAGGACAAGAAAGAATGTTCTTTTTTGTAACAGTATGACATCTTGGCATTCTGGTGAACTCATTTGCATGAAAAGCAATTGTCCAATCAATACATCCAGTAAGTAGGCATGGCAGGCTTGTTAAACACTCTCAGCTGGACCCGACTCCAAAAATGATTTGATGGCCTAAATATTTTTGGCCCGAGATGAAAATCTAGAGTTTGTACCAGTATTGGTTCTGTCTATGTGGGGTTTGCGTGTTCTCCCCATGCTTCATCAAAATGGCCTTTCCTTCTCTGCTGACGTTTACTGATCTTTTGCTAGAGACTATCTCCAACTCTCAACGGACCCTAGCGAGGGCTACACCCTGGACGGTAATTCCAAAGTCTGTGCTAAAGTCCCTTTGGGAAAGGTCATTTGTTAAGGGAAGTGTACTTCCAAACACTAATTTCCGATATCAGCCGATACTGAGATACGCAAGACTATTCCTCCAAACTACGTTTAGGTCACATCGTGGATGAAAACTAGAACATTATCATGCTAATATTGACCTAGACATATTATCGGCACAATATTGGTCATGTGTACATCAAAAGCTTTTGATATGAATCTTTTAAGATGAATTTAGAAAGTGTGAAGGGCATAAACTAGTCAAAGAATCAAAACTAGCCAAACATGCAGGCTTAACCCCATTTATCTGACAAACAGTCAACTAAGTACCTATTTGTAGCTTAAAATGTACACGTTTTTCATCCCAAAGTTTTCATCAATGAAAAATATTGAATGTTGATCTTGAGATTTGAACACAGCAGGAATCAGAAATGTCACATTGTGATAAATCGGAACAAAAATGACGTCTAGCGTATCACTATCTTCCTTGCCTAGAAAGTAAACACAAGAAATGCACGTACGATGCAAATAAAAGCACTTCATAGAAGAACTTTGCCGCTTCAGTGCAGTCTTTGCGTTCTTCTACGGGACTCCAAATCCCACAATGCAATACTTTCCCAAAGTTTGAGGCTCTTGATCATTTGACAACAAACCCGTTGCTCATAAACAAACTTGCTAATGACAGTTTCAACCTTTTGTGAGTAAATTCACTATATCCTTAGCAGTATTATAGAGAAAACTTTAGTATAGCTCACCAGCAGCTTTAAACTGTCTTACGTTCATAATGAAATATCCTGTTTCTAGGTTTTAAGTAAACGCACCTTAGTGTAGTTGCTTGATCAGATCAGAGTTTTTCTTGGGTTGAACAGATGGTGGACTTGAATGAAATAAACAACGCAGTGGTAAAACCTAACTTAAGTAGAATACTTGCTCCACAATAGCTCACATTTTGTCTGTGATTTATCCAAGGCCATAGAACACATTCATTTCTGTTATACTATATTGTGAGGCTACAGGTCAGAGCAGGAAAAAAAAAAAAAAAAAAATGCTCCGCATTGAGCAAGGCCCCTAATACCCACCAGTGATCCCACAGCACTGCTGTAAAGGAGACTCACTGTGACAGCTGTACTTGAACCAAACTAAACACTCGTAAATCTGGCCGGGAATGTAATTTTAGATTTTACGGTCATTTTCTGTGGTCCAAAGTAGAAGAACATTGTTGATCTACTATCGTTTCCAGCTTTTAGTGGTAGCACAGTTATGGAAATTGGGCTTTCCTGTGGTATATTGTTCTTAACCTTTGCATGTGTTTGTGGTGTAAAGCGTTCCTCTTGTATTGAGTGCGTTTGATTACGTTTGCTCTCACCTACCTGTCTTCTGGTTGTTTTCCTTGCAACCTATTCTCAGGATGTTACTGCCTCGTTGCCTGCAGGCTAAAAAGATAACTTGCTGCAAAATGTTTTGTTTTTTTTGTGCTGTTAAACTGACGTACTTTAAGTGCAAAAATCTTAAGAAACTGAGTTTTTTGAAATTACAAAAAAAATGTTGCAATCAGGGTTGGGGTCAATTATGATTGTAATTGTGTAATTGAAAATTCCTTACAATTATGGCATAATTGTACATTTAAAAAAATCTGTTGCTGTCGTAATCGCAATTAAATTGTAATTGTGTTTAGATAATTGACTTTGTGATTGTAATTGACATGAAAATTCTAATAAAAATTGTCAATTATAATTTAATGCAAAACGGTTACAGTTCTATGTACAGTTCTACCCATATGTAGTTAACATTTACGTTCCATTTCAAGTTTTTCTAGCTTTTAAAAAAATTTAAATCGAGGGGTGTACGGACACAAAAAAGCTCAGACGCCCACACCAAAAATATTAGGAAATAAATTAGATATTTGTTTTTAGTGTATTTTACAGCTGATTTAGGACCCGTTATCATAAAAGATGCTAACAGAAAGCTACTGTAACACAAAAGGAAGGTTAACTTTTATTATGTTATTTATTTCAGGCTCAGTAATTGTGATTAATCGAACTTAAGGAATTTAGAAGGTTTTTGACTTTCTGTGGGGAAAAAAAAATTATTGTAATTAAAAATGCTGGTCACTGTAATAGTAATTTAATTGCAAATGTAATTGACCCCAACCCTGGTTGCAATCATCTACTTTGCCAGTTTGAAACGTTGAAATCAATCTGATTGCGTAACTTTAATATAATCAACAATTTAGATATTCAGGAAAGATGGGAAAATGCCATGGATTGGTGTTGAAATCATTTTTTTCTCTTTTACAACAATATACACTCGCACATAGCACAGTACACTATTCTTGCAAAACAAGACACTGCAAATAAATTCACCCCACACTAGAGCACAGACACTGTGTGCAGATAAACAAACCCTTGTAGATGTTACACAAACCTCATTCTCCCAAAAATTCCTGCTTCTCCCAGAAAAACAAACTTCACTCATGGGTGTGCCATGTTTATTTCTCCGAAACTCTTCTATTGTTTAATCAGAAAGTTCAGCAGCAACCTCATTCTTTAAAATATGAAGCAGCACAACTTGTTTGACAATGCAACTAAAGAATGCAACTAAAGAACTGCTCTTGTTTTTCTGTCTGTCTTTGCATCATGTTGTACTTGTGTTTACAGAGTGTATAGCAGCTGATGAAGTGTGTGGGTTCACACTGCCAGAGTGTCCTTGAGCATAGCGCTGCTTCGGCCTGGAAAGAGTTGCAGTTCAGGAAACGCACCAGCTTCCAAATCCGAAAGTACGTAAGCATTTTGTATAAATTGTGGAGGCTTGTTTCTTTCACGGTGTTACACGAGTATTGCACAAACCTGTAAGAAGTGTTCCACTTTCTAGCCGGTCTCACAGCTTCACACTCAGCTTCTGTTGTACTCTTTAAACGGAGGAAGTTTTTATATGAAAGGACGCAAAGCCCAAGGCGATGCCAGTCAAAAGTGATGAAACAAACACTGTGTGTTGAGTGTACCTTAAGATTTAATGTATTGTAGTCGTCCCTTAGTGTTGACACTGTTTCTAGTAGAGTTCAATAAAAGCTCCATACCTCTAATAAACTATGTTAACTGAGGCGTGTAGTTAATTGGATTAAAGGTAAATTCTCATCAGATAGAAATCCAAAGAAGGCAAGGCAGCATCATCCTCCAACTTACGGTACTTTTCCCAAACAACTGTTCTGTTGAATATTATTAAATCTAAATCAGTGACAGCAAAAGAGGCAATGGGAAAGGTTTTCTGTTTTACAATCTTAAATCAGATCTAAGGGAACGTTGGGGCTTAGGGTGTACTGGTGCCAGACTTGCTGGATTAGTCTTAACAGCTGAAGCACGCAAGACCCCATTGCGATTTGCTCCTGCGATGGGTGATGACTGGGGCTTTTTGGATGACTGCTGCTCCTCTTCTAAATCTTGTTTATGTACCACAACTTGATTTGCCTTAATTTACAAGACAGATATTTTACCATTCACCTGTCGTGGAATGTGCAGGAACAACTACATTTTCTCACCCCAATTTAGGGCATTCTCCACACTCACTGTGTTTTTGACAAAGTATAAATGCTCTTTGAACGTGTTTCCATTGAAGGCTGTTTTGGGCCTCATAACTGTGAAATCTCATCCCATGAGACTTCACTGCAGGATGGTGGATGCTCCAAAGCGCCTTATAACCTCCTGTGACTTTTAATTGAGGAAAAAGTGTTTCCATTGCACTTTTGCGATGCATTTCAATAGTGAAACGTCTGACATACCTCAAGAAAAATTAAAAACCTTTTAGCAATATTTGAGTGTTTCCATTACCAGTTTTTATTGCGCGATTTACATTTTGCGCATCTCTAAGAGTAATGTAAACGCAGCTAGTGACAGTGACTGCTGTGGGCCAAACTTGACTGTGATGCACAATTTTTTTTTATTTTTTTTTATTTGATAACTTCATAGTGTAGGCCTCATTGATTATTAAATCAAAAATCATTGGCAAGAAAATATTTAAAAGTTTCAAATTGCTGCTCAATAGTTTGTTTTATCTGTAAACACTTTAATTGATATTGTTGGAAAAGTTTTGCACATTGCATTGTGGGATCTGGAGTTCTGTAAACTGCCACCTACAAGTTGATTTTACTGCATTTTAAGTGATCTCTCAAAAGTAATTCACGTGTCACCATTTACGTTCTAGTTCCCTGTGATGTTCCCTGACCTTGCGAAACATTTGATGTCGGCCAGGTTTGGATGTTTTCATCCGAGCTCCAAAATAAAAATCTGCCACTGTTTTGCCACAATTTTAAGTTTGTGAAAACACCAGACATTTGTTGGGAAGTCACTTTGTTAGAGTTTTGGAGGCAAACGCATGAAACCATGTCAGAAAAACACTTCTATGCACCCGTTTACGGCAGTAGTCCTCAAACCTTTCTCTTATTTCTAAACCAAAGTACCCAATTTGTCCGACTACAACATTTTGCTCAGAATACTGTGAAAAAACAACTATAGAGCATGATGATGGGATGAATCTCATTTTCTAAATAAGTAGAATGAAACAGTATTTAGTGTCTCCTGAATAAATTTTGTGTTATTTCTGGTCATCTCTCGTCAAGTGTCAGACGAAGACTGACCCTTCCATCGTCAGTATTACGATTATCATTTTTAACAAAAAATACACATTATAAAACCCCATGTTTTTACTGCTTTCATTTGTTAATTTTCCACTCTCTCTCAAGTACCCCCTGCAGTGCCATCACATACCACTAGTGGAACACATACCGAACATTTGAGAAACGCTGGTCTATTTTGCAATGCACGAAACTCTTCAATGTCATTAAGACTGTTTACATCAAAACAAACTTTGGAGTGCTAATATAACCCATTACATTGTTTTTCGAGCAAATGATCTTTGTTTTACTGAAATTATCATCTTCCTGAGTTTTAATAGTGCAGATGAGAATTTATCCATATAGTTTTCAGCGTAAGGAGTGGGCAAACTTGCAGCAAAGGGGGCATTTCCAGCATCTGTTACTACTTATCATTTATCTTTTGTGTTTCTATACTTTTCACATCTCTTTTTAGTCTTTAATGCATCATTATAGTCATAGCCAGCAACCCTGCACGTACCGCAATGAGAGGTTTTGTTAAAAGCTGGGAAGTTTATTCATGTCAAGTTCAAAGTTTGGGGACGAACCACAGGGAGGCGGATTTTAACCTGCGCGCATTTCCACCATCAAACTGTATCATGAGACCTTTCTCTAAACGACGCACAGGCAGAGTTCAAAGCAAGCCCTGTTCAAAGGATAGCGGATTTCATTTTCTCTGTCAAGTCTAAATGGAATCATGCCAACATGTACCGGTTAGCGCCACACCTTTAAAGATGCTCAAGAAGGCAAGTGTTTGGATCCCTAAAGATGCGTTTCAATTCATCAAGGAGGAACACTTCACCTCCAGAATAGAGGTTAAATCTCTTTTTAAATATTGTTTTGTCGTACTTTTCTTTTTTTTTTTCCCTCTCTCCTGCACTCTGTCCAAGTTATATTCTCCCCGTTGGTGGATGTCGGAGATGCAGCTGTTTTGAAAAGATATTAAATCATATGTATTTTACCTTCAATAACATCCCACTGTGTGTTTGATATTGAAGATATCCATCATTTTTCTGACACGTTGGCAACTTTAAAGAGGTTAATGCCCTGAATTTAGATGACCGCAGAAGCTTTATACCCCCTGCAGGGATAAAACATCCATATAGTGGACAAATGTTTTGCAGGAAATTAAATTAACCTTTTTTTTAAATGGATGATCAAGACCATGGCAGAAGGTGGATCACGGTCTTTGCCTTTTTAGTTTTATTTTCGTATTCCAACAAGAGTCGCAAAAGGCATGTGTACAAAGAGATCAGAGGGTGTAAAGTGATGATACACACAGGGTCAGGGCTGATTTATAACCAGCCACTGATGTGACTCGCCTGGGAGAAACCACACCAGCATCAGTCAGGATGTTGGTTTGAGCCACATCAAAAGGACCCCCAAAGGAAGGCTTGGTTTGATTTGTTGTCCTGAAATGTGGAACTATGCAGCGACTCTTCAGAGATGCTGACCTGCTTACAGCAGTTTCCCTCAGGGCAGGTTTTTGGGACATACTGTCCCGCGTGTTTTCTCAATGTCTTGCTTCATAAAATGAAAAGGTTGCCTTTTCTTTCTGCAGAGGCTCGATAAAGACCAGCCTATTGCTGTAGGTGCAAATGGAAACATCTAAAACATCTCCATTAGAGACAAAGGCCGCAAACTACAAAGCTACCAGCACTAAGGGGCATGTTGTGTTGTAATACTAGTAGCGCTTGTTGGGCGATGAAACTGAATCTCATGTTTTTCTTGTCAGACTGCATATAATCTGCCTGTTATCTGACTGATTACATCATTTTTATGGTGTTTGAAGGGTCATTTGACCAACTACAAATCAGAAAACCAAAGCGCTGTTCCTCGTTTGTAGTCCGAGTACTGGATTTGTTTAACGTTGATCCGGATGTGGACTGAGCCTTCTAGCCGTCCTCTCAATTGATTCTGTCCACATTCCTGAGAGCATTCAGAAAGCTTGAAGATGCTTATCAAACAAACCAGTACCACCAGTCTGCATGGAGGCAGTGTCACCGATTATTAGAATTAGAATGTTAAGCTGGATGGTGTTGCACTCTAGTCTAACTTGTACATTATTGCAATCATGTTGACAATCACAATGGTTTTAATTGCCGTGTTTATTCAAACTGTTGACAGAGACAACTTGCAATACCATCTATTCCATGGCCAATTGTGAGTTTACTGACTGTCTTGAGGTCTGTGTCCATTATAAAAAAATTCCCAATCAATGTGTTGAGACCGGTTGTTGGAATAAGATTTTAAATAACCAAGTTAAAGTAAATTTTTCTGAATTAAATACAGTTCAAAAGTGGTTGTTTAAAACTCAGAGTTTGGCTCGAAAGTTGTACAAATTGTGTAACGCCATGATACGTTATGATTTATATTGATCGTTCTTAAAGGGCCCATGCGCTAAATCAACTTTTCTGTGCTTTAAACATCCTCAAAGTGCTATATGGGCTTCATACACATGCCCAAAGTGTTTTTTCATTGATTCCCTCAATCGTTAGAGGGTGATTTGCTCCTTTCTTACTGCAGGGCGAGCCCAATTTAATGACACGTTCCCACTTCGATGACGAATTTGACGCGGCACTGAGCTGGAGAAGCTGCGCCTCCAGGAAGCTCTCTGCCGTGATTGACATGTAAACCGACACGCCCACGAAGGTGACCATGTCAGCGTCCTTCGCGCAGTGCTATGTATGTCATTTCTACAGTCTATGTATGTACCGGCGAAAGCCCCGCCCCCACGCACTGTCTCGTGTTTATAAAGCAGCATGAGCTCGGCTACGGAGTGGGTGGGAGGAGGGCGGGCCATCCTCTGGCCCTACGTCATTGTGCGGGGAGGAGGGAGGAGGAAGTCAGTGTCCCGTCTATAGACACGCCAACTCATGAATATGCATAAGTAGGCCACAAATCAGCCTGTGTAGAGTTGCTCAGAAAGTGACTTTTCAGAGGCTAAAACTCTGGAAAACAGGGAAAATAAACTTCAAATATTATATTTTTGGGGTTCTTAGAACAAATGGAGATGAGTGAAAATTAGCATGACATGGGACCTTTAAACACTGTTGTACACACTGTTTGGGGTTCAAGTTATCTCTTTTGACTAAAGTATAGACATTCCCTCTGTTGGTGTCAATCATTTCTAGATTGTGGCTATTTGAACCCTAGTCAACAACAAGCAAGCTAACCGCGGACATTGAAAGTTATCCAACACCAGTAAAGTCTCTGGTGTGATTTAAAGTATTAGCGCATCATTGATTGAGGACATCTAAACATAGAATGTGTCAAAGTCACATCTTCATGGTTCAAACTACGAGAGTTCTGCAACTCATTTGACTGGTAGTCAGTGTGTCCTATGTACACTCACTCTGAGCATTTGACAGCAGAATTCACACGTCTAAATATGGACTGCATTGACGGCGCTTTCACTCTCGGGCTTGATTCAGTCAGACAACCCCTGACATGTGTGAATACACTCCTCGTCTTTCTAATGATTCAAAACTTGTCACGGGTGAAGTTCACATCTCGTCTTTTTTTTTTTTTTTTTCGATGTTATTTTTACATTTTATTTTGTACACAAACAAATTTTGTCTAATATCGTCAAATGACACAACAGCAGACGCTGCGGTAGGAATACCTCATGCATACGCCACATAACGGTGTCCTTAATTTGATTCAGTCAGCACAGGAACTCAAACATTTTGACATGGCAAAGTTTTCCTGTCAGCTCTCCAATTATGAACCAAAAGAACAATAGCACAAAAAGTAAACAAAGAGTTGCAAAGCTAACAAAAACCAGAAGACAATAACTTTTTCACGCGTCAAATTCTAGATCGTCAGTCAAAAACCTGTGCATGGAAAATGTGATGTGAAATATTCCTTTTTTTTTTTCTTGTTGAGAAAGTTACACACCCAACCTAAATTAATATAGTTTATCCTAATTGGCCATGTAGTCTCCCCCTTTTACCCAAGAGCACATTACATTAGCTTTACACGGCTCCGCAATCCTCATTTTACGGACCCGATACTGTTTTTCCAGAGCGTTTCCACTGAGTACCAACCTGACATGTGAAACTGTCGGACTCCATGGATTGCACTCTTTTGCTGCCATCTTCACCAGATCACCAACAAAAATCAATGGTGGCCAAATGCTTCCTCTCTGCTTTGTGCCTACGTAACATTTTCAGACCAGGGCTGTTTTTTTTTGGAACCTCATCTAAGGAGACACAAAAAAAAAGCAGCACCAGGTACCACGGAGGAGGTACTTTTTCCCAGTGGAAACGCGCCATTATATTTCTTTTCATAAACGGACATAAATGGGTGATGATCACTTCCTACTGAAGTAATTTCTTAATCTCAAACGTTCTGCTGTTACCAGTGATGCATTGCTCTGTGGTTATGTACATCTGTTCCTAATCTACTTTTGGATAATGCACTCAAGTTTTCAATAACACTCCCAAACATGTCCCACCTACGCCTCGGAACATGATTCCTATTTTTCCTGCTTTGTGTCTTCTCCTGTACCTGGTTATTGTGCACAAAGTTGAAGTCGCCTATATCCCAGCTGACATTAGGTGCTAGCTGTAACATGCTAAAAAAAAAAAAATTCTTCACACCTGCATTGTTGCCCTTTTACCCACATCTGCCAGTTAAAGACATTTTACGAACAATTCCACACGAAACCCTTTAAAGAAGTCTTTTATAGGGTCAAGGTGTCTTGTCTTAGTATTGTTTTAAATGCACAAGAGAGCTATAGTACTTTGCATCTCCTCAATTTAGGCTTCAAGTGAGATTAACGTGAGAAGAGTGTGGATGTCTATTCTTGGTTTGCCCTCTTGTTTTTAACACTCTTGAGAAAGCCTCACCCTTTTTGTTTCCACCAAGCGTTCGTCTATTCACGTACCTAAATATGCAAGCTTTAATCCTATTTGTATTGCTGCCGCTTATATTGTAACGTTTATAGATTCATCTTACAAAAATCCTTTTGGTCTTTTAGCCTAGGTTTGCATAGACGATAAAGTCTAAAGATGGTTTTTAGTAACGCTATTGTGCTCACCTCACTTGTTATGTGCCTGTTCATTCACATGTGCCACTAATGGATTGATGTTCATATTTGCTTGTTCCACATCAATGTCTTTCATCACATTTTAGATCTTAGATTCACTCCATGGGAACATTTACTTTAAACCCAGTGCACACGCTCACTGCTGTTGAGGGTTTAAGACGCTGTGTTCAAAGTTAAGGATGAGAATCTCACTTGGAAAAAGGGCTTAAATATGTTTAAATATCTCGATCTAAGCTAGTTGGTGTGATAACCTCTTAGAAACTACTCATGATATCCTATTATCCTGATTTGGCAATGGTTAACATTTTCTCAATTGAGCATTCCTAGTAGATTTATGCACAACTTAGCAAGGTTAACCAACCATGCAATGCAACGCAACAAACATTGATTGAGGTAAATGGGTTTTGAAGGTGCATTTCACAAATATTAGATCTCAACAAATTTATGTATTTATTTACTGGGTTGGTGCTGCAGCTTATGCCTTATCTTTTTGCTCACACACATGTAAAGGTCATTAAAAAATATCATTAATAAACCAAACATATGATGTAGAAAATTGTTGGTAAACCCTTGTATAAACAAGATGTACAAAACTGCTCATTTTTACTCTTGATGCAGTATGCGAGGGGTCTCAAACTCATTTTAGTTCAGGGGCCAAATACGAATTAGTTTGATCTTAATAGGGCCACACATTTTAGGTGGGAAAATGTGCAATATCCAAATGAATGTCGACAAGTTTGTACTTTACTTGACGTATAAATCATACATAAAGTATATAAGACGCTAACAATATCCAGGCAAGTGACAGATAACTGTCCCTGCAAGATGTTCTCCTTTAAATTTTATTGATTTTTGGGACCAATATTTAATTTTGGGAAATTATGTGAAATAATTTCAGGAAAATTGAGTTTTTTTTAAACAATTTCAGATTTAAAATGAGTGCAGTCATGTAATAAAAGCGTGGGAAAATTGTGATCCTTCAAGTATTGTGGAGTTTCATTGAATTTGTGTATTTAGATATCTGAGCTGAGATCTACAACTGATCCTATTTAGTAATTTTGACAATAATTAGTTTTTTCTCTCTTTTTAACTTTCGCCTGTGGGCTGAATTGGATGGTCTAAAGGGGTGGATTTGGCCCCTGGGCCTTGAGTTTGACACGTGCAGTAAGGAATCTACCTTATACCCAAAAGTATCTTTTAAAAACAGCAAATTTTCTTAAGACAACATTGTTGGCCATACACATGCTAATAAAATCTAACCACCATTGTGTAGCCCATCTGGTTTTGAATAGCTATGATGGTTTAATGAAACGTTTTTGTGGTACAGCTAAGCATTCACTCCAGCTAAAAACCTGAAGCAGCAAATATCAACTTTGGCAAGATGGAATGTGAATGTAGTGGTTTGCCATCTTGGCATTGGATTAAGGCTCTCATAAAAACTGCTCAACATTGCTAAATTGATTAATCGGTTACACTAAGTCACATGTGTCAAACTCAAGGCCCGGGGGCCAAATCCGCCCCTTTAGACCATCCACTTCGGCCCACTCGAGAAAGTAAAAATGAAAGAATAAACATGAAACATTGTGTATCTTACCAACTATTTCAGTTGTAGATATTTCAGCTTCTCCAAATACAAAAATTCAATTAAAATCCACAATATTTGCAGAGCTCAGTTTTCCAGTTCTTATCACATGACAGCAGTCATTTCTAATCTCAAATTGTTGAAAGGACTTTTAAATTTTCCTCAAATTATTCCACAAAATTAGTCAAAATCAGGGAAATTTAAGTGAAGATCCTGCAGGGACTGATATACTCACATACTGTATCAATGCAAACCTAGGGCATAGAATGTGTGGCCCACTTAAGGTAAAACTTGTCTGTATTTGGGCCCTAAACTAAAATTAGTTTGACACCCTTGCACTAAGTCATCAATACCAATTGTAGCATAGTATGTTTTGCTAAAGTGTGTAAACTCTAAGATTTAGTATTTAGCTACAACAATTGGCCTGGAAAAATGATGTTCTATTTGCTAGCATGTGTTCCCACGTATGAAACATGACACAGTCAAGTGTAAACCCACACATTGGTTTAATATGCAGCTAGCAGTGGATGGCTTTGTCCATTCGCAAAAGGCCACTTGCATGTTTGGGGGGGGGTGCGGGGTCATGAATATAAAAAAGATGCAGCCAAGGATTCTTTTCCACCAAATATCTGTAACCAACCAGCCAAGTAGTAAACACACTGTGAGAAAGAGGTACAGCCATTACACGCGCTGCAAAACAAGCCCGTCCACCCCTCGTCCTCAAACTCCAAATAAAACCCAGACGACCCCCGACCTAAATGCACAAACTGTCTGTCCGCTGCAGAAAGAAGACTGTGAATGAGCTCCCCCCTTTTTTTTCTTCTCCCCGCCCCCATCTTTTTTATTGAGGCAGCTGCACCCTTTGACCTTTGTCGTTGTGGAATGTGTGTGTGTGTGTGTGTGTGTGAGGGTGGATGGCAGGAATAGGTGAATTTGGGAGGTGGATGGAAATGGGGAGGGGGGCTAAAAGTTGCTTTTTCTCTGCACTACAAAAGCTGTCAGGGGGAAACAATGAACATGGAGAATGGTGTGTGTGTCCAGAGAGGCGCTGGGTCGTGATGTTGTGGAAACTAGTTCAGAGAATGAAATATTATTTATTTATTTTGTAAAATAACACACAATAGAGATTGAAATGAGATGACATAACTGTGATGCTGAGAAGGAGTGATGGAGAAGAGGAGTGGGGTTATTTGTTTTGTCTCGCCAGACTTTTAAATACTGAACTTCCGTTGCCAAAGGAAACAGAACACAAGCCCCAATACTGGGACATGTTTGAGTTTGAGTGTGTGTGTGTGTGTGTGTGTGGCCAGCATACCAAAGGAGGGCCCCATCCTCACTGTACCAATGACATCAGTATAGTTAGCGCTTTCCATTCACAGCGGCTTCATTAGGTTTATCTGTGCGAGTGTGTCACTGCGTGTGCGTGCCTCGCATTCAAACCATACTCCACGTTTTTAGATTGCACACTGCGCAGCTGGCTGCAGACAAAGGTGTTCATCACGCTTTGTTTCAACCATGCCGGCACACATGAGTGTGCACGAGCGTGTTTGAACAGTTGTGCGGGGGGGGGGGGGGGGGGGGGGGGTTGTTGGTGGTAGTGTGTGCGTTACGGGAGGGTGATGCTGTGTTTTGCTTTGAAAGCAAACCAAGAGGGGGTGAGAACGAGCCCCCGCCATTAATGCTGACACGCACGTTGAGAGAGAGAGACACACACACACACACACACACATTCACAACAGATAGTAGTGCAGTATTGATTCTCCAGCTGGTCTGTAAGGCACAGTAAGTGGTCTGTAATAGTAGGAGAAGAGTGTTGTGAAGTAGCACAGGTGAAGAATTCTGGCTGCTGGTTGAACTTTTAATCTTCAGAATGGGGGCACTGATGATGGGATGAGGGTGAGGGGTCAGACACTCCTGTGATCCTAAAAGCATAAAAAGAGGTTTAGAAATGATCACAATCCATGTAAAAAAAAAAAAAAAAAAAAAAGCCATAAGACGGAGGGTTCTTCCACTCGCCACAAAGTAGATGGAAATGTTTCCTATATCTGTAAAGTTCTCGCACAAGAAATATTGTAATAATTCCGGCAAGTTAATGTTGTCTTTTTTTAAATCAATGCTATGGTTTTTTCAGGACATTTTTTATCTCCTGACATGTTTCGACTGTCAAGTACCAGTTTTCCTCAGAGGTGATTGCTTTAAATAAACAGAAACCTTAACATATAAGAAATATTGTAGTATACAAAAATGACATAGGCATGGTTAGCAAAAGTCATTGGGATATCTCTAATTTAAATACAATATTCTTATTCAGTTTTAATGCCTCGATTGCACCAAATCTCCTCCTAGCCAGATATTGGCAGTTATCTGGATCAGTACCATGACCATTCACACTTTAAAGGCTTGGAAGAAATGTTTACCCCCATTAATAACGATACAGTAAGTCCAAATGTATGGGCACCCCCATTTTTTTCCCGAAAAGTTACTATAATACGCAATCTGGATCAAATTCGGATGAAACTGAGATAAGAATTTTGAGGTTCCGCCAATGACGAGATAGGATTTTTTAAACGAATCAAGAATCAGTATATTGATCCAGATCCTTTCCAAAATTTAATGGACTCTTCCATGGCGTGAAGTCCATGTTCGGTTAAAATTTTGTCAAAATACATCATGTACTTTTGAAGTCATCCTGTTACACTGACGAACACATAAGAATTAACCCACGCTCGTTTAGCGCAAACTTTGGAAAAATGGCCGATTAGATCCGTTGATGACATCATAAGTGTTCTAAAACGATGTTTAACAGGAGTTCCACTGTGTGGATGGGAAAATTAATGGGATATATATATATTTTTTGGTCGCCAGAACATCATCAACTTAACCAGCTGTTCCTTGACCCATTATCAACATTTCCTGAAAATTTCGACAAAATCTGTTCATAACCTTTCAAGTTATTGTCTAAGCCAGGGGTCTGCAACCTGCGGCTCTGGAGCCTCATGTGGCTCTTTGACTCTTTTGCAATGGCTCTCTGACCATTTAAAAAAATAAGAAAATGAATTATTTCCTACAGAGGGTACTGGTGATTAATGACATTAACTTAAAAGAAAATGATGATAAAACAATTGGTTAACCTAAAAATGAATAACTCTTCCACCGTTCTCCTTCAGCTCCTGTAACATCTACAGACCATTACCTTTCCTTCCACCTGTGGCTAACATTCAGTTTTTTTTCGGCTCCGGAAGGACTTTAATCCAGTCGAGATTGGGCAAAATGGCTCTTTTAAGAGTAAAGATCGCAGACCCCTGGTCTAAACAAACAGACAAACCAACATACAGTACTTCCGAAAACCGTTTTCAAAAGTAAGAACATAACACTGGTGAAAATATTACCGGTACCTCCTTGGCGTAAACTGAACGACAATATGGGAATACGCATCGAAGTTATTGTTACATAAGTGTTTGCTGGCTCTTTTGAATGCCATTTTCATTTTTGAGTCCAAAGATGTATATTCTAGACCAGGGATTCTCAAATGGGGGTACGTGTACCACTAGGGGTACGAGATGGCACTACAGGGGGTACGAGAGAGGGAGAGTGAAAAATGAAGACATAGCTATAAAAATATGGGTTTTATGATTAATTTGGTTAAAAATGATCATAATAATGATTATAGAAATTATCTTGATTAGAAGATGAACTGAAAATACAAGGCTCAGTCTTTGTCCCACACCAGGCAGTAGATGACAGGAAATAATAAACTATAGAAATAAATCTATTCAGAAGGTACAAAATACTGTTTGATTCCACTTGTTTCCAAAATTAGATGCTTTAACATCTGTATAATCACCCATTCATTCCATCATTGTGCTCTATAGTTGTTTTTTCATAGTATTCTGAACAAAATTTTGTAGTCGTTTGAGAACCACTGGTCTAGACTAAAAAGCAACTAGCACTGATGAGTTTTCTATTACGCTGGTTTTCTTTTAATTTTGTTTCAAAACAGACTAACAAAATTCAGTGAACAAGGTGTAAAAAAGCATTGGATTGCTGTTTCCAGCCTGATTCAGTCAGATCTTTTCTCTTCACTCCTGGGGATATGTCATTTGCTTTTCGTGCCGTCTGTGATTCTGCAATGGTAAACTTGATTCTTTAAAAGCACCAAGCCATTTGTAAGGATAAAATCACCTGAAGGAGTAAAATACCCTCAATCCCTTTTGACATGCAAATACAAGAAGAGCCGATGCAGATAGACACATTCATCTTTAAGTCTTGCACAACTACACACAACTCAAGCACTCTGATAGACATGCACTTTCCTTCAGCGTTGCCTACTTATGCATACTCAAAGAAACATGGATGCAAATGCACTTCAATGATGGCAAACATATACAAATGCGGTTGCATGCATGCCCGTAAGGGTGATTGGCTATTATGTTGATCAAATGAATTTTGCATATGCATGAACACATTACACACTTAAGTGCAATGCACTCAGATGAGTGCCCTAGGCCAATGTACATATAGATTTGTACATAAACAGTGCAAAGATGAGACGTACAGTACATGCAATTAAACCCATGTCTGACAATTTAATTGTTAATTTTCATTTTAAACTCAAAGTCAGACCTTTTATTTTCCCCACAAAGTGCTCCATAAAGCAAGGAGAGCATTCTTTCCCAGAGAATAAAAGGACTGAAATGTCTACAAATGCCAATGAGAGGTTTTTATGCACACTGGTGTTATCACAGCTTCTCATTTGTGTTAAAACAATAAGGAGTTTGAACAGATTCTGCACCTCATGTGCCAAGCTGGTGGCCTTTTCATTGCAGAAGAGTGGGCTGAAACAATGATCACACCATGAGAAATGCCAAGGAGTGTTTGATATTCAGAAAATACAGGTCGCTTAAAACAATTGGAATACACATGCAAAGATGACTATGTTGGTTTTTTAAATAAAGTCTCTGCTATTAGTTTTGATAAAATCCCTATTTCTCATCAATTTCAAAAAAGTAATATCTCTGTTCTTAATTGACTGATGTTTATAAAAATTGACTCAGTTATGTTGGGTTGGTTCCTCAGTTACTCCAAGTTTCATTTGAATCCGATTTTCATCTTCTTTTTTTTTTAAATTTTTTTAATGGGGTGCCCATACATTTGGACCTACTGTATCATTAATAATGGAGATTGAAATGTCTTACAAGCCTTTAACATGTACATCATCAAGGTACCAGAATCAGTGACCCAGATAACTGCCAGCATCTGGCAAAGAGGGTATTGTGTGTATTTTTAGGATTATTACTGACACAATGCTGCCTTTAATGTCCAAGATAGTTTTCTAACCCTCAAACTTTTAATGCATCTTATGCACTCTTGCATCTCTTCCATTTAAAATGGATTGACATCCAAGGTGGCACCTGGCATAGCCAATCTCATCATACAGGTGGCATGTTTACAATAGACCACAACTTGTGTCCAGTCTTTTAATGACGTGATGTCAATAGCATAGTTGGCGGTGAGACTGATACTTTTGTATTGCTAGCCTGTTGCTTATGCTACGTTTTCTATACTGGAAACGTGTAGACTGTTTGCTGGCTAATTAAAACCAGGGTGAAGGGCTGACTCGGCCTGGAGATCTCCAGCTAACCTATAATAGTACCTGTAGTCAGTAATGATATAGGATTAGTAGAACTCTATAATCATGGGCCACAATACAAGGACCAGGACATTTACCTCATACTATCACATCTATGGTTCCATATGAGGGGTTTCAATTTTCAAGTTGTGTATGCATCTTCGATGGTGGTGATGCCTGTTTTTGACAATTTTCACTCAGATACTGTGTAATCTGCCTTCTATACTTTTTAATGGCTGCATGTTTTCAGCTTCTTGTTTTCAATTTTTCTCGTCATGTTTTTTTTAATTAATCTAAGGCCAGCATGTTTTCATGCTGAACCAATACCAGTGTGAACATTGGATTGGAGGTTTTATAATGTGTCTTCATGAAAACCTTATGATCGCCTCTACACTCAGCAATCAGGCCTGCAGTGCTGGAAATATCCAATCCCATCTGTAATGTGTAAGTACTACTTTCTCTTCCCCCAAACTAGATGCATCAACTGTGAAGTGTTTATTGGCAATGTATTTTGGTTCTAAAAAGGCCAAAGGAGTGTGCGCGATAGGCTGGAGTGGCTAATGGTGGTCTTATCGTCGAGCCGAAGGGAACGGCATTCTGCCGATCAGTGGCTCCAAACCTTCTTTTTTTACTTTGTGAATCACCAAAACAAAGAGCAACATTGATGGCAAATCTTGTTTTCAAGAAGTTTTGGCCGTGTAGACCCAAAGTTTCTTTTTCAACCCGGTTGAACCAATTGAGACATTGTACAGTTTGATGGTGCACTCACCGTCGCAAACGAGGACTTGCCACATTTAGTACATTGAGAACTCTACCATGCGTGCGCAACCAAAACCGCTAACTGGGCTGTGCTCTGGCAGACCTCTTTCAACCTGTGCTCATGCCTGGTTCAGTTGCATCCACACTAACTGCATATAAAGCAGATTTTAGGTGGTAAACCTGCCTTGGATTGGCTTAAATCGCCATTGTAGGTGTACCCTTAATTTTAGAAAAAGACTTGCTGCACCATTATCTTTGAACGGAACAGTCTAGTTTTTCCACGTACCCCTGTTTCTCTGGGTACACATAAAAATGATCAGGCTGTTTTTGTCCTAATTTCCTTCTTCTCAACCAAGAACTACAAAATTATCCTATAAGATTGTTCTTTATGTGTTGAGATGGAATTTGTCCGGATAATTGGCTCTATGACTGGTCGATGCAGACAGTTGTAAATATTGAACTTGTTCAATATTTACAACCAAAACATCTCATGCGGGGAAAGCCAACAACTCATGACACCGTGATTTGAGACGTGGAACGGAATGTAGCCAATCAAGAACCAAGTTGACTAAGAAACACGTTCAAGGCAACTTGAAAGTCGTCAATTCCCATTTTGAATTTCAACCGAGTTCAGCGGCAGCACGTCAAAATAATATATCAAAATGGCTGACCACTATATTAGATTTTATTTTTCCGACTCCGTTTCAAGTAACTTTCAAGTAGGAGGTCGGATAATCCTGAGTTCTGAGTTGCTTGTAACGCAGCATTAGATCATGTTGTTAGATCTGGTTTATTACTTGTGACTTCTGGCTTGGAAGAAGATCGTTGTTGGCACAGAATGGTTCTGTCGTGAGATTATCCCATTATCAAAACTGTTCATTGCCTGATTTTTATCTTCATGTGTGGGGTATGTGATGGATAAAAAAATCTCTTCAGATTTAGATCTGATATGTATGTATCTCACTTTAGATAATTGTTTTCCATCATTTTGGAAATTGTTGGCTTAACTTTTAGGGTTTCTCCATCATAGCTTGAAGGTGCTTTTTCTTTTCAGCGTATTAATGGCATCCTTGTCTACTTCTCTCAAGCACATCCCTTAAAACTTACACCCCCCAACCAATTACACGCAACATCTGTCAGTATGGTCTGTAGGAAAAATGATGCATGTCCAAAACAAGTGATCTTTACCCCTTAGCTGACACTTTGCTTTCCTCTTTTCCATCACCTTCACACTTACGCTGTCTTTATAGTAAAACCTGCTTTCCATCACACACACTCTCGCCCACCTTCTCTCTTTTGAACAGTGGTGATGAGGTTTTCTCTCTGCCAGGTCTTAGGTTATCTTTTCATCTGGCAAATAAGATCCTTTTTCCCCTTTACTCGTTCTCACGCGCAGAGACAGGCAGACACGGCTGGTTCATGGTCAATTACACACCACCGAAAAGCCAGGAGAGTTTTTCCATTCTTTACAAGAACAATCTGGATGAGTTCAGGATTTCTCATGTTTTGCCAAGTCATGACCGAATCCCTCTCAAAAGATTGAATTGCGTTTTTGTACAGCATTACAGAAGCTTCACACGTACAGGAATGAGATATTCTGACACACAATGGGAGCTTTTGTATCTTTTGGTGAGAAACTCTCCAAAAAAGCTAAAGCGTGTGTGTTGTTGACGCATTCACTAAGAGTTAAAATAGTTTATTAAAGGTCCTGTTTTATATTTTTTCCTCTGCAGCCCAGCAATGTGATTGAGGAAATTTCATTATGCAAATCTTTGTCTCTCTGCTGATAAACATGCCCTCAGGCTTCTGTCTCAGTGAGAGACACCAACATACATATGCACACTCTGTCACACATAGAAATACCCATACCAGGCAGTCCAGGCACTTAACTGCACACACACACATGCTCAGACGGATTACATGCGTGACTGTGCTGCGCAGACAGTCACGCATATCATGTCTGAGACTAGAGGCTCGATGGGGAAGTGTGTGTTGGTGTGAGCGGTAAGGCTGAAAGGGCCCAATTAAGGTTGCAAATCATTTGGAAGGATTTGCAATTTCATTTCTCCAATTCCCTCTTATATGGAGTACACGCACACGATATATACCGATGAGAGCAGCGACGAAAAGCATAAACCTTTGAAAATAGTGCTAAAATCTGTCCGGACCCAAGCATGAAGGGAGCACTCGCATACATGCAATGCATCCTAAAGGTCACCTTCCACACATGCACACACACATACAAAAGAGACCCCTACCCCATGTGGATGTGACCCAATGACCCTGCTGTCACACACAGAGCCCATCTGCCACAGAGAGGCACAGAGGGTGGGGATGCTTGGGTGAAGTGGGGAGGGGCAGAGGAGGAACGTGTGTGCACCAGAGAAACTTGGGCCAGAGCAAAAGGAAAGAAAGAACATGTCTTCACGGTACATTTTCAAGCCACTTTTGCACAGATGTGCCTCTTGATACCCCAAGTTGTTTTAGTGACTTTGGACAAGTCTTTTCTTTCCCATTCATTCTTTGTGTGGATGCCTTACCATTACAACACACACATCTAAACAGACCCACACAGTGTCTCATATGAACGCTTTACATAGTAAAAGCATTGTTAGGTTGTGCTGATTTACCCAGAACCCTTCTGTCCTCTTCCTCTCAATACTTTTGACGGCTTTGTATAGTAAATAAAGAAAGCGACTACTGTCTTGGTCGTAGAACAGATGACGAACAGAAGGGGGAACTGGTTGGCTGATGGCAGCTGGAGGAACTTGCTTTAAAAGTTAAAAACACTCGTATTGCTTGGCCAAGCTAATTTTTAAAGGTATTGTGATTAAATTCCCATCCCGAAGAAAGTGACTGGGAAAAATGACTATTACTGTAATTTATGTTATATAAATAATGTTAAATTTAATTTAATCAAAATTACAAACTGTGATTTTTTTTTTTTTTTTTTTTTTCTAAATCTTGCTGATAGGCATTTTTTCACTTTTTGAAACTGATCCAGAATCAGTATATTAATCCGGAACCTCTCCAAAAGTTAATGGAATTTTACAGGGCGTAAGACCATCTTTGGTTCAAAATTTGTCAAAATCGGAGAATTACTTTTGAAGTAATTCTAACAAACAAAAAAAATAAACAAATAATGATATATAACTATCACAGACCGTATAATCTTGAGGATGAAGATTCCAAGTTTCTTAATAATCCCAGGTGTGGGGACCACCATTCAACACTAGCTAACTGTATATTTTAAAGCTTTATTATGCACAATTTCAGTGCATCAAATGGCAAGGCCTCTACATAAAGTAAAGCAATGTCTTTGTGTGGGCCTGACTACAGGCTGAGATCCAAAGTAAAGGTCTTCTTCATTGTTCCAAGCTCTCACATAGTTACTAAAAGTCAAAGAGCTCTTGCCGTTTACACCCCCAAACTCTGGAACACAGATCTCAGGCTTTCAACGTTAGTTGTGAACTTTTAAAAGCACATCTTAAACTCATCTGTATGCTGCAGGATGGCTTTTGTAGATTGTTTCATGTGGAGACAACAGCCTTGATGTGCAAAGATCAGACAAACAGGAAGAATATCAGCACGATTGTTGTGTTTTTAATTTTTTACTTAAAAATGAACCCCATTCACGGCTGTTCTGTGAGAAAACGACGATTAAAGAAAAGAATGGTTATAGTCCTTTATAATCTGCTACAAACTGATTGCACCCTTTCATTGTGGCATTTACCAATCACTTTTGGTTTGGTGGGAAGTCATAACAAAACAACTATTCAGTCACAAGATTGGCGCTGCAATCAATTGTTGGCAAGTGAAAAACTGTATTGGAAAAAGAAAAATGAAGAAAATGTCAATTATAAGTATCATGCCATTTTGGGTTCAGCTTTTGTTGAAGAGTTTCTTTTGAACAAAAAAAAAAAAAAAAACTCAACAGAATACCATTGTCTGGTTTGGTTCTGTGCTTTTTCCCTTTTTCTCAGGATTCTTAGTTGGTTGTATGAAGGTCATCAGATCCTCAAGATGATGCTTCATAATGAAGAGGTTAACTTATTGATTCTAAGGCTATGCCTCTGTGTGTCAAGACTCAGCAAACCATTAAAAAAACGTAGATCTTAATGGAGGATTAGTGCACCGATAATGTTTGAATCAGAAGTACTTTATTTATCCCAGGGGGAAATTACTTTTGTTACAGAGCCTCAAGAAACATTACAATAAACAGAGTAAGCACTGAAGAAAGAAAGAAAGAGAAAGATATGAGTACATAATTAAGTAAGGAATAAATACAAGTGCACACATTACAGTACAAAAAATAAAAACAAGATAAATAATACAAATGTACAAATATAATGCAGATATATACCACAATCAAAGCTGTCAGGTTACAGTGTTGAATTGTAAAATTTGATTGTCACAGGCAGGGATGATTTCCTGTGGCGTTCTGTGCAGCACCGTGGTGGGATCAGCCTGGTGCTGAAGGTTATGTAATGCTGTAAGTCTTTTTCTGATGCTCATATACAACATTGATCATTTGTCTAGATTTGTTGTTTTGGTGAGAGTGGGGAGGAGTTGGTTTGTTTTTAAAAGTAACAGTTTCTGAAAAAGATGAGAAACAGCCCTTCTGTAGCTTTTGTGTTAGCCCTGCAATAGAAGATCTACCCTACCTTGCACTCAAAGATGAATAAAGCATGATTCCCTTTAGCAATTGATTAGTGCACGCGCTATTAATTCATCACGATACTCAACACGACACGCATAACGATTCTGTCCCACTACCATCCTCCACAAAGCCAGGAATCTCACATGATCAAACAAATCTAGATTGATCAAAAACTATCTGGAAAACACAAGCAACGCAAAAAATGTACTTACCGGAGGAGGGAATGATGGCGGTAAAATGCCAAAC
Source organism: Gouania willdenowi (assembly GCF_900634775.1). Taxonomy (NCBI): domain Eukaryota; kingdom Metazoa; phylum Chordata; class Actinopteri; order Blenniiformes; family Gobiesocidae; genus Gouania; species Gouania willdenowi. The sequence continues at coordinate 18,669,455 of NC_041061.1, read as the reverse complement.
TTAAAGCTGCAGTATGTAATTGTGAGACGTATCGAAACCGCCACTCTCCCCCCTCCCCTACCTGTTTCAAAACCTATCGTCCCTTACAATTGTGAAGCTCTTAGCGACTTTTTCACAATTGCGTGCAGTCCACCCCACATACCAAGGCACCCCCACGGAGTCCGTTCCACCCAAACATGTTTGGGTCACGTCAGTCTTCCTTCTTCCTCTTGTTTTGCCATGTAACCGTTGTGCCTAAGATGGAGACTTCTGCTGGAATGTCTGCAATTACACTTTTACTATCGATGGTACTTGAACATGCATTGACTTCAGTTGGGCAGCCGATGGTAATGCCCAAAATTGCTCAAGGAGCACTCCGTTTGTAGAAAGATCTCTGATTAGCTAGAATATTTTTTTAATTTTTAAAACTCAGATCAAACTCAGAAGATGTTCACTGTCCACTCAGAACACTTTGAATTAAAATATGCTCAAAAGTCATTATGGATTTTTGAACAAATGATGCCAAAAAAATTACATACTGCAACTTTAAAGGTCCTATATCATGTTAAATCAACTTTTTTGAGCTTTTAATCTTGTTACAATGTTAATTCCTTATCAAAAACACCCAAAGTTATATTGGGCTTCCTTCCTGCATCTCTAAGTAATCCTTACTCATCCTGCTCTCTGAGCTGCTGCTCTGCCCTCTTCTGAAAAACGAGCGGTCCCTCCTGTTCAGACTTTAGTGATGTCACTAAAGTCTGAACCGCCCCCTCCAGGAAGTGCCTGCTGCCGGTGCTGCGCCTCCACAGTGAACACACACGCCCACTCTCTCGGAGCTAAAGGCATGCAAACTACACACAAAATGTGTTCTCTGTATTTAACCCCTCTCTGAGGAGCAGTGGGCAGCAATGGTGTCGAACCTAGGGAGCAGTTCCATTTGTTAGTATCCGTTATATCACCTTTGACTTGATCTGACGTGTTTGTGACACAATGCGACGCAGCGTTTGGACAAAACAAATGATTATCACCTAAATACACTATTCCTGTATTTAATAGAGATGAGGAGGAGAAGAAAGGGACTAAGCAGCTTAACACTCTGGTGAGCCACTTAAATAGCCATGTGTTTTACAGTAATGTGCAGTTTTTCGGCTGAAAACAATAACAGTGAGTGGAAAGAAAAAAAGAAAATTGCTTTGGTGATCACTGACCTCCCTCGCAAGAGCGAGGCATGAAGTTTGCGTCTACAGACAGGCCTACTCATGAATATGCATAAGCAGGCCCCAAAAAAGCTCGTTTTTAGAACTGATCCGAAAAGAGGCTAAAACTCTGGAAAATAGGCCAGTTTGGGAAAATAAACCTCAAATACTATGTTGTTGGGGTTCTTGGAACAAATGGAGATGGGTGAAAAATAGCAGATTACTGGATCTTCAAGCTGATATCCGGAGTTTCTGAGAAACGTCTCAATGTCCCGCCCTAAACAGCTTCACTTCTTCCCACTGCCTCTGCCATTCTACCAGAATCCACGCCTCTACTTTTCTGCATGCGCATCGCAGAACGTAACAAGGTCACATTGATATAGGTCTATGGGTCAGGTAAGAGCCAAAATTCTATTTATGTACCTGTTTGTTGTTGTGACGCGCGGCCTTGTTTCCGTGCACAGTTCCGCATTCACTTTGATTGACAGTCTCAAAAACAGGAAGTTGAAGGCTATTGGCTGGGCGCACTTGGCGATCGTTTCCATTTGTATAGGGGTCTATAGGACGAAGGTGGCACTTATAGACAGTAATGTATACGAATGTCCATCAGCTGTAAACCATAGTAAAAGACGACTTGGGTGTTTTTTTGCATTTCTCAGAAACTCCGGTATCAGCTTTAAGGAGCCTTGTTCGTCAGTCAGCTCTCTTCTTGATCGCTTGTATTCCGTTCCACATCACAATTCACAAAGTCTTGACTCTGGAGTTGTTGGCTTTCTACACACACACACACACACACACACACACGAGTATTTTTGGTTGTAAATATCGTACAAGTTTAATATTTACGATTGTCTGCCCCGACCTGTTTCGGAGCCAATTATTGGAGACAAAGTCACGCCTCAGGATAATTTTATAGGATAATCTCATAAGACATAAAGTAATCTGGCATTTACTGTTATTCATCAGGAATGTGAAAAACAGCCTGATTATCTTTGTGTGTGTGTGCGGGCCCTGCTTCAGGTTAAAGTTGTTTGACATTTCATATGATATATTGATGGTTGTATAAACATTGACGATGAACAACATCAGGAGAGACGATAGAAGGGACCAGGGCATTGGGAGCTAGGCACATGGAGCATGGTACTGGGTGAGAGTGGGAGTGTAGAGCAGGGGTGGGATGGCTATCCAGAGGGAAGCCGCTGTAGTGGTGTCAGACGGAGGTGCTGCCAGCAATATATCAAGAGCCAGACACACACATTTACACACACCCACACCAACCCCCAAGCTTGGCCCAAAGTGTGTGAGAAATACTGCCAACTGTACCCCCAGCAGTCTCCGCCCCCAACACCACCACACATCCATCCACATCCCCTCAAGACCCGATTTGGAGTCAGACTACAGTGATTGCTCAGTTTTGATGCCAAGCTTGCCCTGTTGCTGGCCCCACTCTGGTTTACTTCAGCTAGTTTAGAGCCCAGCCCTTTGTTAATAATACACACATTCTACTTAAACACAAGTGGAGACTAGATCTTGGATGATGCTACAGGAGCATTAATGTGATGGCTTACCTGCAAGCATTAGCTTTGAGACCCGTTGTGTACACACCTGCTATTGTTTTCTCCCAATGGCGAAGCAGTTTCACAGATGCATGTAATAATTACTGCTGACAATGTGGATTAAAAATCTGCTCACAACCTTTGCCTCTTGTCATGTCGTTGATTGGTCCCAGTTGGCATCACACACATCATGTCTTTGCTAACATGCTTTGAAAATTGGATAAAATCCCGTAATGCAACTGTAAACTACTTCTTAGCTCGTCTTTTGTCTCAGTGACAGTAACCCCTAACCCTCTGAATTTCAACATCATTTTTATGCTAATTTTATTTGTATGCGGCGCATGTACTAAATTGATGCTGCTATCACTAATGGGACAGAACAGCCTTTATAGGCGAGCATTTCTTTAACACAGAGAGCAGGAGGAAGATTAAAGATGGAGTTTGCTGATGGGACAAATGTAATTCTTTTTTTTTTTTTTTTTTCGCTATGTGTATCAGACAAGGCCTCCAAATCTGATTATGTAAAGCGTGCACTGTAACCCGAGATACACTGTAGATTTGCATTTAAATATTCAGTTCAACAATGGGGAGAGGGGGGAGAAATCAGAAGATTAGAGCTTTGTCTGTCTGACTAAGATTCAACCTTATTTAAATTTCATTCAAAGTTTTTTCAAGGGCTCAGAGGAGGTGCTATGGCTAATTCTAGAACCTTGTTTGGGCACATCTTGTGCCATCCCAGGTGGTTCATAGGTCACTGCACATCATGTTTAAAGGTAAACTCCACCCAAATTATTAAGACGGTTCAACTGAAAGACTATTATAGTTGACCTTTACGAGTCGAGATGAGAGGCAATTTAGAAGCTACGTATGCAATAAAAAGCACTTTAAATGCAAGCGTGTGAAGTTCGACATGTTTGACAAACTGGGACCTAAGGATTAGTCAAGGAACGAGATGAGGAGTAACCAAGCATTAAAATATCACATTAAAATCTCAAATGGTGATGCCCATAATAGGTATATTTGAGGCTAAAAGTTTACATAAATTAGTCCAAATGCGCTTCCCACAGCAGGGGTTCTCAACTGGTCTCACCCTGGTACCCACATTTTGCCACAGTCATTAAATCGTAACCCATTTTTTTTTTAGAACACATCCAACCAAATTTAGTTTTTCAAAAATAGCTGTTGAAATCACACGTATAGAATCTTTTTAAAGACATAAATTTATATATTTTCCTGTACAACATGCATTTCCCAGGATGCCTGTCAAAAGAAAAGTTTCTTTCAAAATAAGACAAAGTACAGGTCCGCGACCCACTTTTGCATCCCGACCCATCAGTTGAGAATAACTGTCCAACAGGAATTAGTATCGGTTTTATTATTTAGCATTTGATGGGTTGTGTATCTCTTTAAGTAGAGTAGGAAAGGTAATCGGGGAATGAGGAACACCTGAGTGGCGACAGGGGGGAGGCAGTGTTTTTTACGCGCCCTGACAGTATATACTGATAAGACGTGGTTTGTTGAAACGGACTTAATTCGTTGGCCGACAGACAGAAATGGAGATTAATTGGACACAAACCACCTGACCAAATAAATAAAATGAGGCACATGAAAATAATAAAGAAATAAAAGCTCAATTGAAAAATCTAACAGGATGCATCAACAACGAACAGAAAAAACAACTCCAGATTGTTACTTCATTGTTACTTCATTGTCAATTCATCGATTTTAAGTTTTTTTTAAATATAGAAACACTTCGGTGTCTGTAAATCTTTAAGGTAAATAATACATTTTACAATTGTAGATTTCCTGGAAAAGGAAATTTGCAGCTTAAAGAATCATGCAAGTAAGACAAACCCATTAAGAAAACTCATTCATATCTAAACTAAAACTTAAAAAATTAATCAGAATTTTTTTGTAAGAAAACACTCAGATTTAAAGGGAATTTCAATAAACCACTTTGAGACAAAAAGTTGGTGTGAAGTCAAATTGTTGCTGTTCAGTTCAGAGAACACAGAACCTGTGCGTTGCGTAGGGAAAAGAACACGGCCTTTAAACGAGAACCTTTGCTTGTCAGCAATAATTAAAAAGTTTTGGTTGAACTAAACAGCACCGACATTTACCGTCAAAAGCAAAGTTACTACAAGTTAATCATACTCTCATTGAAACTTCAGGTATTCAACTCAGTAATGTGTTTCGAAGATGTTCATCGGACGACTTTGTTCAAATGTTGCTTCCCACCATTTTGACATCACAAAAACTCCATTACTCAGTACATTCCCCGCCCCTCCAATTGGCCACGTCATTTGGAAGTCACTGTTGAATAATTATTGTGATTTACTATCATCATGTAGTATTGAAGTTTTGTTTTTGCTTTCAACCCATCTATGAAGAGCAGCCACTGTACAGCTCTAATGGGAGGAATGAAACGTCAAAGGCTTTACTTAAGGTCCCACATTAACCGTTTCTCCCTCTTCAGTTTGGAGTTTCTAACCATCAACACTCTCGTAAGATGCTTCAAACATTTCAGCATCTACAATCTCCTTAAAATTGCCACCTGGGCCTGTTTCTCTCTTTGGTTCAGATTTCATCCGTGATAAATGGCTTCATTACTATGTTTTTTCCGTAATATTCTCAAATGCCTGACTGACGCTAATGGCCGACTCGCCGCGCTTTTATTTGTCTCTATCTGTACAGATCCTAGTGTGTTAGATGGCTGCAGATCAATAGTTCTTTGTTGTTGAGAATACCTCTCATTTAACCGCTTCAGATATGTGGAAATGTCTTAACAGCGAGAAAAACCGAAAGTGTAATTGATTGAATTCTGATTCCAACACCAGAGGAGGCAGTCCACAATTTACGAGACAAACGCCGTCCCATTCGTCTGTAAACGATTTCCTATTATAAACACATGTTGGAGATGTATTACTTTAGAGTTCCCTTCTCGAAGAGGACATTTCAGACATGTTCCTCCTCCTGTTTTCCATTTGGCTGTTTAATTGTCTCCGCGCTGTCAACAGACTATCAAGGTAATTAGCCATGACTGCACAACAACACAATCAGACAGACAGGAATGAACTGCAGCCTCTGAACAGGGTACTTGGAGAGGGAAGGGGTGGGTAAGTCTTTGACGCTGGCATGCGCGTACACACGCATGCACGCAGTCACGCAGGGCCTCATCGTGCACAGTTATTACCGTGCCCTGAGTACATAGTTCCATGCCACGCATTATATTTCCTCTGCCAACCATAACCCTCCACCCACCTACTCCTTAATCCTTCTACAACTCTTTCACTGTCTCACACACAAACACGCACACGCGCGCACACACAAAACCTCATTTCCTCTCTGCCTCCAGCTATAGGAGCAGTGTTAATTGCAAGAAGGTGGGGAGTGGGTGAGCATGTGAGTTTTTGTGTATATGTGTGTGTGTCAATTGCAGGAACACAAGCTTTGTAGCTGTGCAGCTTCTTCGACTGTACGTGTGTGCGAGTGTGTGTGTGTGTGTGTGATTGTTTCTTTTAAGTGTGGAGGCTGACTTTTTAACACCAATCTGGGCGTAGCTCCAGGGTTTTTCCCTTCCACCACCTGGGCATCAGTGACTCCCAGTCTCTTGTCGTCACTGGGTACCATCCCAGCTGAAGTGTGTTGTTTCATTTGTGTGTATTGTGAGTGTGTGTGTCAGCTGAGGTGCTCGCCAGCAGCTAACACCATTGTCTTATCCACTTTGAGCCCACACACACACACACACACACACACACACACACACACACACACACACACACACACATCTGTTTTCCACCTCCGCCCTTCCCTTCCACACACAGTGGATTCTTTCCTTTGAAGAAACAAAAACCCAATAAAATAAACAGACATGGAATTAAAACCAATCACAATAGAGTGGGGGCAAAGGTTGGAATAAACAACAGCTGTTAAGAGACCAATGAAGCTTAGCTTTTAGCTTAGCTACTTCATGCACCATTAGTTGTTCATGATAGAGTTTAACATACTCTCAGATGAAAACAGAGAATCACAATGTAAGAAAGTAGCTTAGTAATAATTCCTATTTTGTTATAATTTACTCAAATAGTCTTAGTAGTGGTGTAAAATGACTGAAGGTGGGACAATGTATCGTGCAACAAGATATCTTTTTTCCTAATAATAAAATAAATTGTATTATCGTGGTAGGCGGAGGTGGGTAAAGGTTAAGGAAGCAAGCTTGCGATTGAAGGGTCTCAGGTTCAAATTCAAATTATAGTGATAACAGTTACAATTACCAAGACCGGTCTTGACATTTTGAAGAACTTGGTCTCGTTTCGGACTTGGTGGAATTTTGACTTGATGTTGTCTTGGTCTCAGACTGGCCGGACTTGGGATTTTCCGTCAAGATGAATCAACACCAGCACTGATCTGCTATTCTTTAAGTTTCATTCATGTGATGATAAGGATGAGCACATTGAACTGTTCCTGATTACCTAATGTTGTAATTTGACTTTAAACATTTAGTATTCGCTCACTGATTGTTTTGCCTCCTTCTGACTATTTCTCGTCAGAAGTTCCTCTGAACACTAACTATAGATCTCATTCACCTGACAAATAAACATTCTGGACTTATCAGTGGGTTTGAAATACATGCAAGGATTTATTTTTCGCAATAAGTTTAACAAATGTATCCAGATTTGAAACTTTTGCATGTTGCTTTGAAAGTGTTGCAGACACCTCGTTTTTATTCGTCAAATGTATTTAAAGGAAACTGATATTAAATGGAGAATGCTCTAACTGTTCAACATCGTCATGGTTTTCAAAAGTTCTTGATCTTGTCTTGGTCTGGGTCATGACTTGGCCTTGAATTCCAAAAGTCTTGGTGTATTCTTTTTTTAACACATCTTGATCTTGGATAATGGTCACGTTACATGGGAGCTTTAATTCCTCTTGAAAGCAGAACACAAGTTAAATCCGCTTTAAACTGACCTTGTAAACACTTTTATTTCTAAATAAAAAATTCCTCTATCTTGTAAACGCTTAATTCCACTTTAAGTTAATTCCGATCCTTCTGCGCATGCGTGACTTGCTGCGATGACAACGCTGATGATAGTGACGACAGTCCAGGATGGCCGCCCGGACTAGAGCCAAGATTAGTTATTCAATAAGAGCCTTAGAAGATTTGGATATAATGAGAAGAGTGGCTGGACGGAAGCACAAACATGCGGACTCTCACACAGATTTACGGACTTATTACAATCACACACGGACCTCGGTAAACAGAACCGGCTTCACCGGACGGCTGATACGAAGACCCGGAGACTGACCTGGTGACTGTTTTCCGAAGTTTTACTGGTGATAAGTTACTATCTCCCTTCTGCTCCATGGACCAAACTGAAACCGTGTGTTATCGTCCAGCTGCTGCTTCAAAACTACAATAAAAGAAAGTTAAAACAGTTCACATGTATGGTTTTCTGTGTTATAGCCGACAATAAAAGGTTTCCTGTGTGTTTTTTCCCGATAGACGTGATACGTCACATTCACCCCCATCTACGGTGGCTGGGAAGTGTCAGGTGAATGCATTTACAGAAACGAACACAAATGCAAACAGGTCACAACACGAATGCAAACAGGTCACAACAAAAACAAACACATCCGCCAGAAACGTGTCCGTCTGTAATACCGGTCCGTCGGAAACACTTCCGTTGTGGCCATTTTGCATTCGTGTTGTGACCTTTTTGCATTTGTGTTCATTTCTTTAAATGCATTCACCTGACACTTCCCGGCCACCGGGTTTCCGCAACGGAAGTGTTTCCGACGGACCGGTATTACAGACGGACACGTTTCTGGCGGATGTTTTTAACCCACCAGACCAGAGAAGAACAAGAAGAAGACATCAAAACGCGTATGAAAGTAAGTGAAAGTTGATTAGGATACTCTTATATTTTTCATATCAGGCTATCATATCAAAATACCTGTCCGACTGTAATACCGGTCCGTCGGAAACACTTCCGTTGTGGCCGGTTTGCATTCGTGTTTGTTTCTGTAAATGCATTCACCTGACACTTCCCAGCCACCGTAGCCATCCAATCCGAGCCTTCCCAACCCCCAGACCTAAAGCGGAATTGAATAAAGCCGAATAAACTGGTTTTCCATGTAAACCTCAATTCGGAATTAGTATTTCCATGTAAACACGAAGCAGAACACTTTCATTTAACACTTTAAATAACTAATTCAGAATTAAAAAAACATCTACCCGTGACCAGTGTGGTCTTGATTACTACACTAATTGTTTTATTTCAAAAGATTGTGTGCAGTATTCCCAGAATGTTTTAATGCTGTTTTCAAATGCCTTAATAACCAAAGGGATATAATTGCTTTCAGTTTATGTTAATCCTTAAAGGGTTAATGTGTAACAAATCACATTAATCTTGTGTTAAAGTTTAATACTTGCATACATCCTGCTGTTTTATCTGTCACCATGAGTCATAATAGTAACACTCGGAATGAGCTATTGTGAACATTTGTTCTATTTAACTTCTGCACATGTGCAAATTAGCATCGTGTGGAGGTGGTACACTGTTAAACACTGATTTCACCTGATTATGAACTTGACTGTTTTATGTTTAAAAGTGATAATACTACGTACACTTTAACATATGTCCCCTAAAGTGTTCCCTGTGTGCTGCTCCCAGTCAGAATGAGTTAAAAAAAAAAAAAAAAAAAACACACACAGACGATGCATTAGTATCTGATAAAGAAACTTAACTCAAGTTTCCCAATTAAAAGCTTTAGTTTGTCTAAATATTTAAGTTTAATAGATTACAAAATCTCATTGGTGTGCTTTAAACTGGCTGTTCATTAAAGTCAAGATAGGCGTGCCTCTGATTGTTGGAGCCAAAATGTTGAGAAAGCTTTTATTATCATAAACAGCAGACAGTGTTTGGGAAAAACCCTGTCTAATTAGGCTGGGATAGGCCTTAGTGACCCGTCACCCTGTTTAGGATAACAGAAGATGGATGAGCATGAAGGTGTTTTATGGAACAAGTGGCTCTAGACCATTATTCACTGTGCATGCAATTAGGACCAAAGTCTTTCTCCTTTTTAGGAAATGAAGAAAAATGCAACTTGTATCTAAAATCTGGGCATTAAGTCTAAGGTAAACAATGTTAATCTCTCTTATTTACACAAACAGAAGCAAAGGATAGGCAATTAGCAGTGGAGTTAATGTTTAAAACAATGTAAGCTTATAAGACTAAAGATATAAAGCGTAGTATATTATGAACTGCTAACACGGCTTTGCACAATGGCGCAAATATTTGATAACACAGGTGTAAGAACAGAAGAAAAGTTCAGTTCTAATACCAAAACACCCAAAACCCTTGAATGACGCGTTTTCTTTAAGTTTTCGGAGCCCGTCTAAAGATAATGGTGTGAAGCTTGTTTTACTGATATTTACTCAGAAAGCACTCATTTATTGGCTACAGAAAAAAAACATTGCGGTGAACAACAACATTTCTTTAAAGTTAACTTTTAAATTTCAACACTCAATATGTATACCATTGTCGGAGTTTGAGATTCTTGCCGGGGAGGTGGAGCAGCAAAAAATAAAATAAATAATATGGCAGATACACTTTAACGTGGAGGGAGAGACTTGCTGTCAGTAAGTTCAACAACAGGTAGGATAGAATAAAAGGATCCATCCAGATTAAAAGCATTTAAAAGTCCAACATCGTAAATTATGGCATTTAAAGTCTCTAACAATGTGACTCTGCAGTCCGCATTTGCTGATTGTCTATGTGCTGTGGTCGGTGGATGCAGATTTTGTCGCGGAGTAGATTATCACAACACCACTCAGTCCACCGCTTTATATCTAGACACTGAACGCAGGATTTGCTCGTTCCCTGTTCCAGCCGGCTTGTTTTCTCAGTGGTCTACAGATCACCCGCGATGTCCTCCATGTTGTAAACAAAGCACTCAGCTGCTACGGGAAGCAGGAGGGTCAAATGTCATCGGCTGCTGGTCCTTTAAAACTTTTTTACTTGGTTTTATTTTGTGAGCCTTTGAATTTTATGTCGCAGTTTTGTATTATTTCCTCGTCACTGTGTTTCTCTGGCACTTAAAACATTTGCATATTGTGTAAGTTATATTAAAAATTGGAAAAACTGTTGTGCCCCCCTGTCCCCCTAAAAACTCCGTCTATGATCTATACCTATAAATGAAGCCTATATGTTAGGGATTCATTTATTTAAACACGGTTTTTCAGGAAATTTTATCTCCTGACATGTTTTGACTGTCAACTGCCAGTCTTCCTCAGAGGTGATTGTCTGGATAAATGAAATCCTAAAGGTATTGTGGAAGATCCTCTAGACCAGGGGTTCTCAACTGGTCTCACACTGGAACCCACATTTTGCCACGGTCATTACAGCACAACCCGCTTTTTTTTTTCTTTTAGCATTCTACCAACTAATGTTGGTTTTTCCAAAATAGCTGTTGAAAACACACATACATAATCTTTTTTTAAACATATATCTATATATTTGCTTATGCAACATGCAATCCACAGAATAAAAGTTTATTTAAAAGACAAGTCCAGCATGAGAGACCTTAAGTATCTGTTTATGTTTGACCAGCTGTCCGCGACCCACCCAGTACAGGTCTGTGACCCACTTTTGGGTCCCGACCCACCAGTTGAGAATCACTGCTCTAGACTGTTGGTCCTCCTAAGTGTCAATCATTCTGATGTAAGGCCATCGTACGTGCTCGTCCCCAGCCAGTTTTTGCTTGCTTCGCATGCGCACGAAAGGTGCGTTCACACCAAACGCGACTAGAGTGACTGAAGCGACTAGATTACGTTCAAATCAATATAAATGACGTGATCTCAAGTTCTCTCCCCTCAAGCAATGTGACTTGCGTGATTTGAGCGACTAGTCAACCGACCTTGTCGCTCAAAGTTGAAAAATTTGAACTGTCTTTAGAGCCGAGGCAGCAGCCGCTCCCACCCACTACAGTGAGACGGCTGCAGCGGAGGTCTGCAGCCAGGACCTTTTGAATTTACGACGACAAAATTAAAGCAGTTAACTTCTTGAATAAGCCCACAAGCTTCTGAGTGAACTCATCCTTTAGTAAATCCGTAAGTTGATCATTTAAATCGTAAAAGCGACGCTGTCTATGATACGGCCGGAGAAGAGGTGATCAACCCTCTCATTCACCCGTCAGCAGCAGATACACACACACACTGTTCCCTGGTCATCACGTCACTGGAGCGAAGAAGTGTTAAAGTGACCAAAAATGTTCAAGCGACTCATCACGGGCGATTGAAGTCGCTACAGTCGCGTTCGGTGTGAACGCACCTTTCCTAGTGTTTATGTGTCTGGTGAAGTACGGTTTTGGCCATTTATTGAAGCTTGCCGTTCTCACCACGTAAGTAAGCTTGTATGAGCGATGCCAGCACTAACTTGTAAACAGAGCTGTGCACGAGAAAAACTGGGCTTGTGCACGCTCTCTTGCACTCGTTTAATTGGCGTTCCCTCATGGGAGCAGGTAAAGTGTTGAGCATGTGCATTTTTTCAAAAAGTGGAGAGGGCGTTTCTTTTCTAAACTTTGGGAAAATCCTCCTCTATACCTTTAATATATATTTCAAAGAAGACAAAATGAACTTGAGCCTGCATACAGGTTTGGCCAAACCAACTAACACACAATAGGGAACCAAAATGAACATGTATTAATACTGATACAAAGGAAAACCAACTAAACCCCAAATACCCCTCTGACATGGCTGCAGATGGTACAGCCTAATGAGCTGGTCTTTGGATTTATAGGCTCTGCCCCTTTGCCACACCTTTCAAACAGTGTGAAGTTAAAGGAATCAATCAATCAGTGTGGACTGCAGATGTTGGTCCAGTGTAAGGTTTACAGTTCCTGTCTGAGAGTTAACAAGAAAAAAAAAGCCATTTGTCCTATGGCTTCTCAAAAACCTCTTTATTTTGATTGGCTGTAATTAGCCAATTAGAGGAAGCCTCCAACACTATGACAGAAATTGCAGTCAGGTGTGTCATGTCATTCAGTCTTGGGCAACTGATGAAGTTTAGTCTTTGAAATGCACTAAATTAAGAGTTTTTCTGTCTTGATTTTAGGCTGACAGTTGGTAAACATGGCTGCAAGTTGGCTGAATACACATCTTGAACACGCGTCCTTTTTCAGGTAAGGTGTTGAATCATCTTGATTTAATGATGTTGTCTACTGCTCATCTTAAGATATTTCTTTGGATGTGGCGCTCTGGAGCATTTAAACCACAGGGAACATGATTAGATTTTACTGCACAGGAAGAGTTGACTCAATCCCTGAGCTTGTGTTTAATGAGAAAACTTGATAAAATTCTTGTAGAAGCTAGTCTAAATCTTGGCGTCTCGCTCCACATTGACTAGGTTATACATGAAACGAGACACTTCTACAGCTGTTTTTTTCTTTTTCTTTTGTTGTTATTGGGATTTTGATTTTCCAGCAGTTGTAACATGTGTAGTATTTCAATGAAATGTACTTTAGTTTCCGGACTAGAAGCTGCACTGATTGCTATCTAAGAAATGTACAGATAAATTGTTCCAGGCAATAAGTAATACCTATTGGCACTTTTTTTTTTTTTTTTTTGTCAATACCGTGCCTCTATTGGTCGAAGAAGATGCCAATCATTCTTGTCCTTATTGCTCAATGTAGTAGTCGAGTTTAAAGCTTTTGTTGTGGTATTTTATTTAAAACTGTAATTGTGCTGATGCTAACTTGCTACGCTAACTGTGCATCAGCTCTACTTTGCCAGGTAGAAACCAGGCAAAGACTTAATGTGGTGGTTTGGATTTTTACTATTGACCATATTTTCAGAAATCTAATATAAACTGTCTTCTACTGGTAGATGGTAGACTGGCTGAAAAAAAATCTACATATAGGTTGATTTGCCATATACAGTAAGTTGATTACCCAGTTTTAAATAAAATAATTAGACCTATACCCCAGAAAATACATTTTTTTAAGCATAAAATATCTACACCTTGACATACTTTAGGTTGACAACATGTTAAAGTTGTTGTATTCTTTCAAATTGTGCCAAACAAGTTGAATAATGCCTCACAATAACAAAATGTTGCATTATGTTTCTAGAGCTTGTAGTCATGGTTAATACTTGTAGTCGGTGTGAAAATGTTCAACTCAGGTTAGGACACAAATTTGGTTTGTTGAAAGAATTCCAGTAGGTTGTGTGTAGTAAAATAAACTCATCTTCAATTTTCAGCATTAACCTTAAAATCTATCTTTTCAATCGCATTGATAAAGAACAATATTTTCACTCAGCCTTGAGTTTGCTTGACTTTTCATTCGCTCTCATCATGCATGTGTTTTGTTCAGTGACTGGCTGTTTATTTTGCCAGCTGTAGTAAACGTTTTTTTTTTTTTTTTTTTAAACAGCTGCCGATCCTTCCTTCCTTTGTAAGGATCCACAAAGACGCACCATATTCCTCTTCTTCTATCCTACGATTGATATTTTCTCATTTATTGTTAGCGTTCAGCAGACAACGAGACATCAGAAACATCAACACACAAACGCAACCATTTAATTAAGCATCCTATAAATAATTCAGTTTGGGCCTCTGGGCTGGAGGTAATTATAACAGTCAGGATAGTAATATTTATTCAGTTTTTTAAAATTTTATTGAGTTGTCGATGTCTCTGCATTGCCAAGTAGAAAGTTTGCAGTTCTAATATTTATTCCGTTTTTTTTTAATTTATTTTATTAAGTTGTCGAAGTCTCTGCATTGTAGAGAAGAACTTTTGCAGTTCCTACAAAAGGCCTTCATTTCTGTTCTGCACATTATTGGACGCAGATGTGTTTGAATATTATGCAAAAACTGAATATCTGTGATCTGACTGCTTACCGTCAGAGTCTTAAGGCAGTAGTCTTTTACTGACGACTTTGAAAACTGTGTCCGTCTTCATCCTGAGAAGCTCTAATCCTCAGTTTAGCAGATCAATGTATATAAAGTGATTACAGTTGAGCTCACTGGGCAAAGCAGCTGCTCCTCCACACGCAGAGGCTTCTATCAAGATCTGATTAGTCAATGATTGTCTATTCTTTGGAAGGCATATGGAATGGGAGGCCTATTGGCATTGGTGTATAGCCATTGATTAACCCAGCTAATGGATTAGGGAACAGTGATTGGGCCGGATTGTCGCTCTCCGCTCTGGCAAACTGCAACACGCGGGGAAGTCTTTCCGAAATTGACACAATTTTCCTTCCTCCTTGTTGAATGTTGTAAATCATTTTTCTATTCAGCCGAAGCAAAGTTGTTTGAAATAGAAGTGATTCAATAGCTGCAAGTAAGTCAGCGACTCATGGATTTATTCCTTTTATAGTGTCTTGTCTCATATTTGCGATCATTATTTGTCATTTCTCTTTGAATAGTTTTAGCAGAACCACAGTCATATCGTATCAAATCAGAGGTTTTGTAACAGAGGTGCAAAGTTCTGTCCCTCCGCCCAGAATCAGTCTTTATGAAAAGCAAACGTGGAGTTTAGGGGGGCAGGGTGAGCATTTCAACCTAGTGGTCAAAAGGTTTCATTACAGTTTTCCTAAATTCATTTGAAAAAATACAATTGTTAATATAATGTACATTATGTATAAATATTTCAAGTGCTGTAGTATTTCCCACAATAATTAATTGAATAACACTGGTTGGAGCGGCCAGGATGGACTGGAGATTCCGGTCAGAGAATCAGGAGGACTGGATGATTTAAGAATGCTCCTTTAATGATTACAGCTGATTGTTCCAGAATGACAGCATATACTTTCATGTAGGTTCATATGTATTTGTGTATGTGTGGTCTGGAAATACAATAAGAATGTGAGAATGAATTAGCAAGATAATAACAAAAATAAACATAAGAACACAACATTTACCCAGCAGAAACCGAGCTATATTAGCAGCCTGCACATGCACATATATCCAGCAGAAATTAAGCTATATCAACAGCCTGCACAAGCACTGCAGCAATCCTATGCTAAGTTAGCATTAGCTCAGATGACAGCAGACAGGCCTGAATAAACCACTAATTAAAGCCTTAAATGTCTATCCAAACAGCAGTCAGTGTCAGCAAAATACACATAAACATCAGCAATATATATTCAAAGGTAAATTAAGAACATTTAAACAGTAAATTAACTTACTTTAGAACAGATGACGCACACATGGTAGCTCTGTCAGAACAGGACATGGAACAATGTGCAACACTGAAAGAGGCACGTGTAGAAACACGGAACAAGCATTAGTTCCCCCCTGTCTTCCCAACACAGCCGCCCCCAATTGTCAGTCAGGATAATTGTCCATCCCCGGGAAGACTGCCTGGAGTACTATCTTCTTTCTCAGACAACTGAGGAAGAGGGATCAACCGAACGACCGGATGGGTGTAAATCTTCGATTTCACCTTAACAGAAGCTGTACGTACCCGACCATCTGGAGCAGGAAAAGTCTCAGTCACAATACCTACTGGCCAGGATGCTCTTGGGAACCGTGGGTCAACGATGAGGACCACCTGTCCAACACAGAGCCCCTTCGCCTCAGTCGTCCACTTCTGACGATCTTGTAGGCCCGGAAGGTATTGGCGAGTGAAGGAAGACCAGAAGTTATCGGCAAGCACCTGACTGTGTCTCCATCGGCGCCTCCCCAACAGGTCTCCGTTGTCGTAGAGGGCTTGTGGAAGAGAAGAATCTCTGCGACCCATGAGTAGCATGCTTGGTGTCACGGGATCAGGATCTGCTGTGTCTGCCGAGACGTACCCAAGTGGCTTGGCATTCAGGATGCCTTCTACTTCGGTGAGCAGGGTGCGTAGGACTGGCTCCGGGACAACTTGCTCTTTCAAGATGACTCTTAAAGAAGCCTTCACTGATCTGATCTCCCTCTCCCACATCCCTCCGAAGTGGGGAGCAGCTGGAGGATTAACCAGGAACCGGATCTTCTGCTCTGCAAGCTGTTCTTGGAGCTGTGGACTAATAGCTTGAAAGGCTTCTTGTAACTCACGACAACCACCAGTGAAGTTTGTACCATTGTCACAAAGTATCTCGAATGGTTTGCCTCGACGTGCTATAAAGCGGCGAAGACCGAGCAGGAAGGCGTCGGAATCCAGGCTTTCAAGGAGGTCGATGTGCAAGCATCTTGTCGTCATGCATTTGAATAGAACACCCCACCTCTTCTCTTGGCGACGACCTATCTTCACCAGGAATGGGCCGAAACAGTCCACTCCAGCAGAGTAAAATGGAGGTTTGTAAAGCCGCAGTCAAGCAGGTGGGAGGTCTGCCATTCTTGGATTTTGAGGCTTAGCACGCCAAAACTGGCACTCACGGCAGCTGTACTGGTGTTTGCGAATCGCCTCACGCCCCCTCAGGATCCAATACTGACGTCGTAATTCTGCAAGGATACGCTCTGTGCCTGGATGATGGAGCCTTTAGTCACATTCCCTAATAAGCAGTTTAGTGGTAGGATGTCTCGAATCAAGAACGATTGGGTGAATGGTTTCAGCTTCCAGATCAACTGCTCGCCGAAGCCTGCCGCCTACACGGATGAGGCCAGTTGCTGTCTCATACTCTGGAGCGAGGGAACCGAGCCTGCTGCCAGAAGGTACAGAACTGAGTGTCTTTAATGCTTTAACTTCTGCTGGAAAAGATTCAGCCAGGGCTTGGACTAGCACAGCTCTTTCAGCAGCGATGAAGTCTGAAGCATCAGGGGTAGCCGCCCCGTTATGGGACTGCATAGTGGCTCGAACAAGTTCTGTCCATGTATGGAACTGACTGGCTTCAGGTAGTTGGGAGGCAGATGGTGATTGAACAACTCCTATGAAGGCACTCTTTTTGAGCTCACTTTTATCAGGTTCTGCAGCAGCGCTGGGCATAGTCGGCCACCGGTCTGAAGTTTCAGATAGGAAAGAAGGACCAGATCTCCACTGTCGGTGACTCTGCAGCTCCTTAAGGGTCAGGCCCCTGGTAATATGGTCTGCAGGGTTGCGAGGTGAATCAACGTACCTCCAGCTTGTGGAGTTGGTCTGAATTTCTGCTACCCGCGTACCAACAAAAACCTTGTACCGGCATGACTCAGATTGCAGCCAATGAAGGACAGTGGTGGAATCTGACCAACATATGACTTGATGGATTGGGATGGTGAGTTCCGACTCTATCAGTTTTACGAGTTGTGCACCAGTTAGTGCTGCACTGAGCTCGAGCCGAGGCATAGAGAGGCATTTCTTGGGACTCACTCTTGAACGGGCTAGGAGGAATGCGATGTGGATTTTATCTTGCTCGTCAGTCGTACGCAGGTAGGCGACTGAGCCATAGGCTCTTTCAGAGGCATCACAGAACACATGGAGCTGTCTGGTTGCTGTCAAAGTATCCGCATTTGGAGGTGCATAGGCTCTGGGAAACTGCACATGAAGGAGGTTGGAAAGCTCTTTAACCCAGGCAAGCCACTGCTCTTTAATCTGTTGATGCTCAATAGGATCGTCCCAGCTTAGGTCTTGCTTCCAAATGTCCTGGATGAGAACTTTGGCTCGGGTTGTAAACGGTATGATAAACCCTAATGGGTCATACTGGCTTGCGATTGTCTTGTAAATGTTCCTCAGTGTAGGTTGAAGAGGCTCTGAACAGCGTTGATGATAACCCATGGTGTCATCAAGGCAATTCCACTGCAGCCCTAATGTAGGCTCGTCCAGGTCAGCACTATCTCGGGACAGCCACTGTTCGCTGCTGACAGATCTAGCTTCAGTGGGTAGGTGTTCAATAACTGATGGCAGATTACTTGCCCATTGCCTGATCTCAAAACTGCCTTCTGCCAGAAGTTGCCTCAGTCCATCTATGACAGTCTTAGCGTGGGCTGGATCTGGTGTGCTGTAAAGGCAGTTGTCAACATAGAAGGCCTGGGTCACAACTTTGGCGATACCGGGATGGTTGACTTGGGACCCTTGGACATGGTGTTGCAGTGCATAAGTTGCACAGCATGGACTGCATGTGGTCCCAAAGGGAAGGACTTGCCACTCGTAGATGATGGGTTCTTCCTCTCGCTGCATGTTTCTCCACAAGAAGCGCATGATAGGTTTGTCTGCAGCTAGTAGAAGTACCTGACAGAAGTACCTGACCAAACAGCAGTCAGTGTCAGCAAAATACACATAAACATCAGCAATATATATTCAAAGGTAAATTAAAAACATTTAAACAGTAAATTAACTTACTTTAGAACAGATGACACACACATGGTAGCTCTGTCAGAACATGACATGGAACAATGTGCAACACTGAAAGAGGCACGTGTAGAAACACGGAACAAACATTAGTTCCCCCCAGTCTTCCCAACAAGTGCCATAAAACAGTGACTTGGTTCTTTTCCTGATGCGGTTCTTCTTCACTATGTCAATGGTGAAGCGACACTGCCTCCAGCAGTTCATGTATGGTACTGCAGCAAAAAAGCCTGATTTTATCATGCATTTACAACATTAATATAAAAAAATGGATTTTTAATGACATGGTCAGCCTCACAGAGATTAAAAAAAACCCCTGGATGTTACGTTTTTTTTTTTTTGTTTTTTTACAGCTGTTTTACTGTTTTTGACTAAATTCTGGGATGTCTTAGGCGAATTTTGAGACCATGTTTGATGGAATATTAGGATTCAGTAAGACATGGCATCGCTTTAAAGGTGAGGAGTGCTGACTTGTTTACTTTGCCATTTTTCCCGACTTTGACAAAATAATTGACCGTTTGCTGTTATCGTTGTCATAGAATGGTTTCTATAGTTAAAAATGTGAGATTCTAAGCTTTCAAATGGTATCTGATACTTGTGATATACTGCTTTATTTGAGAAGCATTTAATCCCTTAAGAGCGTGATTAAGTGAGAACATGGACTTTGACCATAATTCGGGGCAGTGGTTGTTACGACGCAACGTACATTTTTGTAGTCAACAATATCAGTTATGTTACTAATAATTTTTGCATTATTATCCCTTGCCACAAAGTGTGGAAGGGGGATACAGGTTTGCGCTCCATGCGTCCATCCTTCTGAGTTAGAGAGGACAGCTTTTCTCAGAGACCGTTTAAGATAGAATAACCAAATTTGGTGTGTGACTTCAGAATATCAATACCTTGATGGAGTTTGAAAATGAGAAGCACGCAATTATTTTTTTCCAGAGTTATTGCCCTTGTTACATTTTTTGGACTCTGTTTCAGGCATCTTCAAAGGGGACAGCTTTTCTGAGAAAACGTTTAAGAAAGGATAACCAAATTTGGGATGTGCCTTTAGGGTATCAATACCTTGATGGAATTCGAAAATTAGAAGTGCGCAAATATTTTTTCTGGAGTTATTGCCCTTGTCATTTTTTTTTTTTTACTCTGAGGTATCTTCAAAGGGAAAAGCTTTTCTTAGAAACCATTTGAGATACGTAGTAATTTAATATTCTGATGTGATGTTTTTTTATGTATACGTCTAAGTTCCTAGATTTAGGACATTTAGGAAAACGTTGTGAGTTATGACAACCAATTTGGTGGGGGATGCTGATGACTGTCTTCTTGTTGTATATGTTACACACATTGTGTTTGGCACAAAACTCGAGACGGTCTATATATTTAATTCTATTTTTTTGCCCCCCCCCCCACCACCTCCGGGCAAGAATCTCAAACTCCGCCGATGATGAAAAGCCTGGTCGATGTAAGTCCTCTCCCTGAGGGGAAAGTCCATCTGTAAATCTGGACCTGCTCCTGTTTAACCCATCAGTTACTGACCCATGACCCAGACGGCAAGGTTATGGGTTACAAGCATACGTACACGTGCACACTGGGCCAAAAATGAACAGATTGACAGACTCCCGCTGCACTTCATGTTAGTGCGAGTGTATGAAACTTGAGAAACTCCAGAGAGTTTCTCACATTCCACGCAGCATCCAGCTCATTTGACTCGTAGCCTTAAGGGGCCCAGAGGATCAATATCAGACTGTGTTAGCCACCCCCCACCAACCTCTCCCTCTGCTTACTGTGCACTTCAGCACGCACACACGTACAGCTCGTCTGCAGTTTGTTTAGGCCACACTGTCAATCATCTAAATGTAGACCCTTCCACAGTGCCCTGGCCTGTGTGCGACGCTGCGGGGTGCTTATATTCATGTGCGCGCTTAACACGAAGGAGAAATCGCATGTGTGTCTGCCCACGCCATCTGTTTTGTGCATGTGTGCTAAAGCCAATTAGCTCATGTTCCTTGTTATCATCCCTGGCAATAGCAACATGCCAATACAGTCATGTCGTGGAGTCGACATCAATAATCCTGCCGTCTGACTTTACCTCACCCTTTAAACCTGCGGAAACTTCTCGAACATGCTAACTTGACTCATAGGTCATTCTCTGGAAGGACTGTAGTAATAGTAATGAGCTGGGTGATGTCACTGCTTGCTTTAACCGCAGACTCCTGCAGCTTCCTATTAGGTTAACTGTTGAGTTGAAGGGCACTTTGACATTATTGCAGAGAGAAGTTGGTGCATTTTATCATCCAAATATTCCCATGTGCTCCAGTAATTGAAACGTCTGGAATAAAAAGAACCATTAGAAGAACACCTGCTGCTTTATAAGGTGAAGAAAAGTTTTAACACAAAAATCAGCGTAATAAACATTTTACGCATAAATGAAGGACTGTGTTTAACCTGACTCGCATGTGGTATATCAAGTGGTTTGACAGCACAGAGGGATAGTTTTGTTCCTGTGACGGGTCAAGGTTGATAAAACTCATACAATGTGTTTACTGCCACTGTTTCAACTGCTTGTGACCTAATATGTAGGAATATCTGTTTATTATCTACAGTTAGCACTTTTTATACTTCCTTCTGCTTCTTGGAACAAAGTCGAGGTCAAGTGATTTTGAGGCGAATGAAAAGCGATGCCGTGTTTTGACACCAAGTGTCGACGGTAGCTGAATGAAATGCTAAGTGGTAGGTCATTCACACATAGGAATGTCAAATCCTCGCTGTCCTATTAATATTTATTATGAAAACTCAAGTGTTGTGCAAGTGACATGATACTGTAGATACTGGAACAAAGTGTTGCGCCTGATCGCAAGGGTTTGTGTTACTGGTGTCAGACCAAAGCATCTGTTACGTTAACCAAGAAGCACAAAATAAGATCTCCTTCAAAGTTTGGAATGCCTTGAACTTGGTAGTTTTAGGAAAACTTTCTGTAATCATATTTTTGTTTAAGAGTAGGGAGTTGGTACGAAAATGAAAGTTTTTAAACAAGTATAACATTTTAAAGCTATCATACACGAACGCTATTTTTCATCTGATAAATGACTTGCATGTGTGGTCTGTCAATACCATTGATTGAATATATTGAGAATGATAACCGCGTTATAATGTGACGTGACCAGACGTGGCACATTTTTTACTTTTGTCTACAATAGCTTGGATTAAAATAACACTATGAAAAACAATAGCTTTTAAAAATATACTTTAGTCATTTATAATCGGGATAACACCATGAAATACACTGTAAACACTGTAAAAAATAAATAAAAACATGCAGTATATACAGTACATATTTTGCGATGACATTGAGATGACTTTGTTGTAATTTGCGCTATACAAAATAAAGTTGAATTGAATATATGTATATGTGTATGTATATATGTATATGTGTATGTGTGTATGTGTATGTATATATGTGTATGTATATATATATATATGTGTATGTATATATATATATATATATATATATGTCTTTCAAATTAAAAATATGAATTATTTATTGTTTCAAGCTTTTAAAAAGTAACAAAGTATTAACTTGGATTGTATTTTTTAATTATTATAACAATTTATAATTTTAACATGCTTCTCAACAGAAAATTATTTTCAACATTTAAACATTTCATGAACAATTCAACCACATTAGCAGAGGGGGACAAGGTAACAATTGTTACTTTTGTTTCCGACAGGCACTCATAACATTGATAATCAATATTGTTTCCAAACTGAAAGACTGCCATTTCAAATCTAAGGATGTGAATCATTATCATTAATATAACACATAAAACAGTAAACACAATTTTTTAATTAAAAAGGTTTTACCACTCCAGTGAATTTACATGTAGCAAGTTACTTTCGTCCCAGCTCTAAACCCTGAGGTTTTGGCTGGAAGTTAAAAAATGCTTTGATTATGGGCGGGGCTCCTGGAGTAGTTAAAACATGCCCAGTTTATACTTTAAAATCTCCAAAGAACAATCTATGCTATGCTATGCTATGCTATGCTATGCTATGCTATGCTAACTAGTAACTCATGACTCACTATAGCTCTCTCTTCACAATTGCAGAGTCCACAGGTGCTAGTTTTTATAGGAGGGGCGGGGCCAACAGTGGTGGCTCATGACATAAGAAACCACCAAACCTCAATTCTAAGCCAATAGCAAAATGTTATTGTAATAGATGGGTTTCAACCCATAGAGGGCAGTCACTGTTATACTTTCACAGCAAAATATGGCAAATTGAAATGTTTTGACTAAAATATAAGAGTTACACAATAATCATTCAACAACGCGACTTCATACATTAGTTTTCAGCAGTTTTTAAATTACTGTTCAAGAACAAATACATAAAGCTGACATTACATTGTCATTATTATGACATGACACCTGACTTTGTCGTTTGCTAAAATATGACACTTTTGGAGCTATGTTGGCATTTTTGGGTTGGGGATGGGTAGGGTAACGAAGGGTTTGGGTCACGAACAACTCTTAATGACTGCCTTCATAACACCTTATTCATGCTACTGACAGGTGTCATGTCATAGTAATGACAGCGTAATATAAGCCTTGTGTATACCCCTTCAAATAAATAGATTTCTCTGTCAAAAACTAGACTTGCATTCAGTGCAAAGGTAGTGTGACTTAAACTTGGAAAACAAAAATGTACACAGAATGGATGTAAATGTAAATCAGTTACTAGTTTTGAAGTAGGGTTCATGTGAAAAGCAGATAAATTGTTTATAGTTGATATGTAGAGCCAGTATCAATAAGACATTGCTTAAAAAAAAAAAAAAAAAATCTTAAAAAAGGTATTCAAACCATCAACGTCCTAATTGAGAATGTTAATAGTTAAAAGGATCATTGTTGATTCATCAATCACATTTTTCATGTTGAGCTCCGCACTGCCTGAATAAAAACTCAGCCCGTTTTGTAATTTTGCTGACAGCATGGGGTTGTCGACACAGGAACTCATTTAAAAACTTTACAGCACTCTTGGATGTTTATTGAATTTAAAAAATGAGAAGTTGTCCAACTTGCATATATATATATATTTCGGAAGTGAAAAACACCTTTCCTGAATTTTGATTTGGTCTTTTGCAGAATTTTAATCAGATCGATAGGTTGAGCCTGGAATGGCCTCAGGCTTCAGCCTGTCTGAGCTGTTACCGCTGTGGAACGGTCATTTTGAGCCCATTGTGGCCTAAATGGGAGCAGAGTGTTTGACAAACAGCCTGTCCGCCCACGGGTGCTTTTCATCAAGACGCCCGTCGACTCGTGCAAAACCTCGATCAAGCAGGCGCCCTCCATCGCACACGCGTTTAAAGTGGCGTTGTCACCTTCTCTCCAAGGTTACTCCCTGCCCACGCCACTGTCGATCATTCTTAAACCCCGCCCGCCCAACTCGTCCCTCCCACACGTATTAAAACAGTCATTGGTCACCCACGCGTGCCGGTTAACCTGCTAATGAGGCGGCTCGGGTCATGTCGTGTTCAGCTGCCCACCAAAACTCCCGGGATATCCGACCTGTCAGCTCGCCTATTCTATTTCCACCCACGCCAACCGCTCGATGGACTGCTCCACCTAATTGACTGACTGACCGTCTGGATGAGTGACTGGATAAACAGGTTGCATGCTGGGATGGCGTGGGAACTTTAAGTGAAGCATGCTGGCATGTGAAGGGACCAATAGCAGAGAGGATGTAGGGTGCTAATAAAAATACATCAGTTAGAAGTGGGATAGGGGAGTACTCGGACCACATGAAAATAAAAAGAAATCTGAGCACTACAAGATTAAAGTAGTCATTTTATTAGATTAAAGTCATAATATTTTGAGATTAAAGAGGAACTAAAACCAAAAACCATTTTTTTTCCTGCTGAATACAAATGTATTTGGGTATGAAGTAGTGCTAGTTAACATAGCATACAGATATTATGAAAACACAAAATTGAGAACAGTTACAAAAGCATTTCAGTTCAGTGTCAAAATATGGAAGAATCTAAATGATGACATCAATTACTAAGCTTCCTTAAATACACAGATAAACTTGAGTCAAAGAAATTCACAAAAATAACAACAAATACACTGAAAATAACTCAGAAAACACATGAAAATAAGGAAATACCACATAAACAGACAAAATGACTCACAATTAAAATAAAATTCAAAGCAATACATACTGTATATAATACATATTAACACATTTTTTTAATTAACTGTTAATGTTGGCCTTAACTACATCAAAAAAGCAGGTAAGCTAGCTGTTTATGTTAGGGAAAAATATATATTTATGGAACTACATAAACATATATTGTATATACACATACATATGATGGTGTACTGTATAAATATTGTAAATCAATGCAGTTATTGATGACAAATTACCAAAAATCCCAGTTATGTCACTGGGAATCAATGGATTTGAATGGCCTGCCACAAACTTCCGGGACAAAATTCAGTCTTACATGAATCACGAGACGGTGAAGCATTTTGGACTTGCGTTGTCGCAACTCTCTCTATACGGCTCTGGTTTAGACTGGGCGTGTCTTAACCACTCCAGAAGCCCCGCCCATAATCAAGGCATTTTATAAATTTCCCTCCTAGTGGCAGGTAAGGAAAAAGCAGGGGTTTAGTTATGCTTTAAAGTCGTAATATTTTGAGTATAGTCGTATTTTTTTCAGAAAAAAGCCGTATCCTAAAAAAACTGTAGCCCTGAAGTCGACCAGTTCGAGCCGTTTCCTCTTCCACAAAAGAGACTATTTGCTCCAAATCGGTCTGGCTTTTTTGTCCGAACAAACGCAAACATCTGCAAAGTGGCTTTACAGTATTTAAACTGATAACAGTGTGGTGATGATGGGCCAAAAGGCTCCGTATCTCACCATGTGTGGAATCTTAAGAGAAATAGAATCTCACTAAATGCTACACATTCTCCATAAAGCACGAGTGACCACCAACTGTAGTTTAATCTTGAAAAATTATGACTTTATTCTCATAAAATAACAACTTTATTCTTGAAATATTCCGACTTTAATCTCGTAGTGCCCATATTTTTTTCTTTTTTATAGTTTTAACATGGCCCTAATAGGGGAGAGCCACTACAAAAGTAACATTGTTTTGAAAGCTGACATCACCATATCTGTCAAGTTTTGGATTTGAAAATAAGGGAAATTTTCTGGCGCCCGCTACGAGCCGTCCCACCCGCCCAACCAAGCTCTTATATTTTAAGACAAGTGTACAAGAAATCTAAAATACCCACTTATCAACCACTTACTAAATACAATTATGTGATTAGAATCTGGTAGAACTACCTTTATTAACATTGAAATCCTGTGAACATTCCTACTAGGGCTGGGCAATATGGACCAAAACTAATATCTCAATATATTTTCTCAAAATGATGATATATGATATAAATGTAGATAATTTTATCAAATGAAGTCTGACCAGAAAGATGTCTTTCTGGGTTAAATTTGCTGATGCAAAATGCTACACAGGAACATTTATTAACAAACAGCTGCATATATATATATATATATGTGTATATATATGAAAGATTATAGTTTTCTGTATCGCCAAAATAACTCGATAAATCTTGAATCTCGATATATCACCCAGCTCTAATTCCTAAATTATAAAACAGCCTAAATAAAAACATAAATGTATATATGAAGCACATGTGTTTATTTAATATACTTACAGTTTATATACAAGTCAACACGTTGCATATTTACTGTGAATTTCACATTGCTTGTCTTTAAGTTAGACATTAACATTTTATTTCATTATATATTTTATTATAATTTCTCATGCTCACTCATGTGGTTCTCTGGTATTCACTAATGACTTATTAGACACATTTGTTACAGACTTTACATTTTTTGACACTTTTTAAAACAGTGTATATTTGTGGAGCTTGTGATTGGCTGATTTTTCATGGTGACTTACTTGTTCCCTCCACTGCGGTAGACGTTAAAATCAGTTATTAATCTAACAGAACGTGTAACTGTGTCACATCCTGCTGCTCTTTAGGAAGATAAACTCTGTGTCTCATTTTACAACGTATTTACACCAGTTCTTTGTTTTTTTCGCTCTTCTCTCTTCTGAGTTGTTTCCGGGTTTGTTGCCGCTGTCAGCGCTAATCTCGCGAGAACTGTCACTCAGGCCATTTCAGGAGGCAGTTCTCGCGAGGCTAGTGGCATCTTTTAACATCTTTTTACAAGAAGATGGCGGGAAAGAGGGGTAAAATACGGGAGTTTCCCGGCCAAAACGGGACACTTGACAGGTATGGACATCACACACACACACTATTTTTATTGAGACGTGTGTGCTCTGTAAATACCAGGTGCGATTAAATGTGATGACCACGGTGTAATTTGACGTTGACAGACGTTGCGCGTTATTGCCTCGTAGTCGGGATGAAAATAACACACAGGTGGGACAAATAGTAAAGTAACACCATGAAACACACTGTAGTTTTTAAAATGTACTTGTTTTTTTAGTTTTTAAAAACACAAAGGCACACACAACCCTCCCAAAAACAATGTCACACTTTCAATGAAAAAAATAACATTCAACATTTAATTCATGGAAAATGCTGCCATCGCTGAGAAGAAACAATTGTTACTTTTGTCTCGACGGTCACATGACCATGAAAACGGGATTGTTTCTAAACTGAAAGACTTTATTTTGTACTTTAGGATTATTTTTGCCAAATCGCATTTTGTCTTTTTCCTATTGATATTTTGAACCTCTGTAACAAAATCTGAGCTAATATACAGCACTGTAACATCCGTGAAAGGGTGGCACACTTTTTCACAGTTTTTATTACTCAACCAAAGAATGCGTAACTTTCACAGATATCAGAAACTTTAGCGGTATGAAGGTAAGTATGGTCATTAATATAGTTTCTCCCTGTATTTATACTAAACGAGTTAGAACATAAGAACACTTGTGCAATTTTTTTTCCTGAAAAGAGAAAAAACTTCAACATTGCGAAAAAGTGTGCAACGATTGACTCCATTTTTAATGTGAACAAGGCAAAAACTGACCTGGTAAAATTTGGTGAAAATGTATTTCGTGAACCACCCTATTCAGGTTGTAATACAAGACTAAATTATGTCAAATTATTATTAATGTACCGCATAAAACACAAACTTTTGATGAACAAAGTTACTTTATATTCGATAGTTGTAAAAATGTTCTTCCAGATGCAAATTTGTGGGATTATGTCACCACATCATTTTTTTCTGGGATGTTTGACGCAAACATTCCGCTGGGTCAGCGTAAATGGTTGAATTTAGTTTCCTACCATATTCTTTAATCTTCCAACAATGTTCCTGTGTGATGATGGTCTATTGAAAGTGGATTTTGTCGTCTTTTTTTTGAACGGAGCAAAACACAAGAATGTGGAGAGGCTTTTGTCTCACGTGCACACTGAGCAGGATGTGGAAGGGAAGCTGTTATTCAATCTCTGCCACAAAAGTTATCTTTAATACACACCTCAGGGTGTTAAACCTCAAAGACGGGGAAAGAAAAATGCTTTTATTCATTTATGTATGTGATGGACAACTGATCAGACGTTTCTCAAAGCGTCTCCATGGTGTCACGTGTTTTGGTTACGTGCCAACTACTGCGCACGTGACTCATGCCAGTCTGTCGGCCATGATCATCTGTCGCGAGCGTGGCAGAAAAACCCCCCGAACACTTCACTGCACAGCTGTTAATTTCTCTCTCCCTGAATAAATTAATAGTTCATAAATAAACGAATAAATTAAAGGAGGAGTGGGAGGAGAGGAATGGAGGCAGGAACAACTTTCTGATCAGAAAAAATTTAATTTCCCACTCCGGCACCCACGAGGATGAGGGGAAGGGCACACGGGCTGCCGGTAATGGATGCCGGTGCGTGTACAAAGTAGATTTGTTTTCAGCTTTTGGATCGCACTCGTCTTTATGTTTACATTTTCTGAAACAAACAAGAAACACAAGGAAAAGTCAGGTCATGGTTTACATGGTTTAATGTCAAAGGATGTGGTTCTATGGTCAATTATCGGATCAATTATTCTAATCAGAGCTCCACACATTTAATATTTGGGTCATTCCATGTCATTTAAACACATTTTCAGGAACGATACATGATTATAAGACAGAGGTGAGATATAATGGCCTCATGTAAAGGATTTTTAATATTTGTAAGTGGTAATTGGGTTAAGGACTATATGGACTTGATAGCAATGGAACATGCTGCATCTTTTATGCAAGATACAGATTATTATCCAAATAATGTTGTTTTCTTTTTTTATATATATATGTTTGTGGTTGATTGTGCAAGAAACAAGTGGTGCACAACTAATATCATTACTTGGATTGTGATATGTGACGATCCCATATACATTCATAGCAAAGGGAACCGTGCAGTACAGTTGTTCTCGAGCTTTTCACACGAGAACAATTGTAATGCAAATAAATGTGTGCTGCTCTCCCCCTTTCCCCCTCCCCTCCCCATGGTTTGTTTTGTTGTCATTTGTATACATTTGTATGAAGTGTTCATTTGGCTTAAATTCATTAAAATATATAAATAGAAAAAAAAAAAATTGTAAGTGGTGAAATAGATAAGTGAAAGTTCGGGTACAAAATAAAAATGTTGTATAACAGAAAATTGTTTTATATCCCAAGAAAGAGTAATCTACATGCTATAAATTAAAACGGGGATCAGATCTTTTTTCTTACATTCCCACATGCAGTTATGGGCCAATGAAAATGTTAAAAAAAAAAAAAAAAAAAAAAAATTTTTTTTTGGATTTCAAGAGACTGTCGCCCAAGAACAAATGCATATATGTGACTAATCATTAGTGATGTGAACAGTATATGTACATAGATCAAAGCTGATAGTATTACACAGAGCTGAGACATATGCAAAGTAGTTTACTGAAGGCCCAAACATGTTCCAGCCCCAAACCCAGACACACTTTTTTCCAATTTTGAGGGCGTGGCATGTCCACCAGATGTATAGGATGTATAGCAGATCTTTTTGTATGTTCTGAGAGGGTAGCTGTACTACTATACCAAATGTATGTTTCCTATCTGGTGTAGTTCCTGAGATATTTGAAGTTGAAATTGGAAGAAAAATAAAATTGACATACCTACTCACTAAATTGGCCATATCTTAAAAAATCTTTATCCGATCAAAGAAAACATGTACAGTTTGCCAATTGAATAATCACGGAACAATCGGCAAAAAATTCAGAATTTTTTTTTAAACCAAAGTGAGTGGACTTTTTGTTGAAATGACTGCAATTAAACATTTTCCTAGTTTAGATTGTATCGGCGTCAACTAGCATATAACACCCCACACATTCATGCCAGGAATGAGAGCTCATTGTTATAAATATTTTCTCCAAAGCTCCAGTGTTTGTTCATTTTATTACTTTCAAATGTAACTGGCTGTAAATGTTCAAATTCTCTTTAATGCAACAAACAAATTAATTATGCCAAAGGAATCTGCAACACAAAGAGGAAAAATATGCAACAATATGCCTTTTAATTTGAATATATTATTTTAAAAAGAGAAGGGAGAAAAAAAAAAGACGAAATATGTCAGTTTACAAGTATGTACGATAAGTGTGAGTAATGGTGAAAAATAAAACAATGGCCTAGAGCAGGGGTGTCAGACTCATTTAGGTTCAGGGGCCAAATATGGAGCAGTTTGATCTCATGTGGGCCACATATTTTATGTGGGAAAACAAGTAATTTCAACATTATTGTGCCCTAGTTTGCACTTCTACGTATACATGAAATAAAAGATATGTAAGAAACTGACAATATACCAGCAATATGTGAGAGATATTTGTCCCAACAGGATTTTCACTTTAAATTTCCTAGATTTTGTGACCAATTTCTATGTTCGATTTTATGTCTTTCCTCATTGTGACGCATTTATTGAGTGTAACAGAAAATCAGGAGGATCTTATAGGCATAAAATTAATGTCAGTAATTTCAATTGGGGTCAAAAATATAGCTTTTAAAATGTGCACATTAGAGTTTAAAGTAAGTGAAGGGACAATTGCAAAATGTGTATTAATAGAAATAGACAGTTGATATGTGAAAATACATTTATTGAATAGTTTAAAAAAAAGAAACAAAGAACAAATGTAGAAATGAAGCAGTTTTAGTCGTCTGGCTCACTGATGGGGTCTGTTCCCAGGTCATCTTGTGGTGTTGGAGGTGCTTGATTTGTTTCAAACAGAAGTAAATCATTAGACGGTAAAGTTACGTTGTGTAATCTTTGGGAGTGTTTGTGGTAGAAAGAAATCCCAGTACTTACACAGATCAGGGAAATCCTCAGTGTACTGAAGTACAAGTTCTTCATGACATCATCACTCTCTATAGTGATGATGTCAGAATTTTGCAGACGTTCCACAGTGATGTCATCAGTCCCAGATGGGAGCAAATACAATTTTCAAGAAGGCGCCATTGAGTCATTTTGCCGTTCACGTGTCCAATTCCCCCAAAATATCACATTTTTCACCAGTCCTAATATGCGTTCTAATTTTCATGTATTTAGGCCCTCAAAAATGTAATCTTTTTTGTAAGACTAATAACTAGAAAAGCACTCGGAGAGCACAGACCTCCGCCAAACGGCTCAAGCTCAGCTAACATTGAGCTGTGTTACCATGACTACCTGTCACATTGAGCTGTTGACTCTGAGAGAACCTATGACATCATCAATAACAAGTTCCACAGTGTGGATGGGAAAATGAATGGGATATATATTTATATATATATATATGTAAAACATGACCTTCTGCGCTTGGCGAATGTAATACATTTAATATTAAAACCGAGGTGCATTAAAATAGGGTCCTATGCACTGTTTTTTTGGGCCCTAATTACTGATTACTTTAGTAATATACTCAAAAAAGTACAAGTACCCATAAAAGCAACTCAATTACAGTATTGTGAGTACTTCACTGGGCCGGATTTGGCCCCCGGGCCTTGAGTTTGAAACATGGCCTTCAGTCTAAAGTTTAAATAAATGGCTGTTTTTACTACAATGTTGAATGGTTGCAAAGCTTTTTTTTTTTGTCCATCTTTTACTGAGTGTCTTAATTTTTCATTTTTATCCCGTGAAATAAACCCACTGCATGCGCGCTGTGCCGTAGTGTGACGCCGTTAAGGAACGAGTGAAATGGAAAAGCTGATTTCCCTCGCTAGTCATTAGCGTTTCCAATAAAGCAGATCTTTGGCTGCCGTCGGGGCTTAGGAAGAACTCCATTGAGCTGGATCGTGTCCACGCTGGTGACCGACTATGTTTGACCTGTTTGTTTTCATCCACTCCTTTCTACGCTGCGTGGTGTTTGGAAGTCTTTCCTTAGGATTACATATACCATGAAAAGTGGATTACTGCACCCTCTGGATTCCAACCAAAGACTTCCAGAGAGGTCAGGTCTGCCGTGGTTCGCTAATGCTACCGTTTAATTATTTATTTTGGCTCTTTTGCTTTTGGAAGTTTGGAACCTTGAGACTTGAACAGATTTGTGAAACACCTCTTTGGCTTTTAATGCTCCTAAATCATTGGTGAGTGCTTTGCAGTAAAGAAAAGAACCTTACCAAATATTTTAAATCAGTTCCAAAGACTGTATAAAGGAGCTGGATTATTCCGCTGGACACAGGGCTCTGACAGAATTTGTCGATAAAGCGGGTTTTTCATCCTTGACTGGTGATAGTCTTCTTTCACTCAAGTTGTTTTTGAGATTTTCTAAAATTTCTCTCTCTCTCTTTCTGTCTGAGATCGTCCTAAAAGCACCCTTGACAGGAGAACCCGACAACAGTAAAGTGGTTTTAATTATTAATGCCGATGCTGCGTTCACTTCCTCTCACTCAGTGCCATGAATTATTCTCCCAGAACATGCTCATGGAGACGCACACATGTTGGGTCATGTACACGGATGCATTAGCAGCCCGCGGTAGCCGCACGGGTTCTTGCTAATGGTGCAGTAATCCACAGAAACTAAGGTCAAGTGCAGTATTTATCCTGTAGAGCAGAGAGGCATGTGCTCGTCATAAATATCTGTGTTCTTACCGTCATCGAACACATAAACACACCGTGTAAAGTGGCTCCATTGGGTCACTTCAGGGTCGCGTCCTGTTAATTCTCCAAACTGATAGAAGAACACACATTTATTGTGCAAATATGAACGAGCGAAGACAAAAATAGGATTATTAAAAAAATATCCGAATTGAGCGTAATCCGTGTACCCTTCGTTCTTCGGCTATTTCGTTTCAAAACCAAATTAAAAAATTATTTTTATTAATTTAAAACCAGAAACAGGAAAACAGACAAACCAAACAAGCAGCGTTTTTCTGTCTTAAAATTAAATCTGGTTCCGTTTGTGTGATATTTGGATATTTACGGGGTAACTAGTCTGAGAGCTTCATGTTTTAATCTCACCACACAGAACGACCGACAGACAGACTTTTACTCTGCTGCGTTTGATTAAAAAAATATCTTGTATCATGTTTTCCACCTCACACTGATGGTAGAGGTGTACTTTGTGTGTCGATGACATTTCGTTAAAGAGTTATTGATGCTGGAAGTCCGAATCTCTGAATATCTGCCAACTTTACCGAACAGTGTTACGGTCCAAATAGTATCCAGATAAACTGGTGACTGGGCGGACATTTGCTCCCGGTCCTGATTTAAAAAGGAGCAACACGTAAGTCACATTAAGTCAAAACCAAAAAAATGGATGTTACGTAAAACATGCACATATGTGTAACCATAGGTGGTGTAATGAACTACTGGTGTTCCTCGTTTCTTGTGATCAACTTCCCTGTGTGCGTTGACGGCTGCTGTTAGCGGGATTTATAACGTGCAAAATAAACATTTTACTGCCCTCAAAAAAGCTGTAATTGTTTTTGCAAAAGTGTCAAATCATAGAAGTTCTAACATCTATTGTTCATCACACCAGCCTCATCAGTTGTTAGTTAGTCACCTGTTTATTTGGATACTATTTGAACCATAACAAAACAAAACATAAACGTGAGCAGCTTTTTACGGGCTAAAACATCCACAGACTGAATGAAAACAGGAGCAGCACCAGAAAACTGCTGAAATACAGTAAATAGTCCTATTGTGTGTGGAGACCTGGTCCAGGACCTGGAGAGGGAGGTGCAGCGGACTTTAGTTCTCGCTCTAATTTCTCCATCATACAAATAAAACATAGTTTAGTTTTTGGTTTTTCTGTATTTCTGTTTTGCTTTTAAATCAGTAAGACAAAATAACCACACTGTTTATTTGTTATTTTGTTTTGGTTTTAAAACGGAATAACCAAAAAACAAAGGGTACACAATTTGAGCATTAAGACCTGCTAAGATCAGTTTTACCAATACTGTAATCTTAGTTGTCCATATTGGCTCATTTTTATGATCAGAAAAAAAACACTTCTTATTCTGGCTTTAATTTCTTTTAATGTCCATTATTGATAACTTTCATTTCAAATGAATATATTTTGGTATTTTACATGATACCATGATTTGTTTTTCTTAATTCAAATCACTTGTAACATTTCTCTTCTTAAAATAAGTATCTGAAATCCACAGATCGACACGTCTGCACTGTATCAGTGTTCATTTTGTTCAGTCAAAGTTTTCGTCATAGTTTTTTGTCGTTTTAAGTGACAACAACTAGACTATGATTAATTAAAAAAATACGAAAACTAAATAAAAGCATTTTGTTTCCGTCTACTAATAAAAGTCCAATCACAGCTAAGTTTCTAAGTTACAACTATGTTTTCAATTCCGATTACAGTTACCAGCGTGTTTTGCAATTACAACGAATTTGCAATTATTTTTTATCCTCAAAAAGTCAATTCCAATTACGTTCTCAGT
Source organism: Gouania willdenowi (assembly GCF_900634775.1). Lineage (NCBI taxonomy): Eukaryota > Metazoa > Chordata > Actinopteri > Blenniiformes > Gobiesocidae > Gouania > Gouania willdenowi. Next base: position 18,634,565 of record NC_041061.1, on the reverse strand, counting down.
TACTATAGCTCACTTACGATTGATTGCAATTACTGAGCCTGAAATAAATAATGTCAACATCCTTCTTGTGTTAGCTTTCTGTTAGCACCTCTTATGAAAACAACTCCTAAATCAGCTGTAAAATACACAAAAAACAAATATCATCTTATTTATTTCCCTTCTATTGGTTATCTTATTTTGAAAATATAGGTTTTAATCTTTTTGGTGTGGGCATATAAGCCTTTTTTTTGTCAAAAATTGAAATGGTAAAATGTGAGAAAGCTTAATATGAAACATATTTTATTAACTACATATATGTGTAGAACTGTACATGGACCTGTAACATCGTTCCCCAGTTTTGCGTTATATATTATAATTGACAATTTTCATAGAATTTTCACGGCAATTGCAATTACAAAGTCAATTATCTGAACTCAATTACAATTGAGTTACGATTACGACAGCAACATATTTTAAAAATTACAATTACGTCATAATTGTAAATCAAATCGGTCGCAGACCGCTGGCCAAAAATAAATACTCACTGTCTCTCATGTTGGACTTGTCTTTTATTTTGACAGGCATGCTGTGAAATGCATGTTGCACAGGAAAATGTATAGATTTATGTTTGAAAAAAGATCACGTATGTGTGTTTTCAACAGTTATTTTTGAAAAACTAAATTTGGTTGGTTGAATTCTAAAAAAAAAAAAAAAATGTGGCAATGACCGTGGCAAAATGTGGGTCCCAGGGTGAGACTAGTTGAGAACCCCTGATCTAAAATAAGGCTACATTTAGTTGACTAAAATAAGCCTGATGAATATATTTTGACTCAAACTGTGTGTGCATTTTTAGACAAAAGACTGCAACTGTGGAAATGAACACGGGAGCTGCTAATGGTGCAGTAATCCACAGAAACAAAGGTCAAGTGCAGTATTTATCCTATAGAGCAGAGAGGCATGTGCTCGTCATAAATATCCGTGTTCTCCCTGTTATTGAACACATAAACACACACACAGTGCACAATGGCTCCATTGGCAGTATTTCTTCTATTCAGCGTGTTGTGTCCAGCTGTCAGCATGGCTGTCAGTGGTTAGCTGCCAGGGAAACAGCACCGCCTCCTCTTCCCAATCATAAGATATGCCTTTAAAATGTCACCGGGTCCCCAAAGAGCAGAGGCAGAGGCAACAAATCGATTCACATTAGTTGTTCAATTGACTTTAGCTTGAACTTAGCTCCTTTTGTTTCACAGGCACTCTTTGTTTCTCAGCCATTTCCTTGTCACCTTCTTCTCCGCCCCCTTCCATCTCATTTTTGGTCCACAAATCTACCCTCCACCTCTCCTCCGCCCCACCGCTCCGTCTCTCTTTTTCCTCCTCAGGCTAATCTAATGAATGAATGCAGCGGTGGTGTCGGCGGTCGCTGCTCCGACATAACTCCTATTCACTCTCCCAGCCGACCACCGTGGAGCCGGCGCTCATTTCAATTTTCACCTCGTTTTAGACTTATCACATTGACATCATTAAGGCTCCCTCTCAGCGGCGCACTCATTCGTTATCCTCTCCATTTTACACCTTTCCATCTCCCTCTCCCTCTCTGTTGATGCGGGCGAGTCCCTTTTTTCTCTCCCTCTCCTCTCTCGCTCCTTATCTGTGTCCCGCTCATTGTCGGAGGATTTGAACAGGCTCTCTGTTTGAGAGTGCTGACTGTCTAGGCTTTGGGTTTCCATCCCTGTCACACAAACCTGTTGGAGTCTCCTTATTCACAATGAAAGAGTGGGACATTCTCTACCTTTTTGAGGGAATTGTAAGGCCCGTAAACCTGAGAAAGTGACAAATGACATACAGACAGCATAGATATTTCTTTTTTTACCAAGTAAGAAAACGTGTATATTTTAGAAACCGCGTGGGAGGGCTTAAGTATTTGGGAGGTAAATCTGTAAAATTTTTGCAGCATCTCTTCACGCGACGAAGTCATGGAGTAGCAACATAAGTCTTTTTTTTTTTTTTTTTGGTGTAAATGATGTCTGTACTGGATACTTTTTAGAAAGTGTTTATTTGTACGGTTGTCGTACGGACAAGCCCCGATACTATTGGTACGGTTACCGAAGTACAAGTACGTGTTAGGGTTAGGGTTAGGTTATAACTCAATTTCGCAACAATTTTTAGGGTTAGGTTTACGGTAAGGTTTAGTCGCGCGACTTGAACCGGCCAATGAGGAGCGCTGCATATGGATAGAATGTGGGTATATTGATACGACAACTGTACAAATAGCCACTGCCTACTTTTAAAAGCAAATATGTATATATTTAAGAATCTTTTTAACATCATATTAAAAAACATCAGTTTTACCTGACCAATATTATAATCCCAGTTACCCATAAAGATCCCACAATGAGTTAATTTCTCATGTGTATATTGAGAAAACCTGCAGTACTTCAATGTGTTTTACTGTCTGCTGTTTTTTTTCTCTACGTTAATGTTGATGACTTTTATTATTCTAAATAAAATCTTAATCAGAAACTTGAGCAATTTCCTTTCATCGTTTAATTTAATTTAAATTTAGAAAAAAAATATAAGGACAAATACAGGAGCTCTCAGAGAGCGCAAAACTCTGTCAATCACCAAATCTCCTGTTTGCCAGATATGACCAGTTCTCTGGATCAGTGACCCTGATCACCCACACTTTAAAGGCTTGGAAGACATTTTCTATCCACATTATTAACCACACAGTAGGTCCAGATGCATGGGCATGAAAAATCGGGATGAAATGCACAATCCGGATCCGATTTGGATTAAATTCTGCGGGGAAATGAAGAACCCAACCTGACATGCCTGAGTTATATTTCATTCAGATCTGTCAATTACAAACCAGGATATACAGTTTTTGAAATGTCATCAATGATGAGATATTTTTTAAACTGATCCAGAATCAGTTTATTAATCTGGATCCCCTACAGAACTTAATGGTATCTTTCATGGCGTAAGTTTGTCAAAATTTGTTGAGTACTTATCAAGTAATCCTGCTAACAGACAGACAGACAAGTAATTAAACACCAGTGAAAATATGACCATAAAGACCATATGACCAAGATTATAATCCCACTAATCCATTAGGATTGTACATTGTGATCATGGCTCATTCTCATGATCAGAAAAGACACGCCTTACTTTTGCTTTAATTCCTTTCATTGTAAACTTATTTTTAAAAATGAATTTTAAGGACTTCTAACGCTTATTTATTCTTCTCAATTTATTTTATTTCTTAACTTTTCAGACCCTTTTTTCACTGTAATTGTTTCTGGCTTTTATGAGTTGGTAACATTTCTCTTCCTAAAATAAATATCATATAATGAACAGATTGCACTAAAAGTTTTCATCATTGTTGTTGTCAACTATATTTTCTGAAATGATAATAACGCGACTATGAATAATTAAAAAAAAAAAAAAAAAAACACAAAAACGGAATCAAAATATTTTTTTTTGTCGACTAATAAAAGCTAAACTATAATGTTCACAACTTAGTTTCTTCTTTGGATGGTTTCAAATCAAAACAACTTTTGTGATGTGGAAAACGGGACAAGCCTTATTGGTAGATAAATAGTAAATGAAGCTTTAAATAATACTAATAAATGTAATGGATGAATCATTTCCAACTATATATTCACTGAAATGCTTCGCGTGGTCACAATAAATCAATGTGAATTATTTTTGGCGACTTTTCAAATGTCGGGCAGAGGGTTTTCAAGAATGTTTACATTCTCCTGAGGGTCGAATTGGATGCTCCAAAGGGCCAGATTTTGCCCCCGGGCCATGAGTTGTAGACACATGATGGTGAAAAGGAAAATGAATAAAAACAAAACTCATTTTACACTATTATGCGATTAGTCATAACACAAAAACCAAATCAAAATTTGCTGTTCAAATCAACACTGCACTGTATAGAATAGAATAGAAACATTTCATATCCTCATTCTGCCAAACTGAGCCTGAAACAGAAACGTCAGGCTGCATGAGTTGATTAATCCCTGCTGTAATGAAGTGCGTTGTGTCATGTGACCAGCCTGGAGCTCCTTCCTCTGCACCATCATGTTGTACTTATGCATACAAGCTCGCAGCTATATGTTTGCCCGACTATTCGCACCAGCTTATCGTCCAGCCAGCAGCATCTTGTTATCTGTGACTGGGAAATGAATGCAGTCATAATGTGTGCTACTTTATTCCTCTTATCGCGCCGCACTGTGTTCTCGAGACTGAATCCGCTTCTTTTTTTTTTGCCACACCGTTGATACTTGACTAAGGCTTATCTTATTGTGTTGTCCACATTAGAAGGAAAGAGGCTGCTGGGACTTTTTTTTTTTTTTTTTAACGTCTCAATGTTGCCTCTCATGTTGTTAGCTTATCGGTGCAGCAGTGTTTTCACAGACGGAGTTTGACATGAAGGACCCTGTGGTTTGGTTGGTGGAGCGGACGGGGTCAGAGGTCGAGAGAAGTGAAAGTGTGGTGGCAGGGGTGGAGCAGTGGTTTTAAAAGAGTAGGTGTTCTAAGGGTAGGGCACCCATTGACTTAATTTAGTTTATTAAATTCATTTGCTAAAAGCATGATGACGCTGTTATTAGGTCTCAACATGTGGCGCTTTATGATTTCATTTGAATTATTATTTCCCAAAAAACCTTAAAATAGGGGAAACTTTTGCACTGCTTTTTATTTATTTTTTGGCCATTTCGCAACTTCCTTTGTCCCATTTTTAGCCCTTTTCCCAAATATTTTTTTTTACGTTTTTTTTTTTTTTTTTTTTTTTTTCAGATTTTAGCTTTCTTTTGCCAATAAATATCCCTTTTTTCTCATTTTTGCAAGTTGTTTTTGACACTTTTATCCAATTTTTATCAATTCTTTAACCGTGTTTTGCCACTTTTCACCAAAATAAGCTACCTTTTGCCAAATAAATAACACTTGTTTCCGTTTTTTTTCCCACATTTTGCCTTTTTTGTTCCACATTTTTGCCCTTTTCCACTATTGTTTGCCACGTTTTGCTCATTTAAGCTACCTTTTGCCATTACATACCACCTGTTTCCTCTTTTTTTGTCACTTTTTTGCCACTCTTGAATGCTTTTGGCCAATTTTAGTCACTTTTCCGAATCAGAATCAACTTTATTGGCCATGTAATGTATGTTCTACACACGAGGAATTTGACTTGGTGAACTGTGCTCTCTCTCACAATGTAAACATTAAATAATAACAATCAACTAGAAAAAATATAAACAGTAGTTAAAGATTACTAAATTCATAAATTAATTCATAAATTAATTCATAAATTAATTCATAAATTAATAAGAAAATTAATTAATAAATAAATGAATAAATGAATGAATAAATAAATAAATAAATAAATAAATAAATAAATAAATTACTAAGAATAAGATGATAATAATAATAGGATAATAGTGCAGTGGTGTAGTGCAGGTGAGCACAGTTGACCGAGTCAAATTCCTCGTGTGTACAACATACACTTGGCGAATAAAGATGATTCTGATTCTGATTCTGATTTAAATTAAACAGTATCTGTTTATGTACATGAACATTCAAGTGACAGTTTGTTCCGTGGTTGTTACATGTTTAGTTCCAGGGTTATTTCACAGAAACAGGTCTGACACTCTTTTCTTACCACCTGTTACTCATTTTACTTCCCCTTGTCTACGTTCTCGGAACGGCGGCTTCGTCAAATGTCTGTGAATGTCTTGGTCCTCATTCAATCAATATATAACTGGACCTGGACCAATACGTTTTCAACAATGAACCTCTCTGTAAAAAGTGAGGGGAATGAATTTTAGTTTTTATGTCGCATCCCCCACGGGTGAGACACGCCTGGGCAGTGGGAAAAGGTCAGGACAGGAAAGAAGGGAAGGTGGAGAAGGATTAAGAGCCTGGAGAAGAAAAAAAAAGCCATAAGTGAATATCCTTCATCATTCCTTTATGCTTCCACCTGAGGCTAAGCTAACGCGGCTTCCACTAATGAACAACAGCGACCAACGTCTGCCTTGTTAGTGCGGAATCCGCTCCACCATCTTGGATCAATTTAGAGGGAAATAAAACTCAAGTGCCAGGGCCAGTTTTTTGGACCAGGGTGCGATTTTTGCCACGCTGTGGGTTTTCACGAGCTGGGAGTCGCGAAAGTCCATTCCTGTGCACACACACACACACACACACACACAGCTCTCCTCTTATTTAAAAGCAGAGGTCCAGGACAGGGTGCGGTCCTGTGGGCAGCAGGTCGGAGGCCGGTGGCGACAGTGGCAGCGCCGCGGTGAGCCTTACGAGCTTGGCGTCATGATCCCAGTGTGGCCAAACCTCCCACCATCTCCAGCCTATCAGGAAACTGAGGTTTATTCCCCTCTTTTTAAACATCAAAACCAGTAAGTCCCAATTACCATCCACACTCGTCCCGTCACAGCTGTTTGTCCACCAGCGCACGTGCTGCTGACGCTTCGGTTAATTACCCACCAACTACTGTATTTTGATTGCGTGTTTTGGGAGTGTGTTGCTCTGATAAAAAGTCGAAATAAGGGTGCCACATGGGATCATTTATCTCACGACAGACCACTTCTGTCTAATTAGTGCAAAACACAGTTGAGAAATACGAGCGAGCGTAATTAAAGTAAGGACGAGCGTGTGCGGCACATATGGTGGTGCACATGGGTGTGTTTTGCGTGACGAGGGAAAGGCAGGCTGCAGCCGCCGTGTGGTCCAGGTAAACCTGACTGCTAAGGTTATGAAGTTTGGAAATAATTGCATCTAATGCTTTTCCCACAACTCCTTTATGGGTGAATTCCAAAGATAATTTGCATGAAATAGAAGCACAAAGCAGCTGATGTTTGACCCCAGCAAATACAATTTTCACTCTGACACAAATGTACCGCATTTAATTTAGAATAAAGTGCTTTTATTGTCATTATACACAAAGTCCAATGAAATTAAGAAACAACATACAGAGAAAAATAGATGTATTTACAAGGCGAGCCACTAAGACAATAAATAAACCAATAAATAATGATAAATATATTGCACAGGTGAAAATTATGACTAAAATTGCAAATTGGAAGAACATAAAAAAAAAAAGGAATAGAAGCAGAAAAATGCATGTAGGTTTAATAAATCAATCAATATCCAATGACATGAATGTGCAGAATTTGAAGGTATGTTGGTTAAAGCTAAACACTTATTTATCCAACATGTGAACATTACAGTGGGATATAATATGTTTTGAATGATGCTATTTCATTGGCATTAGCATTTTTGGTGATGCCACTTTGGTCTTTTTACAGAGGTTAAAGTAACGGAATACAAGTACTCGTGTTACTTTAACTGAGTTTATCTCTATGGGGACTTGTACTTTTTTGAGTATATTTCTAAATCAGTAATTTTATGTGTGCGTAAGTACTTTTTAAAAGAAGTAAAGTAACATGATACATTTCTACACCCAACTATTACAAAGTAAATTGTTATGTTTTTGACAAACGTTTTATTTTATACAGATGCTTTTGTAGAAAACAATTTAACGATTGTGCAAGATTTCATCACCTCCTTTTTAAGTTTATACACGAGATGTTTAGTGTCTGCAAGGGAACCGTAGTAAGATTTATTACCAACAGTAAACATGGGGGGTGAAAGTAACGAGTAACTTTTACTTTGATTACTATTTAATCAAGCTACTGAGTATTTTATGTATGAATTTCTTGTACTTGAGTACGATTTCAATCAAGTAACAGTACTTCTACTTCAGTAGGATACTGTATATCAGTACTCTTTACACATCTGGCTTTTTTTTGTTTTTGTTTTACCGTTTACTCTATATTTGAATGACATTAAAGTTTGTTTATCAAAGGTCAGAATACTGAGGATTAGTTAGTGTTGCCTGCCTTTGATGTCATTTTTTAATTGCAAAAGTACAAAAAAAATCATTGCAGATCATGCATTAAAAAAGTCTCCTGAAGACTTTCTACAATTGTAATAATTTACAGCCCGAAACGAGTGCCAGAATGTGACCTGCACATTAGGGATGTCAAGTGTTTTTTTTTTTTTTTCCATTTCAAAGCATTCCAAGACTCTAAAGTTATAGTGATTGGACGCAACCTCAGCCTATCAGAGCTGCCTGTAGCTCCCTATCCAAGTAGTAGAAGTTTGGATTCTCTTGTGCTCTCACTCATCCATCCAGGTGAAACCAATGATTTGTCTTTCTGTGCCCAGCACGACTGCAGCGTGTTGTAGCGGGAGTGAGAACATAATCTGAACAGGAAATTACTTCACAACGCAAAGGTTTATGGGTATACGAAGACGGATTATAATGTTTTAAAGCCAAATCACTGACGCTTGGAAAGTATTACCGAGGAAAATATCCGAGGGCCGGTCGCCGTCTGAAGCCGATGCTGATGCTAGGACTTGATTTGTGTCGTTTTCAACTGGTTTTATTCAGCAGGCAAGATTAATAATAATGGGAGGACATTAAAACGAGATGAAGTTTGTACAGCTGCTTTTTGGCTTTGAGCAGGAAAAATCCATCTCTTTTGAAAGTGCCAAAATAACCAGTATTTTTGTTGTTTTTGTTGGATATTTTACTCGTGGTCAAAAACAGTCCAGATTAGGTTTGGTTTAGGATAGATACCTTCAAGGAAAGATCATACCTCAGTGCCACAGCTTCATCCTCTTCGTCAGCGGTGGCATTTCGTCCTTACCTCACCCGTCCCATTCTTGTTGTGTTGCACATGGAGGGTTTGGGGAAACAATTTGTCTCGACATAGAATGCGATAAATGAAAGCCATATGTCTTTGCGAGAACAGATTGAGCTCTGTGTCTGTTGACAGTACATTTTGTCCCAGCGGAGCTTCCATCTAAGCCGTGACATTTTCAGACAATATTGCGATGTTGAGCCGCGGTTAGGATCTCATAAGTCACCCCAACACCGGAGATGAGTGTGTTTACTTACCCAACAATCATCTTTTTTCTTTTTCATTTTTTTTTTTTTTTTTTTTGTTTTTCTCTTTTTATGAATTTGTGTTGCAACACTTTCTTTTCTGCGGTGTGACTGTTTGCTTAGATCACATGCTTTTCTTTGTTTCCCCAAAGTCCTTCCATCCATTGCTCTGTTTGTCGTGTTGATTATTCATGGTTTGGATACAGTTTTTGCTCAGTATCCATTTTCATATTTTTCCTGTTGGACTTGTTTTTCTTCCGTTCTTTTCTTTTTTTAACGTGCTGAAGTTCAACGTTTTCCACGACTTCAGTGCTACCCATTGAAAAATGCACCATCCTTGCAAGAAAATGCAAGCAAAACCTTGAATCCTGCTCATTTCAGCCATTTGATAATAGAACTGGCATGAAAAGGCCACAGACTGTGAGGAGTTTGTTTTATATTTTAATACCTTTTCACCAAATCCTGAACAAAAGGTTGACTGGGGCATTGAGAAACTCATAAAAAAAGTTCTCCTAATGCATCCTTTTTGTGCATCGCTTTATTTTAAATGTTAAAACGTTGGTTTTTGTGCTCATTAGTGTGGAATCACGAATGAACAGTGTTTAATATGAATTATATTAGTGAATACATTATATTTTTTACATGAAAATACAACATGTGTGATGTGGACCAGCCACCTAAACTGTAAAACTCAGGGGAATAATAATTTCTGTTTGGGTATTTCTCTTCTAATCTTGAGGTTTCATCATGCACTCATAGCCAGGTGAGGTTTGTATTTCACTGGAAGCTTATCATCAAAGAATAAACTAAGATCTTCTCTGTTATCAGTGTAGGTTGGCCAACGTACCGCAGTGTTTCAGCCGTGGGAAAGTGTGTAGGACCATAGAACAGACCAAATGAAGCGTTATAGTGTGTGCTGTACAAAAGTGGGACCATGTTTGGAGAATAAAAGACGTTGTGAGCTAAGGTTGAATAATGTTTTAGTATTCATATTTTTTATTTTATTTAAAACCTTTAAATGCTCATAAAAGAAAAAAATAATAACAGTCTTGCTTTTGAGGTTTTATCAGTCTGAAGGTGAACCAGGTGAAAAAACACTGCTGTGTGTAGCATTTTGCAAATATTGAAAAGCTTTTTATTGAATCACCATTGATCTCATTGAACACTTCAGTGTATTTTCTGCTGTTGTTGAAGATTTACTGCATTCATTTCACTTTCAGCCCCGTATTATCTTTCTGATGTAACCTATAAATCCGCTCTATAGATATGAGTAAATAAATGCACATAATATAAATTGATAAAATCACTGATTTATATATATATATATATATATATATATATTTACAGTTTGCCACTTGGAGCTCTGTCATCTAAAAACATGCACAAATCAGATTAATTTGAACTTTATTTACTAGAAAAAGAAAGGCAATCATGCATATGTTCATACGAGTCCCATTTATGGGATTAGACCATGTCTCATGGTCTTCTGATTGGCTTGGTTTGATCCTAAGGTTCTAACTCTTCATATGTTGACGTTACATAAGACGACACAACGGTAGATGAGTTCCTTGTATGGCAGCTCTGACCCATTGGGGGGGGGTCTGTGTCTGTGTGTATGTGCCATTTATACTTTAAAGGCTTGTCAGAAATTTCCATCCCTATTAATAATGATACAGTAGGTCCAAATATATGGACACGCCCACTTTTTTGAATAATGACAATAAAATAATGAGTAATCTAATCCAGATGATGCTCGCTAGGGTAATTAAAGAAACAAACCAACATAATTAGAAACCAATGAAGTTATTTATCAAATTAAAAGATTGATATATTAATTTTTTGACATTTTTGCCATTGATCTGGATATTTTTCAAACTGATCCTCTGAGATTTAATGGAATCATAATGTATGACAGGGTTTATCTTTGGTAAAGTGTTGTCAAAATCTATTACGTACTTTTGACGTACGTAATCCTGCTAACAGACAAATACATGAGTAAACGCTGATGAAATCTTTACCTTCTTAGCTGAGGTAGCAACATGCTAGCCCAGTGGGAATGTGAAATACTGATAATTACTGACTAAATCCATTTTTAAATTGTTTTATTATTCATTCCTTTTCAAATGAAAACACAACACAATTGTATTCTATACTTTTACTTCAATATAAATGTAGTATAAAGAAAAGAAGAAAAATAAATACAATATCAAAATATCTGAACTGACAAATCCTGGCTACTCTATACTCTATATGTATGTATGTATGTGTGTGTATGTATATATATGTGTGTATGTATATGTGTGTGTGTATATATGTATGTATGTATATATATATATGTATGTATGTTGAAAGTAGAAGTTTACAGGGACACACATCCAGTGTCACATGTTGAATTTAATAACCTATTCAAGTGTGACTGCCTGCTCTATACGCTGCTAGCTAATTATGTGCAGCACATGACATGACAGAGCGATGCAAAGCTCGGAGCATTCGTGAAAAGCTCTCAGGGATGCGACAGTGTTTGTTCACTGTGGCGGAAGCAGAGCAGAGAAAAAGAAACCAAACGAGGGCGATTCTGCACTTTATCCCCCCTTCATACCTAATGCTCACTCTGGGAATTCTCTGAGCCACAGTCCCTTGCCTGCCTCTGCCCCTCTTTGTCTTTCTGTCTATCCCCTAACTTTGCGTTTCCTGCACTCTGTCCATCACTTTGCTGTATCCACATGCATGTGTGTACGAGGAATACTGTCACATATGACAGATCTTCTGCTCATGTCTTGGCTGGAGTTTGTGCTTATTTGTGCGTTTCTCCCTTTCTTCTATAAATCCGAGTCTGAACACTGTAAATCTCCAGCATCTGTTTCCATGCATGCACTTTGTGTGTTTTAACTGGTTCCTATAGCCCACTGTGTGTGTACGTATGTGCACGCACCCCTGCACTGAAGAAGTGGCTTTCTTTTACAAATGTTCTGCCTATCTGTTGTAAATCTGTTACGTCTCTATTATGCAGTTCTTTCCCCCTCACCTTCTTAGCGTGTCCACATCCAGCCGAGCTGCCACGAATGTGCAGCATGTCTCTATTGTAAATCCCCTCGCATGACTTTGATGTCATAGTCGAGCGTAGCACGTCTGATTTTTCTTCTGCCTCTCTCGCTGGGTTTTGTCTCCACCGCATTAGTTTGCATGTTTTCTAGCATGCGTCTCTGTGAGTGTCTGCTCGGGTATTACTATGCAAGGCAAACAGCTGGCGTGGCTAATGGCCGTCCCTCCCTGATCCTTCCTCCACCGATGGCTGATTTTTCTAAAAAGTTCCACTTTTCTTTTCTTCTCGCTGTCACAGCATGACGTCCTTCATTAGATGGACAATTGCTTTGTGTGCATTCACCCCGGCTAATTTAACAATAATAATTAACATTACGAACACTCTAGGACGCATGTGTCAAACTCAAGGCCCGGGGGCCAAATTCGGACCTTTAGAGGAGTGTTTCTCAAATGGGGGTACACGATGGCACTACAGGGGGTACTTGAGAGAGAAAGGAAGTGAAAAATTAACAAATAAAAGCATTACAAATATGGGGTTTTATGTTTTCTTGCAATTTCTCACTAACAATTTGACAAAATTCATTTTAAATTATACAAAAATGTATAAAATCAATCATTTTTAACGTAAAGATCCGGCAGGCAACTGATATTTAAAACTAGGCTACAACTGAAGTTAAAATTGCTCCGACCAAAAATCTGTGGCCCACTTGAGTTAAGACTTGGCAATAATTTGGCCCCTGATCTAAAATGAGTTTGACACCCCTGCTATAGGAGGAGTTTGCTTTTAAAGACTGTGCGGTTTGGCCCAAAAATTGCCAAAAGTGCCAAATTTGGCCTGCTAAATTCCAAATTGCAGACTCCCTGTTAGATTTACTGTATCGGTCCAAATTACTTTTTTGCTCGTCGTGGTCCAATGCATATACCTACTGAATGCCATCCAGCTAGTTCAAACCAGTGGGAAGTTACAAACGCTAGGTGGCAATAAAAAGTCTAGAAATTGCATCAAAATACGACCCATTAAATTTTTCACCAAACTATACCGTCCTGCCAAATTTTATGAAATTGAACCCCTGGAAAGGGCCTCAAAAATCCAAGAATAATAATAATAAGAAGATTAAGAAAAATCCGTATGGCAGGGGTGTCAAACTCATTTTATTTCAGGGGCCAAATACAGAGCAGTTTGATCTCAAGTGGGTCACAGATTTTATGCGGGAAAATTATTATTATGCCATAGCTGAAATATGTAAGAAACTGACAATATCCAAGCAATAAGTGATATCAGGACCAAGAGGATCATCACGTTAAATTTCTTAGATTTTATGACCAATTTCTACTTAAGTAAGGTAGATGTTATGTAGTAATCTGAGGAAAATTCAAGGATTTTTTTTCAACATTTCATTATAAAAAATGACTACAATCATGTGATATAAGCGCCGGGAAAAATATTTTAAAATAGTTTAATTTTCAGAATGATTCATATTTTCTTTTTAACTTTCTGCTGTGGGCCAAATTGGATGCTCCAAAGTGCCAAATTTGGCCCCCGGTGCCTTGAGTTTGACACGTGGCGTACAGGAACAACAGGGAAACGCTAAAAAATGCTCGCATAAACTTAACAAATATTCCAATCTGTTAATGAATGTACCCATATATGATGATTAGGGAACAAGTCAATATAATTTCTACTTCTCCAGCTCGTCTCTTACGCTAAGTGTTGTCATGCGAGTTTTAATTGGAAGCTGAAAACAAGGGAACGTTGAAAAATAGGTGAATACAGGATTAGCGCGGTGAGGAATTATTTACGGGAATGATGAAAGAAAGGAGATTGCATTAGTGCGCGGAACAGTAATGTAATCACCATGCAAATTCAAATGAAAGCTAACAGCGTGGTCCTGAGGTCCAGAGAGAATGAAAGAGAAGTGGAGTCGTCGGAGGAAGCGAGACGTTGCAGCATAAGCGAGTTCAATTAGGAGAATTTAGCCTATTAATTAGTGCTATTAGCATTGCCACGCTGGGGTGCTACTTAAGAGAGCGACTGCGCCTTTGAGGTTTGATTGCAAAAGTGACTTGGAGAGAGTCGTAAACAAAAAAAAAAAAAAAAAAAAAGCATTTGAAAGGGTACAAATCAGCAGGAAGACGTGTGTAGCATTAGCATTTTTCAGTGCGTGAGGAAGTAGCGTTGGAGGCTATTTTAGCCCCGCAGCAGCAGCAGCGGCGACAGCAGCATGCGTGCAAATCTAAACGTCTGATTGTGAATGTACTGGTCGCCTTGAAGTGTCTGCAGGACATTTGTGTTCCTCTCCTTCAGAAAATTGTCACTATTGGTGCACGGAGGAGTCAGAGCAGCTGGCAGCTTCTTTTTTCACCCCTCTTTTCCTTCTTTCTTTCTTTCTTTCTTTCTTTCTCTGCTTTTCAGTCCACTAGTGGCCTCTCATCCAGCCGCCGACGTTATTTTTAGTTTCCTGCAGTCATTTTTCATACATCACATCCTCACACTCTGCCTGTGCCTTAAATGCAAATCCCTGTTATTCGTGTTTTTTTTTTTTTTTTAAGCAGGTTTGAAAAAAAAAAAAAAAAAAAAAACACAAAACAACTCCCCGTCTGTTTTTCAAGGCCAGACAGTTGCTTTTCCACCGAACGCTCTAACGCATGAATCATTTTTATTCATGATCCGACAGGCCTCTGAATGATGCTGCCAGGGGCTCGAGGGTCCAACTGTGCGTTTGACTTCAGAGCAGTGATCGATGTGAGAAAGAGGGCCGTGTTCATTTGCTGATCTTACTTAATCAGGACAATATGTATCAAAAAATAAATAAAAATAAAAAAAGGTCATTACAAGGTCATATTCCTGTGCATGAGTGAATGTAAAGCAAAGTGCAAAAACATTGGAATAGTGCAACAAAGAAAGAAAGAAAGAAAAAATAAATAAATAAACTCCACTCCCCCTTCCTTGTTCTCTTCCTTCCAGTGAGGGCTGGGGAAGCTCATCAGCTCCCTCTGCTGGCCGGAAGTGTCCCTTCAGCTCAGCCCAACTTGTTGCCTTCCACCTTCCCTTGAATTGGCTTTAACTGTGCGTTTCTTATTTATTTATATATCTCCATCATTGATTCCTCCGCTGGGGCTGATGTGGCTGTAATCCGCAGTGACTGGCTGTCATGGCGTGATGGATCGAACAAAGCCAGCGAGCAAACACAATGCGAGACGAGTGTGCGACACGTGGGTGTGAGTCACCACGTGTGCTGCTGTTTGTTCATTTGTGTGTCTGTGTTTGTACTCAAAGGACAACAATATCAGATGTATTGACTGTGAAAAGTTGGAATCATGAATATTGCCATAATTGCGTTCCTGGGCTGATTGTAAAAGTCAGACTGAGTGGAGTCGTTTCCTATTTTATGACTGAAGTCACGTGTTTTCCTGGATTACATTACGCTTAATGGATGATCAATAGAATAGATTTTTAAAAACAACACGATGAAAAAAATAGAAAATGAACAACCGGGCAGAGTAAATGGAAAAAGTGACAGCAAAAAAAGGGAAGTGTAGTTTGTTTTTAGTAGCTGTTACTGAAGTTAAAACATTGTTTTGAAAGTCACTTTTATCCAAAGCAGATGAAGTGGTTTGGATAACGAAGTAAAGTCAAAGAACGATTTGTGCCTTGGCAAAAAAAAAAAAAAAATATCTGTCACCGTCATCAGTCCGTCTCCTGTTTCACATTTTTCATTGTTAGAAGTTACAGCTTTGTTTCAAATTGATTTACAACTAAAATGGTTTTACAACTGCATGTCTTTAGCTAAATATTAATTTGTCTTGAAATGTTTTTGTTGTTTTTTTTAAATTCATCTACAGGCTATGTAGCCAAAGAACTATGAGGCGCCGATTGTAAAGTTGCGCATGCTCAAATAAAAACTTTTTTCAAGATTTAGAAATTTTTTTTTCAGTTTTTTATGTTGCCTTTGAACAGATTTACAAGATTATTTGTGAAATACTGTGTGTGATTTTCACTTTCCTCATAAAAATACAATGTCAATGTTAAATGTAAATGTTAAATCTAAGTCTAAAGGTTAAATGTTCCATTTAAATATAAATATAGATGTTAAATGTAAATCTTACGTCACAGGTTAAACTAAATCATCAGAAGTACCAAAATAAGCTGACTGATGAAACGATGGACATCTAACATTTAGAGTTAATATTTAGCATCTAGATTTAATATTTAGCATTTAGATTGCACATTTATATTTAGATTTAAAATTTGGATTTAGCATTGCGATTGAACATTTATATTTATATTTAGCATTTAGATTTAATATTTATATTCAACATTTCAATTCCCATTGGTGTGCGAATGTGAGTGTGAATGAGCTGATATGTAAAGCGCATTAGGACCACTTCAGTGTAAGGATAAAGCGCTATATAAATTAAGTCCTTTTACGATTTAGATTTAGCATTTAGATTTAATATTGACATTATATTTTTCCGAGACATTTTTTAGCACAAATTTCACAAATATTTCTGTATATCTGGTCAAAAGTAACATGAAGAAAATTCAATTGTTTTTTAAATGTGGTTTGTTGCTAAATGTTGCAAAAATTTGCTTTTTATTTCAGCATGCACAACGTTACAATCAGCGCCCCATAAACTTAATCTTCTATTGGTTCTTATTTGGAAGAAAAAAAGCCCTACAAAGTATTTCAGAAACAGCTCATGAAATAAAAACTGAGCTAAAGATTTAAAAGACTTCTCATTAAAGATATTTTGGAAGAAACTCAGACAACACGTCGCCACAGAAACATTGATAAAGTATCTTGTGTGAGACGATGCACAGGGATTCATTTTGCTATGACGTGGCTCAAAGAAGCAACAAGGCAAGAAAATATTAACTTTGAGGTTTGAGGGTTTTGGCGTTGTTGCTATAGCAAACAAACTCTGTTTCTGTCCGGTGATGTAGCGCTGACGGACACACAGCTGTGAAGCTGTAAAGTGAAGAATGGGCGCAGAAAGCTACAAAACGTCTTAAACGCAGAGGTAAAGCATTAATGAGGAGCAGGCGTTTGTAGAAACTCACCGGCAAAGCCTGTGGAGTCAGACATAAAACTGCAACAGCAGTAAATAATGTTTCAGGACTCAAGGAGGCCAAGCAGGTCACTTTGCTAGGAATATCATATCAATACTGCTACAGCTTTAAGCTACAGCCAATCAAAATCAAGCAGCTCTTAGAACTGAAAGGATCAGCTTTTCTCCACCTACAGTATATGTGAAAGTCCTGGACTATCCTGGTTTGAAAGCAGCCCATGATATCTCACTAAACCAACCAAAGCTAGTAGTTAGAGCTAGAACTAGTAGTTATCTAACAATGTTAGATAAGCTTTTCAACTCGTGACCCCCAAAATAAAGGTGCCAGAGACCAGGGACACCCCACTGTAGCTGAAGGTGGTTGAACACAGACATGAACATTGAAGAACAGTCATGTGGTGAACAGGACCATCTATAAGGGGGAATAAAGGGGAGAGATGTTTGGGGTCCATCCATAGTCAGCAAAATGATGGTCCATTGTTCTATGAATCTGTGATAAACACATTTATTTATTGATCTGAATAATATCCACTGTTATCCAGGAAGTTTATTATTATTTGCTCCATGGTATGTAGTCATCTTAAAGATGTAAATCATTGTTTTAATCAGAAAGAAAATAGGTTAAAAGTGACCAACAATGGTGGAAAATGTGGTGATAGTGGATTTTAAAAACCACAGAAATTGGTTAAAAGTTGCAAATTGTGGGTAATGGAATTTTAAAATGTAGGGAAAATAAAGTTTAAACTGGCAAATGATAGGCATTACAAATCATGAATCTGGTTAAATTGGCAAAAATAAGCATGAAATGTAGTGAAAAAAAGAGGTTAAAAGTGACAAAGTGTCAACATATGTAACATTAGGTGGGAAAAGTGGGAGAAAGGGTTTATAAGTGCCAAAAAAGTGGCATTGAAATTTGATAGAGAAGTGGCAGAAATGCTTCCAAAAATGCATTAAAAGGAGCAAAAATATGACATAGGTAATACCGGTAGGTTAAAATATGGCAAGTTTAGAGTAGTTTCTGTAAAAGGGTCAAATTCTTAGTCTCTTGAGGCATCCCTCCCAGTGTCTCGAGACCGAAAAATGTGATCCTGACCCTAAGTTTGAGAACCCTTGCTTTAAATAACATTAAATACATCAATAATTAAATAAAGGAATCATTTACTTCTTGATGTTTGCTCATGCAACTGTTAAAATGACCAAATTTAAATAAAGATACCAAAAGTGTTTCATTCATTCAACAGTGTAGAGCGTTTCTAATGATCAAAGCATTCAATTCAAATTTTTGTGTTATTAGAAAAGGTTTAGAGATAAATGAGAGGAGAACGAGCACATGGATCCGTTACAGTAAAATGATTGAATGGCTTTTTGCTTTGGTGGTGGAAACTTTGGCTTGTTGTGTGGAAACGAATCCTTAAAAAATGTACACCGTGGGTTTTAAACTCTGTGGTACACAAAGTAGCAGAAATATGTCCTTGTTAGCCTCCGAGTTACCTGTGAGGCTGAGGTGAGGGAAGAGGAGAAGATGAGAGTCTCCAGAGATGAGACAAACAACGAAGAGATCTCATTTCTGACACGACGATTCAAATCAACATTATTCCTCCCTAGACGGCAATAGCAACAAGAATGCATTAAAACCACATAAAAAAAAAATAAATAAATAAAATAATACAACATCACAGAAATTATGTTACAAGCTCCAAAGTTCACGAAGGGTTTCAGGCACCTTCCGTGTCATTTCAGCAATGCAAAACAGCAGACCGAATGGAATTAAAGTGAGAACAAGAGATTGTTCTGCATGAAAGAAAACTGTTGGAAAAAAAATAAATATGGAGCAAAAAAAAAAAAAAAAAAAAAAACGCTGGTAAAAGACTAGTTTTTATGAGACATAAGATTGTATAAAAGAGCTTTATGTGGCTAACGTGAAAGAGCTAGCTTAATGTTAATGCTACAGCTCCCACTCCAAACCATGATAAAAGCTCAGTGTGTGAAAACTCTGCGCTTTTGTCAAAAACATGTTATTGTGGGTTTTATGCAGTGCAAGTTTGAATGCTTGTGGTAAGTAGTGAGTGAAAGTCATCCGTTGTCGTGGAGTGCAACAATGTGCAAACGATCATCACAGTATAGGGTTGCCAACGGTCCTTTAATGTATAGAATCATCTTACATTTCAACATAAAGCTACGTGTCCTTTATTGAGCCGATAAATGACAATTTGTCCAACATTTCTATGAAAATCAAAAATCGACCGTTAAAATCTGTGTTTTAATGGCTCATCACATTGGTTAAGGTGCTTCTGCCCACAATAAGACCCAACATGATAACTACACGTCTGATCTAATTCACTTTGGAAAACACTGCTTTGTTTTCTTTTCCATAGCAAATCAAAACCGACTGTTAATTATGAACAGAATTATAAAAGGAGTTTTAAAAGCAGATTTGGCCCAAAAAAATCTCATGGTAATTATTTATTGGAATTAACCAGAAATTGAGAATGACTTTAAATAACTGATGCTGATATTTTTAAATTATGCTAAAATATATTTGAATATCCCTGTAAATTATTAGAAATCCTCATAAATTTCCCATGGAAAGCTTTTTATTTGTATTATTTTGAATGGTTGCCAATTATGTTTGTATGATAGTTATTTGAAATCACTCAAGATTTCTACAAAATTTGAATATGTAATTAATTATTATTAAAACAATTTATTTTTTTGAATATTTCCATTGAAATTTACAGGAAATGTTCTGTCCTGATTATGACTTCTCTGAATGCAGAAATTGATTTTCAGTTTAAAAAAACAAATAAAAGTTAGATTGTTTAAAATAAAAATTTAAAAAACACATTTATGTGGAATTTGTTCCCATTGCTCATTGTTTTAGGGTGATTTAAGGAAAATTACTGTATATAATCGGCATATTTGATTAAATATATATATATACATATTTGTACTAAACATTTACAGTACTGAAATTCTCACAACTTTTGAAGTGTTTTTGTCTCTCTGCTGCTTTGGCTCAAGTGCCTGACTAACTTTCACATGCTGTCTTTAAACCGTGTAAATATACAGGTTTTAATTCACTAGTGAGAACCCTCCTCGCCCTTAACCTATACACTCAACCTTAAAAAGAGACGTCTTTCTAATAAAGTGCACAGTAAAAACTCACGGGAGACGGCTTCCTGGTGCCTGCCTGTGTCTCAAAGGAGCATTTTTTGGTGTCACTCGGATAATAAAAGGCTTCTCTGCTCACACTTCCACAAACATACCACAGCAAAGCACAATAAAACAAATTTACGGTGCTTGGATTTATCGTCCAATCCCTTGCACAGCCACACACAGCTCCTCATAGGGTCATATTTGTGTTTTACTTCATGCTGTTGTGTTCACTTCAGAGTTTAGAGACGATGAGTTGCATCCACTGGATCACAGTGAATCTCAGTCGGATCACGTTATATGAAGCGATGGATGGGCGGAGCTACAGAAAGGCTGTGGAGAAAACTTTAGTAAAATACAGACTCATATTTCTGAGGCATTGGAAAGACACTGATTGAGTTTTAATTCTCTAAATAGCATCGCATTTTCTAGCAAACACCCAACTCTACTCTTACATGAAGCGAAGGTACAGTCATTGTGGTTTTGTTCAACAATCCAAATTTAATGTTAATATTAAATACTAAGACATTTTAATTTATTTGTTGAATTATTTAAGTACAGATGACTTATGAACATGAAAATTAATCATGACGGAGTAATTAACTTAAAATATATATTTTTAAAATGTACTTTGATCTCCTGACATGTTTCTACTGTCAACTGCCAGTCTTCTTCAGAGGCATCTGCTGATCATTTTATTTTCTTGACTTCCGTGTAATTAATCTAGCAAGTTCATTTTTTCTTCTTTTTGACTAATATGTTAAGATTTCATTTATGCAGTCCTCTTTTTTTTTTTTTCCAGAAATTTACTTTGATCTCCTGAAATCTGTCAACTGCCAGTCTTCTTCAGAGGTGTCTGCTGATCACTTTGATATTTTCTTGACTTCTGCATAATAATTCAAGCAAGTTCATTTTGCTTCTTTTTGACAAATATATTAAGGTTTCATTTATTCAGGACTTTTTTCAGGAAATTTACTTTGATCTTCTGACATGTTTTTTGACTGTCAACTGCCAGTCTTCTTCAGAGGCGTCTACTCTTCACATTAATATTATTTTGAGTAATTCCAGCAAGTTAATTTTGACTTCGATTTTGAATAATAAAGCTTTCATTTGTTGAGACAACTTTTTTTCAAGAAATTTACTGTGATCTCCTGACACGTTTTAACTGTCAAATGCCAGT
This sequence comes from Gouania willdenowi, assembly GCF_900634775.1. Classification (NCBI taxonomy): domain Eukaryota; kingdom Metazoa; phylum Chordata; class Actinopteri; order Blenniiformes; family Gobiesocidae; genus Gouania; species Gouania willdenowi. The sequence continues at coordinate 18,613,176 of NC_041061.1, read as the reverse complement.
CTTCTTCAGAGGCATCTGCTGATCATTTTGTTTTTTTGACTTCGGTGTAATAATTCCAGCAATTTCTTTTTGTCTTTTTGAATAATATGTCAAGGTTTCATTTATGCCATCCTCTTTTTTTTCTTTCAGAAAATTTACTTTGATCTCCTGAAATCTTTCTACTGTCGACTGCCGGTCTTCTTCAGAGGCGTCTGCTGATCACTTTGATATTTCCTTGAGTTCTGCGTAATAATTCCAGCAAGTTAACTTTGTCTTTTTGAATATGTTAAGATTTAATTTATTCAGAACTTTTTTCCAGGACAATTACTTTGATCTCCTGACTTGTTTTGATTGTCAACTGCCAGTCTTCTTCAGAGGCGTGTGCTTTTCACTTTGATATTCTTTTGACTTTCTCATAATAAATCCAGCAAGTTCATTTTGACTTATTTTTGAATAATATATTATGGTTTAATTTATTCAGAAAAAATATTAATGTGATCAGCAGACACCTCTGAAGAAGACTGGCAGTTGACAGTCGAAACATGTCATTATTTCTATTGAAGGCATTTTTAAAGCACAGATTCTTCTAATACACACAACTGCAGCATTTGTTCAAACAAAACAGAGAATCACCTCAAGTCGTCATGACAACATGAGATGATGAACTCTTTGTAACTAATAATTTCATCCTTCATTTGACTGTTGATCAAAGTAGTTTGTTTAAGCGTGCGTGCGCTGTTTTCTGAAGAGTTCTCAAAGCGCTGCAGTGATGAAATAGAGTTGTTACACAGGTCGGCCCTCGTTAAAGGTTCCGTGTGCGGTAAATAACTCAAACCGGTTCATAAATCATTTCTGGGAGGCTGTCGGCCTGATTATCTGACACACATGCTAACCTGTTTAATTACACATGGAGCACAATGAAATCTTTTGTCACATTTTTATCAGTCATTTTTTATTTTTTTTTCTGTTCTCTCCCAAGAACAAAAGAATTGTGGGTCATTAAATGTTTGAGAGGCAAATTGCATTATTCACAGAAAACAAACCCAGTAAAGGCCAGTTTCTAACAACATGGTTTATTCAGCGCTGCTGTAGAGAATAAAAGCATTTCTGCTCCATCAGGCTAATGAGCGAGGATGTTAACTTTTATTCAATGTCTTCTTTCATCTATAAAAAAAAAAACCCCAAAAAGGTCAGTTTTATTTTCCTTTGTGAACCTGTTGGATTTTCACTGTGATTTTGACAACAAATATATCTCATAAATACCTGTGGGATCGTGGAGGAGCAGGTAAACCTTGAGTAGATAAAGTAAAAAAAAAAAAAAAAAAAAAAAGGAGCTCATTACCTGCTGGTTTACCATGCAGCGGGTATCATGAAAATGTAAGGTTTCATTTATTCAGACAACTTTTTTTTCAGGAAATTAGATCTCCTGACATGCTGCCAACTGCCAGTCTTGAGTGTGTTATGTAGGTTTTACTTGTACTTGAATGCAATTGCAATCAAATTGAGTAGGGTATATCAGTAGTTTACACCCCTGGTCCTTATTTATTTTGTATATTGGAGTCCTTTTGGGACTTTTTATCAGTGCGCTGACACGCTCTGGTGGCTAAAGTCAGTGAGTAATAACAGACTGTTGAAGACGCACCAACCCTGAGGATAAATGAACTCTCACTCCGAAAGGACTCCAATGATCAAAAAAATGAAAAAAAAACTCATAGGGACACATCAAAGAGATCAGCAGATTTCTCTGAGGAAGACTGGCAGTTGACAGTTGAAACATATCAGGAGATCTAATAAAAAAAAAATGAAACCTTGCATATTATTTCCTAAATGAACTTGCTGGAATTACTCCGTTAAAGCTGATATCCGGAGTTACTGAGAAACGTCTCGATGTCCCGCCCTAAACAGCCTCACTTCCTCCCCACTGCCCCTCCCAATCTACCAGAGGCCACGCCTCTACTTTTCTGCACCCGCATCGCGGAACATAAGGTCGCATCGGGTCGCATTGATATAGGTCTATGGGTCAGGTAAGAGCCAAAATCATATTTACCTGTTTGCTGTTGTGACACGTCTCCTTGTTTCTGTGCACAGTTTCACATTCACTTTGATTGACAGTCTCAAAAACAGGAAGTCGAAGCCTATTGGCTGGGCGCACTTGGCGATCGTTTCCATTTGTATAGGGGTCTATAGGATGAAGGATGGACTAGTTAATAACTGAAACTGAATTTTCCCTCAGGGATTAATAAAGTATAATTAATCAATCAATCAATTATATACATTAATGTATATGAATGACCACTAACAGTAGATCATAGTAAAAGACTAGTTAGTCTAGTTCGGTATTTTTACGCATTTCAAAAGAATCATACATAAACATAGATTTCTCAGAAACTCTGGATATCAGCTTTAAGGAGATATCAAGTTTAACATGGAAAATGGAATATTAAAAGGCAAACACGAGGACTCGTCTCAGACCTTTTCTTACTGCCTCGCCTTGTGCTGCTGTGAATAGGCCATTACCTGCTGTTTCAGACAGAGTGAAGTGCTCGGGTGGCTCGAGGAGGAGGGGGGGGGGGGGAGAGCGAGGGAGAGAGATGGATTTGCACTGGTCTCACGTTGGCCTTTAAGAGGCAGAAGGCGTCTCAGGTTTGTCATTTTGTGACGAGCGTATGAACAGAAAAGGGTCGCGACTTATGGGGAATACTCAACAACAGGGAGAAGGAGGAAGGGAGCACACACACATACACACACACACACATACACATAAAGGAACTATTACTCAAAGGAAGAATGGATAGCTGTGATAGTGCAGTGTTGAATGGATGTGAGGCCCATTGGATGTCGCCTTTGGTCAAGACCAACATAAACACACACACACACACACACACACACACACACACACACACACACACACACACACACACACACACACACACACAGGTGTGGATTAGACAGAGAAAGTGTGTGATTCGACAATCACCAAGAGACTGATGAGAGTTCACACACCGATATTGAAGTTTCACTGTGCATGATCGCAACTTGCGGACCCGATCGCACCAACACCCGTAGTGTAAAAGTCTCACTCAATCACACAACTCGCACAATCAAATGAGGGAGCGGAGGTGAGAGTCCCACAGCTGGCCACTGATGAGCAGGAGAGCAGGCCTCAATCCTGCTGAGAACACACACACTATTTCCATACAAATCAATGGAGCGTCAGGCTAAGCTCAGGGACACATCAGGGGGACTAGGCTGCTAACACACACACACACACACACACACACACACACACACACACACACACACACACACACACACACACACACACACACACACACACCACACTCCCACGCAGACCTCATCATGTCAGGCGCAGGAAACTGCAATCACCTGCACTTTGTACCACACTGTCTGAACACACTTTGAAAATGCCCCATTAAAAGCATGTGTTAATACTGCTTTCACATGGATGGAATATAAAAATAACTTTTTACCAGTACTTTTTACAAGTACTCACCTTACTGTAATTGAGTTGATTTTATGAGTACTTGTACTTTTTTTAGTATAATTTTGAGTGCAAGTAATTGGTTCCATTTCTACATCCAACCGTTGCCGAGTTACCCACATGGCACTCTTTTAGAGTTCATAAATGTAGCTATACTTAAAGAAAATCGAATTTATTTTAAAAAGAATTGTACATTTTGACAAACCTTTTACACAACAGCCTTCGTGGAAAAAAAATTAAGTTCGAATTGTGCTAGATTTCATCTCGTCCGTTTTAAGTTTATACATGAGATGTTTACTGTGTGCAAGTGAACCATGGCAGGATTTCTTACCAAAAAAAATAAACATTGGGCATGAAAGTAACTAGTAACTTTTACTTGGAGTACTATTTAATTGAGCTACTTTTTTTACTCGTATTTGTATTTTATGTATGACTTACTTTTTCTTGTACTTGAGCACAATTTCAATCAAGTAACAGTACTTCTACGTGAATAGGCTAATATCAGACCTCTCTACGCTTCTGCTTTTTATCCATGGTGTATTCAGTTCTCTTTATCATCCAGTACAATATGCGCTCAGAGTGTGGTATACTGTAAAAGCAGGCTGGGGACAATTGAATGTTGTGACTTAATAAGACCGAGCATGTAAATGTGCACATGAGAGAAGATAAAAACTACATATACAGTGATTATTGAAATGTATCTTAGATAAAGCATTATATCCAATTTACATTCATGGACTTACAGTAGGCCTATACAGTTAATATAACCTTGACCTTGTCTAAAGATGATTGTTGCACTGTATGTTGATGTGTAGTTTCTGAAAGAAGCATGATACTCTAACACATTGGCGTATGTACAGTATGAAATTATTGGTTATTTGTTTGTCTGTCTATGTTATGTCAAAAATACTTTACACATTTTGGCTAAATTTGAACCAAAGATAGGCTTTACGTCATTAAAGATCTTGTAACATTTTGGAAGGAATCTGGATCAATATACACATTCTGAATTAGTTTCAAAAAAAAAATGGCAACGTCTATCTCATCATTGGCAACATTTTGTAATATACCGATCTTTATGAAATCTGACTTGGTTCTGTTGGGTTAGTTCCTCATTTGCCTTCATGACTTTCATCCGAATCGGATCCAGATATCACATTTCATCGTGATTATTTAATAACAAAATGGGGGTGCATGTACATTTAGACATTTAGTGTGAATGATCATGGTACCATGATGAGGATCAGTGATCACTGTCAATATCTGATATTTGGCACTTGACGGAGGTTTGCGTTCTCAGCGTGCTCTTGTTTTGCAATTTCTTTTTTCCAGAATAAAGTACAATCTCGGCTTGTTACCTCTAAATCTAAATAAGTAAGATTTTCCTTGAGAAGTATTGTTGGGACGATGTTCAAACCCTTTAGCTTCTTGAATCATTGATTGGAATATCTGAGTAATACGATGGTTGAGTTGGTAAAGATTAGCTTCACCGTCATTTCAGACCTCTTTACTTTTGTTCCACGATTCAAGCAAATATGGGTGACCAATGACTCTGTTCTCCGGGAGAAAAATGAATCTGCAACACTTAGTCTGGGTCAGACGCAAAGAGAAACTACCTGCATCTCTGAATGTCCCCAGTTCAAGGAGTTCAACAGAAGTCCAAAAAAACACGAACACCTTTTTTTATTGGTTGCCGTATTTCGTTGGGATTTGTATCTTGGCATTATATTGCATGGGAGTGAGTATATTAAGGGAAAAGAGCAACAGCAGAGTTGTTGAGTAGATATTTCTGATGAGTACATAAAGGGATGGAGAGAGAGAGAGAGAGAGAGGGCAGATAAGAGAGGGAATGATACAACACAGGCAGATGGGAGTAGAAAGAGCAATATAGTTCTTATAGGACGCTTGATTTAGCCCAGAGTGCAGTTGTGGTCAAACGTAGATATGCAGAGGAAACAAAAAAATAAAAGGGAATCAATGAAATGTGAAATATGTAGTAACCATTTATTATTAACCCAATCAGACAGGGCTGCTGAGGAAAAGATGGATGAAGGGGGAGGAAATTAATTGGTGACAGAAGAATAAGGAGAGAGGGGCTAAGGCAATGAAAACAGACATCCATCCCATCTCCTCATTGTGTCTTGACTCCTTTAAAAGTCGCTGTCGGATTCTCTTCTCCCGTTGTTAGGGAGGAGCAAGTAAAGGCCGGCGACACATCGGGAGAAAAAGGACAAAAAATATGTCTGGTGTTTTGTCGAGGAGGAGTGGCATCAGCGGCCACGGCGGCTGTGCTTCAGAATTCATGATCATCTCCAGGGCGACCAGTTACCTGGCAACCGTGTACACAATGGCTGCGGTAGCCTTGGCAACGACGTGCTCTCTGACCGACGCACGAGGCAGGGTTCTGAAGAGGAGGGCATGGAGGGAGACAGGTAGACAGATGGAGTGATGGTGGTGTGGGGGGGGGGGGGGGGGGGGGGGGGGGGGTGTGAGATGGAGGGCAGGAGGAGCAGGTGGAGAGGGAAAGCCGGCATATCACACCTCAACAGGTGCTTGGAATGGGACGAATGGGTGCAAAGACATAATGAGAAATGTAATGAGCTACTGACCAGGACCACAGTCACCATATGCGCCCCATGAGTGTGCTTGTGTTTGTGATTTGTATGTGTGCAATTTGTTCCAACACATTTTCTTATTGAGTTTAAAATGCAACTCCAACTGAGACCCTGTCTGGGAACCATGGCACATTATTTACAATAGAAAAGCCAACGCCAAACCATCATTCAAAATTTAGCAAATTACACAGAGCAGTTTAATACAGCTCGTATAATGACAATATAGTTTCTGAATTCACTCACCTACTGAAGAACCTTGGCCTGTAGAGATAAACTGGATACCCAAAATTAACTATTTGTCAGTTTTCTCATCACAGACCCACCTACTGGTACCGCGGTTCACTGTGTTGAACCAGCTTTTTGTAGATTCTGAACCAAACCTGTACCTCTGGTACCGACTTGTGTATCTGTCTTAACATGGCGGAATCGGGCTTGTAACTTGCAACAAAATGACCCCATGTTGGTCTATCAAACTCATTTCAGTTCAGGGGCCAAATATGGACAGAAATGTGGTGTAGTTTGCACTTAAACATATGAATAATGTATGTAAGCACCAAAAAAGCCAAGCAATATTTGACAGGTACCGGTCCCTTTTTCGATTTTTTTATTTAATTTGGGGAAATTTTGTGAAATATTTTCAGGGAAAATTGCAGGATTTAAAAAAAAAAAAAAAAAAAAAAAAAAAAAAAAAAAAAAAAAATCTTTAAATGGTAAAAATTAAAGAGTTTCATTGAATGTGTACTGTATTTGTAGATGCTGAGATATCCACAACTGAATTTGTTATAATCTACGCCAGTGTTTCCCAAATTGGGGTACGCGATGGCACTACAAAAATATGAAGAATTGAAAAAATATTTTTTGCTAAACATGATAATCATGATAATGATGATGAAATAATCTAAATTAGTACATGAACTAAAATTACAAGAGTCAGTCTTGGTCCTATACCAGGTGAAAGATGTCAGGAAATCTATTCATGAGTAGGGTTGGGCAACGATTCCGATTCTCAATTTTGATTCCTGTACTAAACGATTCTCAATTCCGATTCTTTGAGTTGTGCAGGTCAACAGGTCACAGATTTCACAAGATATTTTTTTAGTTTGAAAAAGCCTTTAAACAGCCCATTTTTATTAATTCACTTAGTTGATACAGTTTAATTTGGTTGCTGTAATGTAACTAGAATATTCAATTACAAAGGTCCTCAACTGTAACTGTGAAAGTGAAACTTGCTGAACTAAAACTGTAAACAAGTTGTCAGCAGTCTAAAAAAACAAAGAGCTACAGGTAGATGTGAAACTAAATAAAACAAACTCAAACCCTGGAACAGTCATGTGACAAATCAATCAACAGTTCTTGTTGGGAATTATTATTATTATTATTATTCTGGATACAGTGGAAACAGAAACTATAAAAAATAGTTATATTGTGAACCTATTTATATTGTCGGGAACATATTATATACAAATATGTAATTGGAGTCTAAAGCCACAAAAAACACCACTTTAAAAAGAAAATAGTCATTCTGCGCTTGCGCGACTTGCGGCAATGATGCGCTGGTGAGGACATAATCCAAGATGGCGGCGGCCCGGACTACAGCCGACACTATTTAATAAGAGCCTTAAGAGACATGGATATGATGAAAAGAGTGGATGGACGGAAGCATAAACATGCAGACTTTCACACGGACACACATGGACTTATTAAACACACACAGACCTCGGTAAACAGAACATGCTTCACCGGACGGCTGGCACTAGGACCCAGAGACGGAGTAAATGCGTCCCAGTACTGCATGTACAGGCTGTAATATCAACAGTTTATCATTTTACCAGTTGTTAGAGCTACTATCTTTACCAGGGAGATAATATTTATTCCTGGTGATTGTTTTCCGGAGTTTTACTGGGATTTTTACCGGTGATTATTTAATATCTCCCTTCTGCTCTGCGGTCCAAACTGAAACCGTAGCCACACACACACACACTGCAGTCGTGTTCTGTACGCATCTTATACAAACCCTGTGGAAACAAACAGAGCAAGCCGCGGAAACGAATTAGTGCGGGCATTTAGGAATCGAAAAAAAGAATTGAAATGCAAACATCTTCGTAACGGTTCTGGAACGGGACGTTAGGAACCGGTTATCGGTGCCCAACCCTATTCATGAGGCACTAAATACTCATTCATTATGCTTGGATTCAGAAATAACAGATTGGGGGTTTAACAAAATAATTATGAATCAATGTAAAAAAAAAAAACAATCGCCCATTACGGAGAGCATCCACTCTGAGTGACAGCTGTCAAATCTGCCATGTTTCAGCAACAAGGACAGTGCAAAATCACAGCTAATTTAGCCACCCATCACAAAGGTCACTACGTTTTTATTTTCAGTTTTGTGTGTACAATGAAATTTCCATGATTTCAACTCAATAAAAGATGCAGCTGTCCAAATATAATACTTTAAAATGTAATCAAAACACCTAAAAGCAAACGAGGGGCTAGGAAAATAAAAAATAAAAAATGAGGTGCTGGATCCAATCAAATAAGTGTCAGTGAAAATCTGGGAGGTGCCGGATCTTGCTCTGGTCCAAATTAAGCTCTGGTTTAATTACTAAATCTTTTTAGTTTATTCTGCTTTTTTTGACGAACTGTCTTTTAGCTTGTTCTCCTGTGATGTTTTGTGAATTTTAGAGCAACACTGCAACATATTTTCAATACATTAACTTAAAGGTAAGGTAAGTAATTTTCTCCAACCAAAAATTAAAAACACTTTTTAGTGTTTAGTGCCCTCGGAGGATGCTACATTCAAAATCGAGCTAGCTTTCGAAAATAACCTACCCTGCCTTTAAGAAACAAGTGTTCACTCCTTTCAGAGTTGGTCTTTATTATTAAGAAGTGATATCAGTTCCAAGATCAGACCAGTTGACAATCACTGACATGGAGAAAAACAAAAAAAAAGTAATGTTGCATATTATTGCAAGCACCCACACATGTGTGCACAGCAGTTGTGACGCAACCCCGCTGTAAACAGCACGTCCACACATGCTCATCACACAGGCTGAAGCTGTAGTTGAACCCACAGCAGCAGAGGGAAATACATCACTTATACAGTCCCTCTCCAAATGAGTCACTTTTTAATGTGACATTCTGCACAGACATGGTTTAATAGTTATCATTTCAGATAAGACTTATTGAGGCCTCTAGGCCCAGCAGGGCAGAAATTAAGCATGAGTGTGTGCGCGCGCGTGTGTGTGTGTGTGAACTGTAGCCGAGCCCATAAGACCATTAGCCCCAGGTTAAGTGATTTACAGCTTGTGCTTTAAGCCTTTACTGCAATCTCATCCTTAACGCCCATCTCTATCAGCTCGTCTTATCGAGGAGATTACACACACGCGCGCGCGCGCGCGCGCGCATGCGACATTGTGTGTCTTTTGGAAAAGGTCTTGTTGTATTTTAGACTATTACATTTGCAAAAAGCACATCTCAGATGTAGTGTAAACCAGTGAAGAACAGTCATGTGGACCATCTATTAGGAGGAATAAAGGGGAGAGATTTTTGGGGTCCATCCATAAAGTCAGCAAAATGATGATCCATTGTTCTACAAATCTGTGATAACCACATTTATTTTTCTGAATAATATCAACTGGTATCCAGGAAGTTTATTATTTGTACCAAAGTATATAGTCATTGTTTTAATCAGAAATGAAATGGGCTAAAAGTTAACAAAAATGGTGGAAAAGGTGGTGAAATGTGTGGTTTACGGCTTTAAGTGGGATTAGTGTGCATGATGACGTAACCTGACGTGGGACCGGAAAGCCCCGGGTTTGGAAGTGTGTGTGTTGTTGGAAATAAAGGACTCGTGAGCACAGTCGACATCCGCAGATTCTTGGATATAATATTGGCGACGAGGATGGAGCTTCCATTCTCACCTCTGCCTTCTTTCCTCGCCCTGCCTGGTGACCTGCCGATCTTGTGGACCTGCTGGCATGAGTCCTTTGAGACGTATGTCATGGCTATCGGCCTGTCTGATACTAACAATGTGAGGCTTCGGGCAATGCTAATCCACAGCCTGCGGAATGAAGGCCAACGTATCGGACCCACTGCATCTTATGCGGACTGTGTTGCCTTGCTGGCCAGACATTTTGCGGCTCCACAGTGTTATCGTCCGGTGGATCATCTTCCGTCAGCGCCGCCAACGGCCGGGTGAGTCAGTCCACCATTTTGTTGCCGACCTCTGGTATTTAGCCAGCTTCTGCAAATTCGGCAGCTTGGAGGAGGAGATGATCAAAGATGAGCTGGCAGAGCACACAATTGATCATAAACTGCGGGAGAAGCTGCTTGTGTCACCTGATGACCTGTCACTGTCTAAGGCAGTAGAGTTAGTTTTCCAGCTGGAGTCTGCAGCTCTGTTAAATCACGGCTGGCTGACACTGCTTCTTCATACTTTACTCAGCTGGCACAGACTGTTGGTCCAGTTGCGCATCCACTCATGATGAGCTGGAGGTGTGTGTAGCTGTGCAACAGAGCGCCACAGCACATCGGCTCTGTGGAAACTGTGGTTCTTTTTTCCACCCAATACGTACAGCCTTCCATTACTGTTGGATACTGCAGCCTCCATGTCTCTCCTAAGCGCTTCCACAGTCCAAAAGCTTTTTCCCCAATGGTTGATTGAGTTAGGCGCAGAGGACCTGTATGGGAATGGCCACACCGAGATTGGCATGGTAGGCACCTGTACCCTCGCTGTGCGCTATGGTTCCATATTGCTGCCGGAGTTTACCTTCCAGGTGTCTCGCCATGGTGCTAACCTCCTGGGGTTTGACCTGTTTTGCACTTTGGGCTTTTTTGTCATGGATAATACTGGCACCACCATATTGACTGTAACCACATCCTGGCAGCACCGCTGGCCATCACTCCAAACTGGGCTGCCTCACCACCTTCAACCACCAGCCACTCATCAACCCCACTGTGTCCCCTCCTGTCATCCATCCTTAAAGCCGCCTGCCTCTTTCTCTCTGTCACGGTGTCACGGCCGAGCTGCAGAAGCTGCTGGATGCTGGCATCATTGAGCGGGTGGATGCTTCGCTCTGGATCTCAAACCTGGTGGTGGTTAAAAAGAAGTCTGGTGGCCTGCGTCCCTGTATCGACCTTAAGCAGGTGAACAAAGCAGTTATTTCTGACAAGTACGCACTGCCTTTAGCTGTCTGCTAAGTTCCATGGCTCGACAGTCTTCTCAAAACTGGACGTTCGTCAGGGCTACTTACAGGTTCCCCTACATCTGGCCAGCCATAACCTCACTGCCTTTGTCTGCCACATGGGGGTACACCCGCATGCCTTTTGGCTTCAGTTCTGCCCCCAGTTGCTTCCAGAAGATCATGGCCACTATCTTTGCTGGTATTCTGGGTGTAGTGGTGTACTTGGGTGACGTTGCTGTGCACGGTTGGACGGTTGCAGCACACAATGAGCTTCTCTCCAGGGTGCTCGATGTACTCACTTGCCACAACCTCACGCTAAATGGGGACAAGCGTCTTCTCAGCATCTGTCATCAAGTTTGTGGGGTTCTGTTTGTCCGCCTAGGTCAGTCTGGATCTGGCCACAAACTGCTACGCTTTTACCGATGGTCTGAGCGGTTGCAAGCGTATAACTCACCACACAGTTTACACCCGGCCGGGAAAACATTGTGGCAAATCGGCTTTTTAGAGCCACGCCTTGCATTGCACCGGACACCGCCCAAGACCCTCAGGAGCCAGAGCCAGATTTGCACGGTGGTCCCCGGTGCCTTGAAGGCACGCGTCCTGGCCATGGTGCATGAAGGTCACCTGGGCATCATCAAGGGTAAACAACGCTGCAGTGGCCTGGTTTTGGTGGCCAGGCATTGACAGGGATGTGGAAACAATGGTCAGAGACTGTACAGCCTGTCTCCCCAGTGGTAAGACTGGCTCAACACCACCCCCACCTTTGCAGCCGTTGCCGTGGCCAAATTCAGCTGGAAATTTGATGGAGAATAAGCAAAAATGTGCTCAAATTGTTCAAAACTTATTCTTAGTTTCTTAAAGGCATCTGGCGAGCCCAAATGGGATCCCGACCCCAAGGTTAAGAACCCCTGGTATATATTGTTTTCGTGCAAAACATGTCTGTGCTCTCACACACTCAGCATTGCGTGTAGTCATTACCAGTTGTGATCCCAGAGCCAAACACAAAGGAGGGGTTTCATCTGCTCTGTCCGTTTGTTCTCATTGCACATTCTCTTTGATGCAGGCGTTCTCATCAATGCATCTAATGGCTCCATACACTTTCCCCAGTAATGGTGTGTGTGTGTTTCAAAGTGTAGGTGAGTGTGTGTGTGTGTGAGGGGGAAATGAGAGATGAGAAGATGTTCAAGCAAGGGGAGAAAAAGTGCATGCACAATCAATCTAATGAAGTTCACAGCTGCTTTCTCACAATGCCTCTCGTAAGCAGAGCAAGTAGCACAAGACACAAGAGGAAATGTTGGAGAAGCAGCTCTGAGTGAAGATAAAAGCTAGAAAAGGGGGGGCTAAATGATGCCAGAGCTCCTGCATCCCCCCCACCTTTTCTCCTCCTTTTTTCCATCTGTCAGGTTTGGAGAGAAGAAAAAATAAATCTCTATTTCAAAGCGACAAAAAGTGTAAAAGGGCAAAACCCACAGCAGCAAAAGCAGAAACTTTACTTACAAACACGGAAGCATAATGGGGTGGCTGCAGCGTTGCCACGGCAACACACAGGAGGCGGTATGGTGACACTGAGGCAGGAATAGGGGAAAAAAGAGGAGGTAGAGTGGCTGGCAATAAAGGGAAAAAAGAATAAGACATGGAGGTTGTTATCTCGGGTCCACCTGTAGCTGTCAGATGGATGTGTAAATGTGTTTTTTCTGCTGTACATCATCAAAACTGAAGAGTAGGAGTGTAACATGTCGGCATTACTCATGTTTTACACTTGAATATATCAGAGCAGTTATGTTTTCTAAGAATGCATTTTCTATTGGGGAAAATGTAATGTTTCCCCACTTATTTAAAAAGCAGGTCCATAAACCTGTAGTTTATACTAGTGTTTTTCAACCTTGGGGTTGTGACGCCAGAAATCTGTGATATCAAAATGGGGTGAATGTCATTGAATGATTTGATTTGGTTTTAATTTTAGACACAAATTAAGGTAGGAATTGTCAGGCTTTTTTGGATCTTTTTTTGTTTATATGTACATTCATTGAGTGGAAAAGGTTATACCCACACTATGACCAGCTAGTCAATTAAAATCGGTGTTAATTGTTCTTATTTGCCATTTTTTCCATTTCCAAAAATATTGTCACATATCTTTATTGTGAGCCTAATATCTTCTCATTTCATCAACTTTGTATATATTATCCCACCCCAGAAATGTGTTTTTATCTGAAAAAACAGAACTTCAGTTTCCAAAATCAGATGTCTAATAATTGTCGAAGTCCTGAATTCGAACTCTAAGTAAATAGATGAATCCACTATGTTAGCTGATTTTCAGCAGGAGCTGCGCAGGACGACTATTGTATCCAAAAATAAAAATGCAATGAATCTTTAATGATTTGTTTGAGTTTTTATACAAATTACCTTACCACATCTTTAATCCTTGTAGAATTATTTTACAGACCTGCAAATCCAAACCTCTACTAAAAAAAAAAATAAAACATTTTGAATCAACATGTTTTAAACTGAGGCTTAAACAGTTTAAGATATTTGGCTTAAGCTATCAAATTCATGCAAGTTTAAGCCAAATACTGTAAACCTTTGCCTCCAATATGCCAAAAGTAGTTTAAAACAAGTTGATGTTCAACTTTTGGAAGACATTTTTTCTTGATAAGGCAAATATGTATTACCAGACTGTGCATGACTAACTGTCTGCCTGTTTCACAAGAAATGAAGATCCCCTCTGGATGTTTTGGCACAAGTGAACATCATTTGTTGCAGCCTGTTACCACCACAGCTTCAGCTTTGAGTTAACGATGATGTCAGTCAATACTGTAATGTGTAGACTGCTGTTAATGGAGCGTCTGAGTCAATTGCATCTCATAATCTTATTCGTGGTAGCAGATGGGCCACACGAGAGCAGGAGACGATCCAGGGAGACGGAGGAGAAAGGAGAAAAATGCAGACCATGTCTACTAATGAGTGATTTTCTTGAAGTGCAGCAGACATAAACTACACGGCTTCATCACGTGGAGGAAAACATCTTCTTAGAGAAACGTAAAAATGTCCAAACCTTCTTGGAAAATAAAAGAGAGGTTTAATGATTCTTTTAAAACATTAGATTTTGTAAATGCCACCTTTAATATTAATGACACATCCTTTAAGGTCCTTGTTGTCACCCCCCCCCCCCAAAAACAAAAAAAAAATAAACAAAAAATTGCTGTCGATTAAAGAGAGGCAACAACATAACAGTCACTTCTACGAAGTAAGTAGTTTCCCTTATTCCTGCAGGTGCTACTATAGACATAGGCTGCACTTCCTGTGAGATAGAACAGGTTACCAATAAATGAAGACAAGTCTTTTAGTTTAAGTTACTATGTAGCTAAAATATAAATACATTTCAGTTATCACTAAACAAAAGATGAGTCCAAATGTTGATTGCAGGGGGGAATTCTATATCTAGGGCTTATGTTGATAAAGGCCACAATAGGAAGTGTTTTTTTTTTTTTTGCACATATGCAACCTGTATCTGATCTGTTAACAATAAAACAGTATGAATCTATTTTTCTTCCAAATCTTACCCAGGCCACTTTCATACTGTATCTATCTAAATCAGTGTTTTTCAACCTTGGGGTTGCCTGGAATGTCTAATAATTGATAAAAAAAAAAAAAAAATACTGATTGAAATTATATTTTTAAGTTTTTTCAAATGAAAAGACCACACAACATCTCAAACAACTGTATTATATCCTTTCATTTTCTCAAATAACAATTTAGTCTAAATAAAATGCAGTATCAAAATATTATTTGAGCTGGTGCGTCTTCTCACTTTGTGCACTAATCCTGGCTACTCTGTATTTGTAACACAGTATAATAAATAGGATATAAAATAATATCTAGAGAAAAATTAATCTTGTGTTGCCAGAAATTTGTGATATAAAAATGGGGTCATGGCCCGAAAAAGGTTGGGAACCACTGATCTAGATGATAGATGGATAGAAATAAATATTCTTTGTCATTGCACAGATGCAACAAAATCAGATGCAGACTAATCTATTGGTTAGTCTGTTGTTTGATTAGTCTGTTGGTTGGTTGGTTGGTTATTTGGTTTGTTGGTTAGTCTGTTGGTTGGTTATTTGGTTGGTTATTTGGTTATTTGGTTTGTCTGTTGGTTGGTTATTTGGTTATTTGGTTTGTTGGTTAGTCTGTTGGTTGGTTATTTGGTTTGTTGGTTTGTCTGTTGGTTGGTTATTTGGTTTGTTGGTTAGTCTGTTGGTTGGTTATTTGGTTTGTTGGTTAGTCTGTTGGTTGGTTATTTGGTTTGTTGGTTAGTCTGTTGGTTGGTTATTTGGTTTGTTGGTTAGTCTGTTGGTTGGTTATTTGGTTTGTTGGTTAGTCTGTTGGTTGGTTATTTGGTTTGTTGGTTAGTCTGTTGGTTGGTTATTTGGTTTGTTGGTTTGTCTGTTGGTTGGTTATTTGGTCTGTTGATTTGTTGGACACATCAAATTTCTGCATCCCTGGAAGAGCGGCGGGGAAAGAACAGCCATGGTGCAGGATGGAGTGGAAAGTAAACAGTGGAACCAGAGTTAGTTCTTGGAATCAATATTTGCAGAGATGCGATAGTTCCATATTTGCTTCTGTATACACAGTGTGGGTCTTGTAATACCTCAGGACTTTTTTTTAGCACATGAGGGTGACTTGGGGGTCACTTTGACTTCAGTTCATACTTTAAACTGATAGCATTTAAAGTGTAATATGAACAAGCACACAAAATAATTTGATTTCTCCCAAAAGATCAGAATGGTGCATTAAGATCTGCTGCCTGAACGTAACCATAGATTTCTGAGAGTTTAACAATAACGAGTGGAGATGACTGTTTTTAACAGAGCTGTGTCAAGCTTCAACTGGGCGTGCTGCCATGTTTTGACTAACCTTGACCATTGTCTGAACCAACGCAGATGCCATGGCAGCTCTACACAGAGAGGTCACACATCCACACCAGGAATCAAACCAAGTACCCTCTTGCTGTGAAGTAAAAAATACCAAACCAGTACACCACCATGCTGCTCGAGCACAGTGTTTCATCTACTGGGCTGGCATTGGAATGGAGCTCATGAAATGTCCATGACCCAAATCTAGTCAATGTTGAAGTTCCCATATTTAGTTCATGAAAATTTGGCGATCTATTCAATGTTGAAAGAAAAAAAAAATTTGGGATGGCAGAGAAATCATCATATTTTTCACTGAAAGGGATAGAATTATTCAATTCATTTCATGATGCCATTTTATTTCAAACAAATTGCTAATTTGACAATGCAAGAAATATATTACAATAAAGAAAAGATTTGATGCAGTTGGCTTCCCTCCAGAAAAACAAGACATTAATGACATAAATCACTGCATCCACATACATTTTGTGTTTGAAAGGGAGCGGGTGGAACTATAAACTTATTAGTCCCTTTTCCTACATTACAGTAACAGATATTATTTTCAGCATCCTGTTTTCTAACCATTGCTGCTGTTAGTAAATTAAATATTATAATATTATAAATTCATACGATTTTGATTATAATACATACAAAAAGCATATTACACACATTCAAAATTGTCATACGACATAACAATCTGTGTACCCCTCGTTTTTTGGTTATTTTGTTTCAAAACTAAATTAAGAAATATAAAAAATTATTTCATTTTTTTTCTTTTGTTTTATTAATTTGAAACCAGAAACAAGGAAACGAAAAGAGTGGTGTATTTCTGATTGGTTTGAAAATCTAAATATCAAAATAACAATGGCAACATATTAAATTGTTTTATTTGTTTGTCTTTTTTTAAAAAGTGCAGTTGGTTTTATATCTATATTGGAAAAAAAAAATAATAATCAGTGACCGCAGGTGATGACAGTCGCAAACACTGCAGCTTCTCGGCGGACTTGTAATAGAGAATAAGAGCGCTGTGTCAACTGCGTAAACCTGTATTTGGTTTTTCTGTTTTCCTGTTTCTGGTTTTAAATTAATAAAATAAAAAATGAATTTGGTTTCGAAATGAAATAACCAAAGAAGGAAGGGTACATGGATTCCAAACAATATTTACTTTATATTTTCTTTTAAATTGCTCGATATTTATGAAGAGATTAGAAGGTAAATGCTAAAAGAGGAACTTTATTAATGAAATTAACTACAAGATTATCACTGCCTATTGTTCGAAGTATGAATAAATATTCAATAAATGTATAGGTAATAACTCACTTTCAAAATAAAAGAACAATACTTTTTATTATTTTTTGGTCATTCCCACCAAAATGAAAATTCTTTGCCAAAATGAACAATGAGAAAACCAAGGCCGAAAACCAAATCACCAGAATAAATTATGCAAATTATTAGTCCCATTGCATTTATGGCTCTGAATGTGTACTGACCTCACTAAAATATATATAGAATATTGCAATTGTATAAATTAATATTAATGCTTCAAAAATATATATCAATTAAAAATATTAAAATGAAAGTCAAATTTAATATGTTCTCTCAATAAAACACAAAGTACATTGAAGTTCTTGATGAAAATCAGCTTCTTCGCTTTATTTATTATCCAGGCATGTTCTTAGAGACGCAAACGGAGCGTGCATCCCTCATTTTTTTTGGTTCCGACTCATGAGTTGAGAACATCTGCTGTAGTGCATACGGCATAGACCCCCCTTTTTGAAAGTAGTGGGAATTATTTAGACAAATATGATGCTGGACACAGTCTGTCAGTCGCTATACGAGTAGCCGCTTAAATCTATCGAATATAAGTAGTAATAAATGAATGGAACATTTTTTAGTATTTTATCATACTGTAAATTGAGTATGTATGATGGGGTTGTTTAGATTGAGGGATTATATTTAGCTGTTTAAAAAACAAAAAACAAAACCTAAAAAAGTAGCACATAATATTTTGGTGCTTACTGTTGTATGAAGAAGCATTCAAGCTGTCACAGAGCGTCCCTAGAAACAAACAGCCATGCTGGATATTGACAGTCTGCATGGATCAAACACTTTGTGGACAAAGACAAAGAGGGGATGAGCACGACGTCTGAATGTCATGTCACGGCTTTCAGAGGGTCAGAGAAGTCAATGAAGGAGCCACTCGATGAAAGAAGAAAGGAGAGGAGATTGGAGAGAGAGGAGGAGAAGATGCTGAGGGGAGATGGTTGGATGAGCAAGAAAACGAGTGCAACAAAGCAAAAACACACTTATGGCAGACACGAGTGTGAGATGGAGTGCAGTGCAGGAAGCAGATGGAGCTGGTTAAATCCTTGTCCTGAGTATTGTAGCAGTTGTGGCAGAGAGACAGAGGCAATAGCCGGGCAGTCTCCTGTCGCTTCAACAAACAAGATAAATTGATGAGACTCCCCCGCCCACACTTTGTTTTTATTGCCTTGGAAATGGAAACCAAGTCGGCGAAAATAAAAGAAAGGCTGCTAAACATTCCCTCCCATCCTCGAGGCTTTCTTAAAAGCATCAGGAATGAGTGGCAGCATTTGATGCCTTTGTCTCATATGAGGAGCTATCAGACGACTCTTAGTCCTCATGTTGTTATCAAGCATCTAAAAGGATGTAATTTAACCAGACTGGCTTAAAATGGTGCGTCTTTACAATTTCATTATGTAGATATTTGAATTTATAAAGCAAACACAATGGATTGCAACCAGTATTGATCTTGACTGTTGGGATGTATTACACACACTGCAGGCTTACAGAGGCATGAAGTGGACCATTTATAGTGAGACATTTTTTAATACACAATAGGATTACAATAAAATATCTGCTAAAAAAAAAAAAAAAAAAAAAGCACCTGTAGTGTAAGAATTAATCTGCTTTAATAAGTTCGGAGGCACCTCACTATTATTTGTTTTTTTTTTTCTTCGGTTGTTAACTCCTCCTCCACCTCCAAACGTTCAGAACGTTCCCCAGACTTATGCTTGTACTTTGATAATTTGCAACTTTTAAAACTTCTTGAGTTATTACATTTTTTTTTGTGAAACTGCATTGAGTTTTCAGATCTGATCCCAAGTCGGTGCTAATGCTAGGCTAGTGCTAATGTTCGGTCAATGCTATTGCTAGGTTTGTCAGAGCCCAATCCTTTCACGGTCCCGATCATTTCAGATGCTCCTGGAGCATCCACAACGGAGCATTTTCAACACGCTACTGTTCGGAAATGCACAATATGAGACGCATTTGAACGCTACCCTCTAGTGCTGCAGGACTTGAGACCGGTTTTGGTCTCGAGACCAGTTTCTAAAGGTCATGGTTTTGTCTCGGACTTAAGAGCATCTTTACTCGGTCTTGTCTCGGTCTCAGAGTGCCCGAACTCGGGATTTTTTTTGTCAAGATTACTGATTTCTGCTACTCTTGAACTTTACTAATGTGAAGAACTTGTCAAAACAATAAATACAGTATCTTTGATTCACGCATTACCTTTTTTTTTTTTTGTCTGTCATATGTATTATAAAATTTGAGAGAATGTTTTTTACCTTTTCATCCTTGTCATGGTTTTTGAAATTATTTCTATGACCTTGGTCTAGTCTCGGTCTAGTCTCGGTCTCAACTTCCAATGGTCTTGGTCTTGTCTTTGTCTAGGTGCATTCTGGTCTCGGGCAAGTCTTAGTCTCGGATAGTGTGGTCTTGAGCACAGCATTACTACCTGCTACTGTCCGTGCTAGTACACGTTTACATGCACAAGCATGCAGAGAAAACTAAGTTTTATGCAAACTGCGTCACAAAGCTTTCATACTATATTTCAACTGAGTTTAAGCTAAAATCAATGAAGAGCACCTGGACGTCAGCTTTTGTGCTCACCATGATGTTCGCAAAGGCAGCGCAGTTCAGCAAGCTAGCGTTAGCGCTTCATCTTTGTTTGGGACAGATGATACTGTGTGTGTGTGTGTGTTCACGCATCTGAAAAGGCACTAGAGAGCGAGTGAGTGAGAGACGTTCAAAGTTAGTGTCTTGGATGTTTTTAGGTTTAACGTGAGCATATCTGCTAACGATTACCGTGCACAATTGCATGTAAAAATGGTCAGAGCTTCACTACTCTGTTGTGATGTCCCCCACATTTGTCTTTCTCCGTCTGTTCAATCACCAGGTTGCCAAATGAGTCGTCTAAAAATGCTGTTGAAAGCTAAACAGTTACCATTTAATTTTGTAAAGTGTCCATATTTTTTTGTTTTTTAATGTTGCTATTGCCTGCGCTTCCTGATGGACTGTTTTTTCTCCAAATGTTTGTTGTTCAGTGCTTTAAACTAAATAACTTTAAAAACAAACCAATGACTACTTGAATAATTGTGTGGCTTTTTAGTGTAATTTGATTTATTCGACTCTTCACTGAAGAGCTGATGCTCAGCTGCTCGTCTGTCTCACACTGTGCATATTTCTCAGTAGTATTAACTAATAACTTGGTATGCAGAGAATGTTTTCAGATGTTATTAAATGCACTCAACATTATTAACAACAGTGTTTTGCCCTTGTAGAATATTTTGTGCTTTGATTGGCCTGGTTGAAAAAAAAGTCAAAAAGTAAACATCAGTGTAGTCGCAAGGAAAATAGCAGGTTAGCAACATCCCTGCTAAATACCTGATATTCTTTGGCTTTTGGATTTCTGAACTTATTTCCTCAAACCGAACGCCGCTAACATCCGCCGCTAGCATTACACAAATGAAGCACACAAACGCTTGTGATCTAAAGATAACTTTAAACATCTTTTTGTTACATTGTTGTTGTTTTTTTAAAATACAGAATAAACGCCTTGCTGTACACCTGATAATTTAAAGACTTGCTAAATGTCAAAGTTTTGGCTGATGTGCCACAAGGGTTGAAATTCAAAACATTTCTTGATTATGGGCGGGGCTCCTGGAGCAGTAAAAACAATCCCAGTTTGTTCTATAAAACCTCCAAAAAAACATCTATGCTATGCTAACTCGCTACTCAAAACTCACTATATCCCTCTTTTCACAATTCTATCAATCCAACCTACTCGCCACAGATTGCAGAGTCCTCAGGTGCTTGTTTTTATAAGAGGGGAGGGGCTAACAGTGGTGGTTTGTGACATAATAACCCACCAAAAAGTCACAAACCACCATTCTCACCCAATAGCAAAAGTCGATTGTAATAGCAGGGTTTCAATAGAGGGCAGTCACTCTTACACGCTTACATTTTTACGATAAAATACAGCAAATTTAAATACTTTGACTGAAATATGAAGAGTCGGACTAAGATCAATCTACTTCGTACCCAAATACATTTGTTTTGAGGAAGAAAATAGTGGTTTTTGGGATTTAGTTACTCCTTAATATTGTTTTATTGAGTTTGATTTGCAGCTAGCAAGAAGCTAGCTTTTCTATCACACAGGAAGTGGTGCCATTAATCCCATTTTTGGTTACTGTACACCTTTCCACTGGATGCCGCTCAGCTGCGTTACGTCACCGGAGCTGATGGGTTTCCACTTTAATCTGTGTTCATTTCCACCGGGTCCGCTGCGGTGCGTGTCAGCTCCTTCCCAGCTCCGACAGTCTGGTGCCCTCCGCCAGATAAACACAGGACTTCAATTTCTGGCGGACACCGTAGCACGACGCATCAATCAGCACAGAGCAAATGAAGCTAAACAGGAAATAAGGCACGTACTCCGCAATAAAATATTTGGTTACTTTTCAAAATAAAACACTTCAGATTATATTTCAAGTAAATACTTCACCAAAATGTCATAGTGTGTAAAAACAAAATCACATTGACTATATTGTTTCCTCTCATACTGTAACTGCACTGTATTTATTGATGTATTTCAAGCTTACTCTTTTTTCCCTGTTTATTTATTTTACAGTGTACTGTACATTCATTCAACACTTCTGAAATATAGCAGTTAGCCAAAAGGCTAGTTTTCAGCTGCAAATACTAAACATAGGCGAAAAAACATCTTTTTCTGCTGTTATTGTTGTAACAGTTACCCCCATTTTGCCTAACACTATGTATTTATAGGATGGTTGTCGTGGGGATCTCTCTGTAAGCTGATTGTGATTGATCAGTCGTCCCCAGTTTCACCGTACGAAATCAATCTTGTGTGATCATGTAAAGGTCAACGACAGAGGCCTCAGCGCCGACTCTTCAATACTAGTCACAGCATTGTAGGAGGTTATGTGCTGAATCCATACACGTCTGCTAACAGCATTTATAAAGGACATTTGTCTGAAATCTACAAACCCAATCATATTAATTGAAATAGCATTTACATTTAAATTTATAAATGAAAAAGAAAATGATCGACTTCTTCCGTCTTGTTCTTTCCAGTCTGTGTTTTTGCTTTATAATGTATTTAAGGTAAGGCTAGTTCAAAACGAAATCCCAATTTTTTTTTTTTTTTTTTTACTTTGAAAACTCGATTTTTGACTGTGATTTAAATTTGTTTTCCCTGTTTAAAAAAAAAAAACAAAAAAAAAGAAAAACACTGGCTTTAACTACGGTATTGCAAGTAGTTTTCTTTTAATTGAAAAAGTGAAAACACATTTACGTATTGGGAATTAAGTGAAACTACAAAGCTTTAACAAAGAATGTTAAATTCTCTCTTGGTTTGATTAAAAAAAAAAAAAAAAAAAAAAACAGCCTGCCCAACCAAAAATAAAGAAAACAATTTACACAAAACAGGAAAATGGATTTTCCGATTTTGACTTTTTAAAAATCTCCTTTAACATATAATCTGGTTTTGATTTTGTATTGATTAATCATGCAGCCTTAATTTGAGGCATTATTTAATAATAAGAGGAAACATATTGAAACACAGACTACTTTAGAACAAAGTGAAGGTGTTTCAAAACACCTTTACTTTTCAAGAATTAAGATTTTCAGACAAGTCACACACTTTAAAAAGCTGGACTTTCAGTAAAAAGTCAGTAAAACTGAATTATTGATGTATTAATCCTTGAATCCAAATTAAACTAGATGGTAACACAGCCTCATCCAAACATTAGCTGACCTTTAGATACATTTCTGCAGCTCAGAGAAAGCTTGAGAGATATCCTGATATATCCTGCTTATTAAAGTGAAGCTCCCTCCGTCAGCCGCGACTCGTCTTCTACCAGAGCAGCAGTGTTGTTAGCAGTGATTTATGCTGCCTTCACTGCACTCTGTGATTTACTGTGAGCTCCAACTCTGACATGGGCCGAGAGGGGCGGGAAGGTCGTGTTAAATAGCTCTCGGACCGCCATCCATCTTTCCACCCAATCAATGAATGCCATTCAAGCAGGTTTTGTCCAATCAAAGGCGACTTAGATGTGTCATGTGGGGGGGGGGAGGGGGGGAGACGGATGCTGACGGCCTGCTTGGAATAAAGAGGAGTCAAACTAATTATAAGGATGATTAGAAACCATCTGGGTGGCAACCGCTGTACAAGCAGCGTAGAACAATGAAAACATCTCAAGCCAAACAATTAGCACACACATCTGTAGTGCATTATTTTATAACTTTATGTTTATCATTTTCAGTCAGCAAGTCATTTATTTTCACCATTCAATGCATTTTACCATATGGAGTTTGCATGTTCACTCATTAGTTTTTTTCTGGGTACCCTAAAAGAGCGGTTCTCAAGCTTTTTAGCACCCGACCCCCAAAATAAAGGTGCCAGAGACCAGGGACCTCCACTGTACCTGAAGCTGGTTGAACACAGACATGAACTTTGAAGAACAGTCATGTGGAGACAGAGCCATCTATAAGGGGGAATAAAGGGGAGAGATTTTTGGGGTCCATCCGTAAAGTCAGCAAAATAATGGTCCAGGAATTTTATTATTTGCACCATAGTGTTTAGTCATGTTAAAGATATAAATCCTCGCTTTAATCAGAAATAAAACAGGGTTAAAAGTGATGTGGAAAAAGTGGTGAAATGGGATTATAAAAACCACAGAAATTAGTTAAATGTTCTAAATTAGTGTGGCCAAAAAGGGTTCAAAGTGTCAATACTGGCTTAAAAGTGGCAGAAATTGGGTGAGAGGGAGTTGGGGTAATGCGATTTAAAGAGAAACAATTATAGTTTAAAATGGCAAATAGTGGGAATGACATTGTGAATGTGCCTAAATTGGCAAAACATAAAGAGAAGAGGTTAAAAGTGACAATAATTGGTCAAAATATGCGACATTAGGTGGGAAAAGTGGGAAAAGGGGTTTATAAGTGGCGAAAAATTTCTTAAAAGCGGAAAGAATGTGCAGAAAACGCATTCAAATTTGATGGAGAAATGGCAGAAATGGGAGTAATGTAGCAAATATGCATTCAAAGGAGCAAACACATGGCAAGAAAAAGTGATGAAAATAGGTTAAAATATGGCAAGTTTGGTGTAATTGCAGAAAAAGGGTAAAAATAAGCAAAAATTGGCTCAAATTGTTCAAAAAATACTCTTAATTTCTTGAAGGCATCTGACGACCCCAAGGTTGAAAACCCCTGCCCTAAAAACAATAAGTACCCTTAGTTTGCAAATAAACAGTTTTTGTACATTGTTCATCTTGCATTTACTACACGCTAGTATTAACCTCTGAAAAAAGATGTGTTTATGAATTAGGTTTTCCAAAGATGCAACATTTTGTCCCTGATAAAAAATTTCAGCCATTTGGTTTTGAGCAATACGGTTAACCAACAGAATCTTGAACCCATAATTTACAGCAGTAACTGTACAATTACTGGCTTCCTGAACAACACGGCAACAGCTGACGGCACAGCAACTCTTGAGCACCGGCTGAAAAACTAAAAACCTTTGGCGCATGTTCCGGGCTTTCATGCAGAAAAGCATAAATCTCTGCTCTGTGAATAACACTGGTTTGTGCTCACTGCTCCTTCAAGCTGCTGAGATTGAGTTTCTTCTTCTCCGACATCTGTGGATTTTAAAAATAATGGTCGCAACTTGTAGATGGCTGTAGATCAACTTTTTGGGAACCAATTATGAACATGTTTGTTTCCCTTTTGACAATAAATAGAGGAAAAAAAGGAAGCATTTTCATAGATATTCATCTCATTGGTCGATCAGTTTGATAAATTAGGTATTCAGCAACAGAAGCAATAATTTTTGCAGGTAAAAAATGAGACATAAATATAACCTGGTGCTGTATGTGCACCACGAAAGCAGAACGACTGCTTGGGTGGAAACTCTGACTTCTCCTAATGCCAATGTTACCCAAAATGAACCAAGAGAAAATAGTGAAGATTAATTGGTCATGTGGTGGGGAATGGGAGTTCAGGGCTTTAGTGTGCAGCGGGAATGATGTAAAGTAAGTGTGATGTGTTTGGAACAGCCTCCCGAGCCATATTATTCTCACATCATTCATTCATGCATTTGTTTGGCTCATTCATACACGGACAATGTGTTTTTCCTCTTTAAAATAATGTTCTTTAGGCTTTTTCCGTGACTGCCAGGCTTGTCTTGTTAATGTCTGTGGAAAATGAAATGATTTTGGATGTCTGGACTTGGGTTTTTTGTATTCTTAGGCACTGTATGACAGCATCTTTACAGTTCGGACCAAACGGCAAACAAGCAAAAAGAATAAAATGGCAAACTTGAGTCTTATTTGCCTTGGATATTCCAAAGTCATACAGACTGGCTGAATGACAGAATGAATCACTCTGATCTGCTTTTTATAAGTGTTTTATTCACAATGATCACTTATAAGCTCTTCAATAACTTGGACCATTTACCCAGCCAGGCTTGTTGGCTGATGCCCTTGCTCGAGAAAGTTATCCTTCCTTTAAAGTCAAGCATTGAGCAGAATGGGTGCATGGTTAGAATTGAAAAGAAATCATCAGCTCAGGCTCTGGGGCTCCTACCGGGAACAAGCCACACACATCGAATGGCAAAACGTCTATAAGCTAGACGCCTTTTGAGGAAGTGAGCAGACTGCTGATGAATGAAGGGGCCCGTGGTTTAATGAAGTGTGTATATTAGCGGCTGATCAGTGGTTAACAGACAGACGTCCACCAGGAGTGTGCTGAGAGCATGTTACCACAGATAGATGTGGTGGTGAGGGACAGTGGGAAGAAGGAATGATGGATAAACTGTCCTGAAAACAAAAACAAAATCTATCATATCTGCTTTATGCGAGAATGCCTGATTTTCACCCTCCATTATCCTTGGGGTCAATTGGACCCAATTCAATGTTTATCATTCTAAAAATAATATCTGACTTTTTGTTTTGCTTCATTTTCAATTTCATGACTTTTTTCTAATTTGATGGGTACAATTGATCAAGCATAACATCATCATGATGAGATATCCTTTATTCATCCCACAAATAGACATTTGCGGTTTCAGTTACATCCCATCCAAGAAACATGAAAAGATAATGACATATTACACACAACATTGGAGCACAGGAGCGGGAGAACGGTGGGTCGCCACAAAGGCAGCGCCCCGTATTTAGATGAAAAGTGGAAAAACAGGAGGAGAGGTGAGGGGACAAGGCAGGTTCTAAACTGAGTTCCCTATTGGGGAGGACAGTGTAAAACTAGGAAAAAAAACCTCCTCAGCGTACATGCACCAAAAACAAAACAGTCACAACAGAAACTTGAGAACATAACACATGGACAGGGTGGGGTTTGGGGTGGAGAAAAGAAAGAATTGCCAGCCGCTGGGGGGCGAGTGCGTGCAGCATCTTGTGGTCGCTTCACCCGCCTCTCCTATAGCTTGCGGGGACTGAGGGTGGATGGAGGGCCAACGAAGGCATTAAAATATAATCCCTTTGCTCCATTCTGATAGTCAGATGACGTGTGACAACTTTGAGTAGTGATGCTATCTTTTCAATGTGCTAAACACATATTGCACGCATTAGTGTAACTGTTTTGCTGTGTAAAACTTGTATTGCAATCTGCAGGCTCTTTTTCTCCCTCTAGAAAATAGTGAATAACCCCAAATATGTTTCATGAAGGTGATAAATAAATATGTTTATGAGAGGAAAATGGGTGAGGGTGGTCACCAACATCATTGACAGATGTTCAAGATGCACCATGACCTGATGATGGCGCTGCGAGTAAAGTTCATATCATCACCACAACCAATAGGGTTCATACACTTCTGGTCATTAATGTTGCTAGTGAATTTGAAAAGATTTGGATGAAAACTATTTCATATTTACTGGTGGTGGCGCTAGAGAAGAGGTTAATGTTTCATTATCAAGGGGTTATCGATGTATTTAACAGATAAACAAAGTTCCTGACTTGGTCAACATTTTTCTGAAAATCATTTTGTGGAGGCAAATATCCTTGGGGTAAGAGTGAAATGTGTTAGTGATATGTTTGCTATGCGATTTCAGGCAATACAGCTTTGTGGTTTTTAATGATGGTTCATCAAAAGGAAACCATCAAAGCTAAAGTAGATGCACCTGAGGAGTCTTGCTAAAAGTCACCCATTACTCTATTTTGATGTGAAAATCTCACCCACATCATTCAATTTAACTCCAGCCACATATCTTTGACTGCCCCTGGGCATCTGTAGCTTCAGATATAGCTTTCCTCTGCTATAAGAATAATAATAATAAGCAACTGACACAAAATTATTTGCATTTCCTCAAGAAAAGGCAAGTCTGGATGCAGATGAGTCAGATAGGACAGGGAATCTTCACTGAAGTCATCAGCTTTTATTTTGAAGGGGCCATCTGCAATCTTCAGTCATCTTTTATTATGAAAAGAATTCTATTTGGCTGCCAAGCACAACCTATGACATCAATCATGAGAGGGGACCATGACATCAAAGGAACTGTCCTTTGTATGGGGTGCCGTTTGTAAAGTTGTGCATGCTAAAATAAACATCAACTTTTTGCAACAAACCACACATTTGCATATTGGCTAAATATTTAGTTTTACCCGCAACATTTAGATTTAACATTTAGCATTTTGATTTACCATTTAGATTTTACATTTAACATTTAGATTGAACATTTAACATTTAGATTTATGTGTAACATTTAGATTTAACATTTAAGATTTAACAATTAAAATTTAGATTTATGTTTAACATTTAGATTTAACGTTTATTTTAGCATGTGCAACTTCACAATCGGCGCCCCCATACCTTTGAATAGGTTGGAATGGGAAAATTTTATTTAATTTTGCCAAATAATCAATGACTATTAAACTTAACCATAAAACGTGATAACATAGCAGGAGTGTTCTTAGTGTTCTGTACGCTGGTGTTCTCTGGTCGGTACAATTGGACAAAATTTAGGGGACGAGATACCGTGCAAAAAAACGTACACGGAAAACATAAACAATAGTGAGGATGCTAAACATCCTCAATGGAGGGAAATTGCATAACTAGAATTAAACAGCAGGTAAACAAGCATTTGTGAGACACAGAAGTTGGACTACAGATCAGTCATTTGTTGTGGTAGAAGGTTTAAAATCCAATCAACTCGTCAGTTTCAGTTTTCTGTGTCGGTTTACGTCGTAGCAAAGTGAGAAGTTCTTCTCAAGGTCATCCTGAAAGACTTGTTACTCTGTCGATCCCACAGCTGTGTGCTAACCCCAGTGCTATATATCAATCTGTTGATCTGAAGTGAACAACGACACCTCCAGCAGTAGGTTTTATTCATCAATGCAACCATATGTTCCCCTGGAAATGTTGGAAATGCACAAGAAGTTAATCAGAGGCCAAATTAAAGGGGAAGCGTTCTGGCAGCAGCGAACAGTAAACATTGGAATTCTCCCATTTCTTTTCTCTCTTCGGTAGAATCCAATAATACCAGTTTGATATGCGCGATAGAGACGATCCATTCCTTTCGATCGAGGGCAAAAATCGAAATCCTCTGGTTATTTGCAGAGGTTTAGGCATGAAGCTTATGTGATGAATTTGGTTTGATGAATTGATGTGTGCTTTTCTGACAATAGGCAACTGTTTTCAGAAGGTTCTACTTTTCTGTAATAATGTTCTCAGATATACAAAAATTGCCTCGCCCCTCATGAACTCTGATATAAAACGTGTTATTGTGTTTTATGTGAATGGAGAACTACGGTAACAGTCTGTTTACCCACAAGCTTTTCACATTGTTAGGGCTTTGAGCCCACACACAACAACAAGCGCAATTATGCGTGAGCTCCAAGCTTTTCATATTAAAACAAGCTTTATGCCAAAGAAAGATTTGACAACAGACATTGGCACACATCAAAGCACCACCTTTTATCTCAGTACTGTAATTTTATGAGGAAAAAAGGTTCCATTTCAAAGATGAAATGTGATTCATTCATATGAAAACATGGAAAAAGAGAAAAAAATTAAAATAAATAAATATGCTAAAATGTGATTTAATGATATGAAAATGATAGAAGAATTCAAATTAATGAATAAATAAAACAAAATGATAAAATGTAATAAATTAATAATTGAGAAAGTAGCAATCATTCCAAAATGTGATACATAAAAAATAAAAATAAATAAATACAAATAAATAAAATGTGTCAATATATGAAAAATGGAAAAAATAATAAAATAATAATTCCAAAATGTAATTTATGGAAAAAGTGAAAAATGAAATAAAAGATGCCAAAATATGACTCAATTACATTAAAAATAGAAAAAAAAAAATGTATATGAATTAAGATCCCACAGGTGTCCTAACTAAAGCGAGCCCTAAAAATTTGCATGTGTGCATACATTCTAAAATATGCTAAAATGGGATTTAATCATGTGAAAAAAAAGGGGGGAAAAAGTAAATTCAAATAAAGAAATATCCCAAAATGTGATTTAATGATATGGAAAAAAATTAAAAATAAATAAAATAAAATAATTCCAAGATGTGATATATGGAAAAAGAGAAAAATGAAACTGAAAAAAATAAATCAAGATTAAAAAAAATAAAAAACGCCAAAATGTGATTCAATCATTAAAAAAATGGAAAAAACAAAAACTAAATTAAAATCCCACAGGTGTACCAAGTCTAATGCAACCCCTAATACACGTGTCAAACTCAAGGCCTGGGGGCCAATTCCGGCCCTTTTAGAGCATCAAATTCGGCCCTCTCGAGCAAGTGAAAATGATAAAAAAAAACATAAAACATTTTGTAAATGACCAACTTTTTCAGTTATGTCAGCTTCTCCAAATACAAAAACTCAGTTAAAATCCACAATACTTCCAGATCTCTGTTTTACGGTTCTTAGCACACATATCAAATTGTTGAAAGAACTCTCAGCTTTTTTTTTTTTTTTTTTCTGGCAAATTTTTTTCATCAATCATTAATATATCATTAATATATCATATTATTATACGTGGAAGTGCAAACCAGGGCACATTAATGTTAAATTAGCTCTTTTTACCACCTAAAATCTGTGGCCCACTTAAGGTTCAACTTGTCCGCATTTGGCCCCTGAACTAAAATGAGTTTGACACCCCTGCCCTAATAATTTGAATATGTGCATAATTGATGGGAATGTTGTTGTATCTGATGTTATCATATTAACCCTATTAGTATGGACAGTCAACTTTAAATACATCAGATTTAATTGGAAAAAAGTCATGAGAAATGTTACAGTAGTTATCAGTATGGATAACTTGATCTAAATCCATGCATATGTAAAAATGGCTTTTTTTTCCCCCACTGACCAATCACACGACTGCCCATTAGAGTCTATTTAAAGACCCTCCAGCTGAAAGGCACTGGGCCGAAAAAGGGTTAAATTAGGGCTGGGATGAGGTCCATCAGCGGCGTTAACAATCTGCATTCAGGCACAATGCTGACTGATTAGTAATCAGAGGTGCTAAGAAAGCGCCAGCTGCTCAGCCTATCACGACTTTCCTCACACACACACACACACACACACACTTACACGTACGCACACAAGCACACACACACACCATCACACATAGGCTCCTAAGAGTTGTGCATAATAGCCAGAGTGAGTCAGAAAAATTGTGATTGCATCTTTTGGAAGAAACCACCTATGATGCACATAATGTATGCATGTGTGCACACACAAAAGGCATGGACTGGACACACACACACGCACACTTGCACACACGTACACAGCTTTAGCAGAAGCTCCACACAGAGATCAGCAGACCACACCTTTCTCTGCAAACAACTGAAATCAGTTTAAGGACACGCACCACACACCAGTGCTCCTCACACACTTACACTTACACACACACACACACACACACACACACACACACACACACACACACACACACACACACACACACACACACACACACCTTCCACACTATTCCTCTGTCTTGAGCTCGCCGTCCATCTGCCTTTTTTCTTCTGATTTCTCTCTTATTTTTCAGCCTGTTGCACCTGAGCGCAACAAGGTTTGGGTCATTCAGCTCTACACACACACACGCACACACACACACACACACACACACACATACACACTTGTGTACACCTACTTCCATGGCGTGTATTACCTGACACTGCCAGGTGGGCGAGACTCCATTACCGAATTGAACTCTGACTCTACATCGACCGGCCTGGACTGTGTGTGTGTGTGTGTGTGTGTGTGTGTGTGTGTGTGTGTGTGTGTGTGTGTGTGTGTGTGTGTGTGTGTGTGTGTGTGTGTGTGTGTGTGTGTGTGTGTGTGTGTGTGTGTGTGTGTGTGTGTGTGTGTGTGTGTGTGTGTGTGCGCGAGACATACACACACTGAGTGAATTTAAGCACCTGAAATGAGGCTAGCCTCACTGTTGTTTTTGTAAATTCAAAGGGCGCAGGTTCAGTGGGATTGGGTTGCTTGCTGTGAATGACGCCTGCAGCCATTTTTTAAGATCACTTTATTCTCAGTCTGCGGCTCTGCGTCCTCTTTCCTCCTGAGCTCACGCAGCTCCATATTATTTCTCACTGTCTTTGCACGTACACACAGCTGCTTGTTAATATTCAAGGGATTTAAACTGGCTTTTTACTTTAGTGTTGTCTCATTCAGGCATCAACTATCTTTCAAAACAACTTGAAAACATTCATTTAAGAGCATATACCAAATAAGGATGTATTTGTTGGACAACTCTATCAGTGACTTATTTAATATACTGTAGATCGAAAGTATTGATATACAAAGGTCCATTTAACCTTTTGTTGAATCTCATTAGCTGGAAATCCCACATTTCCCCCTGAGTTTTACATGTAAAGCATACATTATTTTACAGTTACTGGTCTTTCTTGACTTTGTGCACATTGTAGTGCACTACAGAGGATATCATTGATTTTTGTGGCATGGGAAATTTAAAGAAAATGCATTTCTCTTTTTGCTCGTGTAAAGAAATAAATACAAATAACAATAAAGCGTGAAAAACACAATACAACTCATTTTATTTTCTCTTTGACCAATCTTAAGCAATAGCTTCATTAAAACTAAAGAAAAGTATTAAAAATGTAATGAAGTGTAATTTTGTCAATGAAAATGACAAAATATGTTTGAAGATCTTTTTTGACGAAGACGAATTAATAAAAAAAAAAAAAAAAGTCTGAAGTATAAAACAAGGCTAAACCAAAATTAACATTGTTTCCCACTTTGGGAAAAAAAAAAAAAAAAAAAAACATTTCCCTCTAGAACAGAACAACAACCAGTTAAAAACACACTTTGTTCACTTTCGTATTGTAAATTTAGGATGTTTGATGGGAATAATGGTGCTATTGTTTCCTTGTGGCTTATGGATATTACATTTACAATTAACACAGGATTACAAAAACCTCAAAATAAGGACATTTTTTGCAAACTTTAAAAGTAACACATGGTATAAAAAACATAGTATAATTCTCATTTTTCATGCAACAATGCAGCCCTCGCAGTGTAGGAAATTTTGGGCCCTCTGGAAAAATTACTTGCAGACCTCACTGTACACTATGATTTCTTTAAAAGCTGGGATTTGTCAACATTTTTGGCATTGTTGATGTTGATGGATTGCAGGTTTTTTTTCTGAATGAAATAATTAAATAAACAACTAAATATGTTTAAAATAAGAAAGCTGCGTTGGCTACACCACCATGAGTATCATGTGATGTGTGCAATACAACTCTGTTGAAGACTTTCGACCCGTTGGTTCTTCCCGACTTTGCGCTAAAGCTGCAGGTGTTTGAAACAACTTCCGTCTGTTTTCTAAATATGGCTTCAGCCTTCTATAACATACTATTACTGTCGTGATGGGCGGAATGTTGAAGAAAGGTCATATGTGTGTATTTGTGTGGCCGTGATGACTATAGCTGTGCAGAGTACGAATAATTATTCATGCTCCATCTTTGATTGTGTACATGGCTATTTATGTTTAAAGTTGGCGAGGCAGCAGTGTGACAGAACGCATTTAACAAAGGCGATAAAATGGCAACTAGATTAGTAGCTTTCGTAATTGGGCTCTTGACGTTGTCATTTGCAGCGCCTACAGCTGTATGGTTGTCACTGTGTGACCGTGCGTGTACAGTATGTCTATACACTGTTATCCTAAATGCACATGAGGCACCACCCAGCATCTTAAATATATGTCTGGTATGTATAGCTTCAGCATGGATGTCATTCATATGTCTGTATGCCTGCACAATTTGATGTTTGATGGCTAAAAAAAAAGGCAAATCATGAATATTTAATGATAACTTGTCCCATTTGGAGCTTTTACTATACGACCTGATTACCAATGAGGGCCTCATGTTTTAACACAATTTTTTACACAGTACTGGCTTTATGAATGCCAGAACTTTCATTTAAATAAGCATGTTTAAAAGAAAACAACAAAAACCTAACCTGGAGCTACTGCCTTGATTGGCATTGAAATTCTCCATTCATATTAACAGAGCACATGCCAAGAGCAAGAGAATGAAACACTAACCCAACGCAAAGCAATCCAATCAGCATACACCAAAAAAACTGTATGTCTATCAGCATATAACAAAAAGCTCAAACAGCAGTGGAATCAAGAGCAGATGGTTGTCTTGTAGCAATTGTGTCCAGCATGAATTTACTGTGGGAAACATGGACATCTAGTTCTGTTTTGCTTCAATCTGAAGTAAAACAGAACTAGATGGATGATGGAGAATAGAAGTCACTACCTGGGTTTGCTCTCATAATTGGAGAAACGGTACCAGAGAGGTGGAACGGAGTGCGATCGAGACCCAAAGCCATCGCATTGACCAGTTGAATGCAGTTGACTTATCGGGCATCCTTGATAGGCTTTCCTGAAGAGTATTAACAAATGTACATATGCACATTGAGTGGCACCAACATTTACACACTCCAGTACAGTAGGTGGCGATATGCCCCTATTCAAGTTGGTGGCAACATGCATGGCAACAAATGTGTCGAACAAGGACACCACCTCATTCAACATCAACGCCTCTGTACTTATTGCAATCTATCATTTTCAATTTGTTTAGTCCATTGTAGAGTCATAGCCATTTACTAGCACTATCATCCTTAAGCAACACACAAAACCCATGGAGTGAAACTGCAGGTAATATAGTGGATCCTCCTCTGGATCTACCCTAGTCTTTCAAAACTGTATATATTGTTTTTATATACTTGTTGTATGATATTAAACAGAAAACACTGATACAACAACATTCAGCCAGGTGCCAATTATCCTCTTTGCCAGATATGGATCCACTCCAGATGAAACTCTGTGGGGTATTTGAGGAACCAACTCAACATAAGACAATATTCATACAGATTATTCGACTATGAACAGAGATATTAATTTTGGCAAATGATAAGAGATAGGGAGTTCTCCATTTTTAGTGCTGATCCAGAATCAGTATATTGATACGGATCTCCTACAAAATTTTATGGAACATTTCATGGCGTAAGATTCATCTTTAGTTGAAAAAATTTCAAAATCTGTTAAGTACTTTTGATGTAATCTTGCTAACAGACCAATAACGGACAGCCTGACAAGCGGATGGACAAACAAAACCATGAACAAATAAACTGACTGACAATCAGGCAAAAGCACGATAGAAAAACAAACGCCAATGAAAACTTTACCTCCTTGGTGGAGGTAACTACTCGGATCAGCAGCCAAGGTTCTGTTAACAGTTAACATTCACATTTTGGAACCTGGACTTGTCCTTGGATGACATTTAAACAAGAAAACCCTCCAAACCTAATAAATACACCGAACTTTTATTGCTCTTAATTGGATTTCTAAGCTAACTTAATTTCCCTAGACTTTAGGGACCATTTCCTCAAATGTCTTTAAAGGTTTTAAATTGTCCAGGTCATGTTGATTCTGGTAGCTTAGTTAAGAAAACTTGACTTAAAGTTTTCCAAAAGAATTGAGATAAATAGTGTTTTCGATAAAGTTTATTTCTGGCTTACCAAACAATCAAATGTTTTAGTTTGGGGTAGATGTTACAAATGCAGCCTGAGGCAGAACGTCGTGGACTTTCCACAGCTTCTGTGTGTGTAGCTTTAACAGCCTCTCAGAGTGTACTCAGGCTTTGTCAAGCTGCTCTAGTTTCCTCAGTCAGTCCAAAAACTTGTACGCTGGCACTCTGCATGTGCAGCTGAAAGGAGTTTCCTCCAAAGACAAGTCACTAAGGTTAATTTAAAAACTACAAATGAAATTATGAGCAGCTTGTGCACCAAGAGGCTGTTCATAAATCTTTTTAGTTGCCGTTATTAATCACGGTTGTGTTTTTAGCTATGGGCAACGCTAATATAAACAATATCTATAAAGCTTCAAACAACCACTAAATATTTTTTATTGCAGCATTACTTCTGGAAACCACTCCTGCTGGGTTTATTTGCACTGAAAGTTTACAGTATGAATACATGTGGAAACTTGAGTGTAGCAAAGGAATGTTTTTATTTTGCTTTTCCCATAATTCATAGTTTAGCTTCCTGGAGTTAACTGTTTTTATGTAACAGGTGTAAAAACCTTTGGTTTAAGTTGTTTGCTGGCAGAAATTAAAGAGCAAACCATTTCCAGAATGAAAACTTCTTCCAACGGTTGGAGGTTTGATCATATTTACAGGACGGCAGAAGTGGCAACTGCTGAATAATGTAAACACAGTGGCCCTCATTTGATCCGCATGTTCGACCATATTCACGCAAGCTTAGGTATTTATGAAATGTGATGTAAGCGTACGCTACGTTCAGATCTCACAAACGCTCATGTACGCAAATCTGAGTGTGTGGATTTGTGCTGCAGCACAGTCTGACTGAGACAGAAAATAAAGTATTAAACAAATCTCAGCTGCCATTTAAGCATAAAAAGACAGTGATTATTAAAATGAATTAAACAGAAAAAAAATTAATTTAAAAAAACATGTGACTGATCCACTGGAAATAGGATATTCATGCTTTTAAATGTTAATTCTTTAAACTTTCACAAATATGCTGCAGTAATCGGTAATGTGAGGAATTATAGGTGAAATTGGCTGAAGGCATAATAAACAGACAAGGGACAACGTTTAGTCATTTTTAAGGCTTGTTTTTAAAGCGTTTCAATCATTATTTTGTTTAATGTGATATTTATTGCCCAAAGCGTGTGGACTGAGGCTGATATTATCATCGTCATATCTCTGTGTGTCTCCAGTGAAGTTGCTCGAACTGCACACAGGTGGGCAGACATCACCTGTTTGGTAGCTGATACTGCGCTTCTTAAATTCCAGTTTTCTCACGTTCAAAAATCACATCTTTGTTTTGCTCCACCTCAGATGTGAGGATGCCGATGTTCATCTTGGAAAAGCATCTTTTCTTGTTTGACCTCAGTAGGCGGGGCCTCCGTAGCGGGAGGGAGAAACCAGTTAATGACGATCAAATTCAGGCACCGCATTTGTCAATATCCCATCATTTGTACACTGGGATTGGTGAAATAACAATGTTTAATGAATCGCACGTTGGTCCTGTCGTACGACACAATTTGCACTCAGATTTGTACCCGTTTTCACACAAGGTTGATAAATGGAGGCAAATGTGTTCCAGTCTGTCCACAGTTTGTCATGTTTTCTCCTGTTGTCGACACGCAAACTACTGTACTCTGCCATTTCTGCCTGACTGGTTTCCATTGTAAAACGCCTTCATCCAGTTCACTCAGTAAAGTTTGCACTGCACAGAAACTCCGACACTGTCGTACTCCTTTCTCTCCTCGGCGCACTTTATAAAGCCTGTTGAGTTGACATTTTAGCTTTCTCTCAGTGCTGTGCTACCGTCTCTCACTTGGTACACAGTAATTTCCCCACTGGCTGTCTGCTATCTGCCTGTCTGGGCCTTTCGTTCTATCAAAGCACCCCTTCACGGCCTGCCATGATCTCAATATATAGTTTGCCCATTGCCAGTCTGTCTGTTGGTTTGTCTGTTCTCTAGTTTGTATTGTAGCTCTGTCACTCAGATGAGCCATTCTGTGCTCCTCTCCTCTCTCTATTTCCTCACCGAGAACAAGCTCTCATCAAAACATTCATTTACTGACCTTTAAACAGGCCCTGCTTGGCATCACAGAAGTGAGGGAATCAATAGCTCTCCATTAATGATCTGGGATTAAAAAAAGAAAGAAAGAAGGAAAAAAAAAAAAAGAAATGTGCAGAGCAGAGTTCAGCTGCTGCTTTTATTATTTAATAGCGGCTCAGTATTTATATCTTCATCTTCAGTTTCTCAGAGTGTGCCAGACTGGAAACTCTACAGAAGCAGCATTAGACGCGGGCCACTGAGCCGTGCCAGACTAAATGCACTGATACAGAGAGGGATAATCACAATAATAATTGTTTCACACTTACACCAAGTATATCTGATTGAAACGTAAAGTTAAGGACTGCACTATAGCAGTGCTTCGCAAGTATATTTGACTGCATTATGGCATCTATGTTTACAACCGCTGTAGTGTAGTGAACGTTTCCTACGATGGACAATGGGCATGCGCACCTGGCGAGCAGCGCATACGTGTCCGTCATGTTGAAAAAAGGTAAGAATATTTTCTTAGTTTTTTAGGTTTCGGGTTAGGGTTAGTGTTTATCGTAGTAGGAATATTTAAGGTAGCAAAATATTGTATTTACTACACTATTAGTGCGCATGCGCGTGTAGGAGGCTTTCACGCGTAGGATTATTTTTCACTACACCGGCATTGCTTTCATTGAACACTGCACAAAAACCCCAAATTGACCATGAACAAAAACATTGATATTTGCCTTTTTTGAATTAGCTTCAACAATTTTTTAAGGGATTTTTAAACTAGCTATTTGTATTTTGGTTTATATTTAGTCAAAATTGTTTCATTCAGACTAGTCAACTAAATGAGTATTAGTCGACTTATCAGTTATAGATTCACTAAAATATAAAGCGTACAAGTTTACACATTTCTTGAAGAAATAATTAGCATTTGTCAACATGATACCCATGTGACAATTATAGTTTCGTTCTTATTGATGAAAACACTAATTTGTTTTTATATGGTTTTGTTGACATGTATTTTTTAATTAGTCTGTCTAGTAATTGCAACGAAGGAAATTGTAACAACTACGACGTAAATTCTTCATCAACAAAATGAACATTGTTGAACACTGCACTAAAAACTCCACATTCACATAACCATCAATCTATCAGGTATAAAGTCACGTGATGATGAACAAAAACATTTTACGATAAGATCGATGCTTTTTGACTTGCTCGGACAGATTTTCACTATAACCTGTAAATGCACTAATCAGAGCATCAACAGTTAATCGAATTTAAGACTAGCTTTTGCACAATGGTTGAAATTCCCTGACCTGTGTTAGCATGACACAATATTACAATAACCTTGATGCGGTTATAAAAGCAGCCAAGCTTGTTGGTCCTAGTAGTGCCTCAAAAACTCACTAAAATACGCCACTGTCCATTGCACTCTAAATACATTTTATATTCTTTATATTCAATCCGAGAACTGCAATCTTGCATGATTAGGTGTTGTCTCGCTTTAATGTACCCAGTTGCAAATATAAAACAAATGTAAGGCAGAGTTGGCTGGAGTTTTGCAATTGTAATCCCACTTTTAATCTGATTGTACCGTCGCCTGTGCTGTTTTTTTGAAAAACATTGTTTTTCGTTTTGCCTCTAACCTGGTCAAACGTTTGGTAATTTGCCTCTTCTGCTCCTTCATCCTCTGTAATTAACCCAAAGGCTCCCAAATGTACAGTAGCTGTACTTGCAGTCTAACACTTATATAGTTGAATTCTTCTATACCTGCCTTACTATACCTCCTGTATGGGATGATGGAGGTACTGTATGTTGGGGTCTTATCTAGCTTACACCAGGTGCACTGCGTGTTCACCTTCAACAAAATGCCAGTCTGTCACTGGGCCAACACATAGACAGATCTCCATTCACACATTCAGTCACTGCCCCAGGCAATTTAGAGACCCCTGTACATGTTTTTAGGACAGATGGAGGAAACTACAGCACCCAGAGAGAAAAGAGAAAGTGAAAACTCCACACAAATAGGGCTTTGTTGCCATGAAGCAGTCGTGCCAACTACTTCACCGTCACACTACACGCTAGTGGTGTGCATTGCCATGAATTTGATGATACGATTCATGATTTGCATGTCAGAATACAATATATTCCAATATATCCCTACACCAAACAATACTATATACATTGCGTTGTATCGCAATATCAATAATTAAAAGTTTCACCTTTACAAATACAAAATGGTATGAGATACATTTTATTTATTTATTTTTTTAAACTTGCGAGAACAAGTAAATGGTAACTCACTGTGATTCAAGTACCAATGTCAAAAACAAGTGGTATGTTTATCAAAAATGTTTTTTCTTCTACAACAGATTCTGTTAAGTTCTTAAAAAGCAAAAGGAAACACATACATATGCAAAACTGACCAGTATATTTTATGAAAATAAAGTGCAATCATCTTCTAGCCTGGTGATGAGCCACACCCACTTCCTTACTTTTTGTAAGAAAAATCGCCTGTATTAAACGCTGAATAATACGAGGAGATTAGGATAGATTTTAACTTCCAAGTTAAAATGCATTAAAGCTGATATCCAGAGTTTCTGAGAAATCTATGTTTATGTATCAATCTTTTGGAATGTGAAAAAATACCTAACGTTTTTTACTGTGGTCTTCTAAAAGTGGTCATTCTTATACATTAATGTATATAAGTCCCGGCTTCGTCCTATAGACCCCTGTACAACTGGAAACGATCGCCGACTGCGCCCAGCCAATCAGCTTCTACTTCCTGTTTTTGAGTCTCTCAATCAAAGTGAATGCGTAACTGTGCACGGAAACAAGGCCGCGCGTCACAACAGCAAACAGGTAAATATGATTTTGGCTCTTACCTGACCCATAGACCTATATCAATGCAACCCGATGAGACCTTATGTTCTGCGATGCGCCTGCAGAAAAGTAGAGGCGTGGCTTCAAGTAGATTGTAGAGGGAGTGGGAGGAAGTGGAGCTGTTGAGGGCGGGGCATCGAGACGTCTTCTCAGAAACTCTGGATATCAGCTTTAAGGAGTGAGGTAGTTTAACACTGACACCTAGTGACCGGGCGTTTACGTGCTATGCATATGTTAGCGCAAAATTTTCTTTTTTGGATCAATACAATAATCACGCAATGAAATCAATTTGGCGATATATCGCCAAATTGATTTTTTCCTTACACCCCTACTACATGCTGCTGTCAATTCAATATTAGTTTTTGGTAGAAGACTTTGAGGACCAGTGGTAGCTATAGTTCTCCTTATGCAGCAGTCTTTGATTCAGGATGCTGACAACATAAGAATTACTTTAAGTAGCGCATTTTGTGTGCAGTAGCTGATGGGATGAGAGTAGAAAAAATGATTGACGATGTTGTTTACATCACTGGTCTTGTCAATTATTCACATATCTAGATAGTCCAGTCCGAAACCGACTGAGATAACGATGTCACTTCGGTATCGACTCCTTCGGCAGTATCTTATCGTTTCTTGAAAGACGAAAGTTTGTCTCTTCGTTCAGCCCCAGGTGTCAATCTAGTTTGGTGTATTTGTTCCCCTGCCTGTTTGTCTGTGTCTGTTTGCTTTCAGCCGCTCTTACTCTGTTTATTGACCTTTTGCTTTCTCTCTGTCTACGCATCTGTCTGACATAGCTTTTTTTTTTTTTTTTTTGCCTTTCCAACTCCAATTTACTTTCTATAGCTCACCATCCAATCTCACACCTTCAAACGTGTCCTCACCCAAACCTACACCTGCCTGGGCAACAGCTGAAGCATAAGTCCCTGGCAAGGATGTGTATATACGTGCTCGTTCAGTGTGCAATTGTGTATTGTATGTGCAAGTTGTGTATTTGCTGTTAATTAACCCCTATCACCCAAATCAACCCCCTCAGGGTTGGTCGTGTGCTAAGCTCGTTCCCTGAGCCTCAGCCTGATAATCCACACCCGAGTCTCCCCCTCCCTGCTGTTCGCTATGCCCACACAACCGTGTGTCCCATCGTGCACAGTTAACGGTGCAAAAAGAGATGTAACTCCGTATAATTTTAAGCCAAGTGTGAGAACACGAAAGCGTATCAGCTCTGCAACACCTGTGGTAGAGTGATTGTTGTCTATCTGTGAGCAATATCACACAGTCTGAGAAGCAACACATTAGACACACCTGGGAGGATTTAAGACTACATTGCACTTAAGCCACACTGCAACACACACACACACACACACACTGATGTGGCCTGGCGCCCGACTCAAGGGTCTGAGTGGTAGTAGTCTGGCTGTCACTGTGGCATGGTAGTGCCAGGAAAAGAAGAGAGCGAGGCTGAAGCGTGCTCTTGCTCAAGCCCCTGTAGACGACAACTGTCACACACACACCAAATTCCACATGGGGTCTGGACTGAATTATAGCTCTCCCTCTCTGGCTGACATGGCTCTGAGTCCCATGATTGCTAATGCAGATGCCAAATCAGATGCCAACTTGTGTGTTTCTGTGTGTTGCTAGCAAACGTTGGCTCCGTTGGATTGGTGAACAAACAAGTGGACTGCTACACAACCATAAAGGATGCACGTGTTTTATTTTTGAAGAAAATTTTTTGTCAAAAAAATCCACTGGATGAACACACGCATCCAAGACGACTACGAACAAACGCACTCCTCTGTGCGTGAATGGGCAGCTAATTGTTTTTCTGGCCTACATAAATGAACCGTTCCCCCCTGTTATAGTGCCATTTCAATCCCTTCTCTTGGACACCCACGAGACGCTCTCCCTGAAAGCGGGCCTGCTGCTTAGGTGATTGTTTTATGGCTGTTTCCATATTTGGGCAGATTGAATATTGCACTCTACTGTCCATTTTGCCAACAGCTCCAGCCATGCTATTTGCCTTTCACTGTCGTTCAGGAATGCCTGGGTCCATTCAAACCTAAACACAGCTTGTGTTTGTAGCAAAAGGACCGTGAAACTCTGGGGCCTGTTAATACGCTCGAGAATTATTCTAAAACAAATAACTTTCAATCTTAAAGGTCACGGCACCATTAAAAATATGTGATCCCATTGCTACTCCGTCGATGCAGTGGCAGCGCTGAGCTGTATACGCGCCTCTGCCTGTGGAGCATTTTACACAGGCCATATTACGGTTGGATGGTGATCAGGATGTGCAATGAATGTGTGTCTGGTTTGCTCAATTTGTGGGCTGGAGGGCATGTGCTCTCAATAGTTGGCTTCAATTGGCCTAGCACATGTGAGAATTCATTGTTAAGTAGGATTTAGGACCTATTTGTGTTGCTAGGCAGGTATCAACTGTTGAACCTGTTCAGAACGTCATTGGGAAAAGGTCCAATTTTAGTAAAGAAAGCAGTTTTTGACTGAGTCAATTTCAATACAATGAATGGCCAAAGGAACCAAAAATAGTCAAATTTGGCTGGGCCTAGGAAAATTGAAACTTAACAGTAGTTTGTAATGAACACGCTTCAAATACACTGAAAGTTTATTTGGTGCTTCAGATCAGTGGCACAGCGCGTTAGCCTAGCCTGCTATAGAGAAAAGTTATTCTCTGTGTCGGTTCTTCTTGATCACTTTATTCTTGGAGGTTACTTGAAATTCTATTCTATTTGATCACATATTGGTTACCTCTGCCATTGTAACAGCTTGCATCCGTGAATGCAGTGCTAATGCTAAGTTAGCCACAGGTTGAACTTAACCCTGAGGATTTTACGGCTAATTTGTGTGATTGTTGGGGCCTAAAATGACTTTAGCTGCAGCTTTTTCATAAAATCTTGGCAATTTTAGACAGTGCAAAGTAATTTAACTCCATTTTTGTGCAGCATATCAGGAAACTGAATGGCTTGACGTTTTCACGTAATATTTTGTGGAAAATGAAAGCTATTTGATGACAAAGAAGTACAAAACGTACCAGCGCGAAAGGACCTGGGCTTAGTCAGATTGGTCAATAATTGTGATTGCGTCATCAAAAATTTCTGGAGCGACTGACTAATGTATTTTCTATTGCAAATATTTCATTTTCTTGATTAAAATCGACTTTGTATAGTATGATGAGGCATGTAGTTACATAGCTTGTTTTAAATAACAGCTATACAGACAGCTAGGATATTGTTGGACCTGTGGGTTGTTCTCTGCTGACCAGATGAAGCTAAAATGTTTCAGAATTTACTGTAATGTGAGCAAATACACATGCACTTCACAACTGAAACGTCAATCATCACAAACATTTGTCTTTTACTCTCAAATTCAGAGGCGGCAACTTCTATCACAGCGGGGCCCACATTATCAACATCCATGTCAGCATTTAGAATAATGACCGTTAATACAGGGACGAACAACTCATTTTTATCGTCATTTTGTGTGTTTTTCTGTCATTCTGTGTATGTTTGTTGTTGTCTTGTTTTGAGGCATTCTGTGTGTTTCTGTTGTCCTTTTGTTTATTTTTCCTGTAAAATGTATGTTTTTGTCTATTTCTGATGTTGTTTTGCTTGTTTGTTGTACTGTGGGTTTGCAGAGTCGTGTTTTCCTTGTCTTTTTGAGTACTTTTACTTTTTGTTTTCTGTAATTTTGTATATTTTTTTGAAGTCATTTTGTGTATTTTTGTTGTCTGTGCTATTTGAAGTTATTTTGTGTATTACTGTTGTTTTGTTAATTTTTGTAGTATTTTTTGTGTTTTTCTTGTCTTTTACTGTATTTTCTTGCAATGTTGTAATTATTTGCATCTTTTAATGAATTCCTACATTTGTTTTGTGTATTTTTCTGTCATTTTGTACGTTTATTTTAGGGCCGCATAAAATTAGATGGAGAGCCACGCCGCCAGTTGCTCATGTCTGCTCTAATTAATGCATGTTTTTGTTTATAATTACCTTTTTTATCCACCTATGGGAGGTTTTTTCAGCACTATAACATGGGGTCATGCTATGGTTGCGTGTGTGCGTCTGTGACACGTGTGCTTACATAGCAGGTTAACAGCTTTGATAATGAACTCGTGATTTCTCTTGGGCGGGATCTGAGATAACTGAAGTGTTTACATTCGGAAATCT
The DNA here is from genome assembly GCF_900634775.1 of Gouania willdenowi. NCBI lineage: Eukaryota > Metazoa > Chordata > Actinopteri > Blenniiformes > Gobiesocidae > Gouania > Gouania willdenowi. The sequence continues at coordinate 18,568,503 of NC_041061.1, read as the reverse complement.
TGAAGTGTGCATTGTGAATATATACCCGTGTGCGTCTGCGCGCGTGTGTGTATCTTGTGTGCTCGTATCCGTCTGGATGTGTGCGTGCATGCATGGACAGGTGGGCGGTTGTGTTTGGACGGTTGACAGTTGAGTGTGACAGATGATGTCTCTATCCTACTATTATAGAGAGATGAGAGCGAAAGATGAATGTGTTTTTGTCGGCGTGGTTTCTAAACACGCACGTGAACACACACAGACACACACACACACACACACACACACACAGGTGCGGCGTGTTCTGGGGGGTGCTCGTGCACACTCTGGGTTTTACTAGAAATCTTTGGCAGCGTAGTTGAGAGGCGCGAGACGAAATGCTGACAAGCTTGACAGATGATGTCTTCATCCAGCTGTTCCTGGACACTGTGTAATCTTTACGCGTACGTGTGTGAATGGGAAGTATACGTTTTTAGGGTCATGTGTGCCTTCAGGCTAGTTGGATCGGTTTCTGGTGGGGCGGGATGAAAAGGAAAGGTTCTTACACTTCACAGCCCTGGAATGTCTGTGCTGCCTGTCTCCTCTGGGAATTTCCTCACCTCTTTTTTTTTTTTTTTTCCCCCTCCTGTCTTTCTCTCACTCACTCGTTCCTTCATCCCTCGGGTAACAGGTAAAGGGGGGAGGGAACAGCCAGATGCACACCTGGTTTATTTTTGTGAGCCAAGGATGAGAGGGCGAGAGTCCTCAAGGTGGTCCTTTACATCATTGCTGTATCCATTAGGTTGTTCTGCAAATCATCACGTGTGCGAACCTTTCAGTGTGTCCTTGCTGCTTTATGTTACACTGGACGTACAAATGTACTTTAACCATAGGAGGAGTCTGAGATTGTTGCCAGGGGGGGAAAAAGAGGAAATGGAATTAAATATTAAGATCATGTGGTAAAACATATACAATAATGCAAAAATGATTAGTAACCTAATTGATAATGTTGACCAAAAAATGTTGCGTCGACACATCGTAATGTCACGATCTTGAATACGGGTTAAAATGCAAGTTCTCACTCGTTCACGCTCTTAAGGAATGAGCAAAAAGAAAGCAGCTCTGCCCTGTTTTCTTCTGATTTTTTTTTTTTAGGTCTGTGAGGCTGAACATGTTCTTAAAAATCCTCATTTTTTAGATTAATGTTGTAAATTCATGATAAAGTCCGGTCGGCGGCCGCGTTCTGCTTCGTTTTTGCTGCAGTACCATACATGAACTGCTGGGTGCAGTGTCGCTTCACCATTTACATTGTGAAGAAGAATTGCGCAGCAGAAGTCCCATGACTGGAGCGCCAAATAAGGACTTGTATTTTTTCTTAAAATGCTACAGATGTAAGAAAACAGCACTTAAAGCTGATATCCGGTGTTTCTGAGAGAACATTTCGATGTCCCGCCTTCACCAGCTCCACTTCCTCCCCTACCTCTGCTAATCTACCAGAAGCAACGCCTCTGTTTGCGCACACACATTGTAAAGCATAACAAAGTCCCATAACTACAAAAACTACACATTTATTCTTAGAGTGCCATTACTTTTGATTAAAACATGTTTATTACCTGTACATGAGAAATCACGCCAAATCCTGGTTCGTTAGGAATCCTTTTAAAAGCAGTTTCGAGGTAAATTCTGTTGTGGTCACAGAGACGTTTATCTACAAACTTTGTACCTGGACTTTTTTTAGTAGAATCTTTATTCGTTGGAAATTGAGGAACGGGTAACGGGAGTTCCGGAGCGCTCCTCCATGACGCTATACTGCTCAGTGATACCTATGTTCTGTTGTGACGGTGCACGCACATTCACTTTGATTGACAGTGGCCTGCTCCAGGAAGTCAAAGCCTATTGGCTGGGAGAAGTCTGCGCTTTCTTGCCTTTGTATAGGGGTCTATGGACAAAGGCGGGACTTATTAACATTAATGTACAGTATATGAATGACCACTGGCAGTAGACTATAGTAAAAGCTTTAAAGAACATCAAAGTTTCATCAATTGATGATTATTAGCCAAGCAATGCTGGGAAGTCACATGCATGAGTCATATCATATTAGTAATCTGTTTGGTATGGACTATATTTAGAGCATGACATCATCACCATTTTCCTCATGCACTTAAGTTTGCACGTTGTCAAAAAAAATGATGTCGCCCTCATGGACGTCCCAGGGGATGCCCCAGACATTACAGGTGCATGGTGAAGTGAATGTAGAGCTGATAAAGTCCTGCCAGTGTGATTCTAAATGATAGGGTTTCAGCTTTGAAATGCATTTTCGTCAAAAGCAGGAGAACTTAACTCGGAGGAAGCACATGCTTCCTAATCCCTCTACTGCAGAGATGGGCAATATTTATTTGAGTTGAATTTTTTTTTTTTCTCAAACATGAACACAAACGGCAGTCTATTTACAATAATAATAATAATAATAATAATAATAATAATAATAATAATCAAAAATAAAAATCAAACAAACCAAAGAGAGAATAAATGGTTACAAAAGGAAAAATCTGATAGTATCTGAATTAGAATAATGGCCAATCAGAGCATTAATGCAGGGGAAATAAGGATGGTGGTTTGTCATTATGTGTGTTTCTGTTATTTTTAGTGTTCTTGTTGTAATTTTGTGTATTTTTCTGTCGTTTTTTGCATTTTAGCTGTTGATTTGTGCATTTGGGAGTTGCTTTCTGTCTTTTTGTTTTTGTTTCCTGTATTTCCCTGTGATCTTAAGTAATTTCCCTGTCATTTTGTGGATCTTTGGAGTTATTTTGTAATTTGTTGATGTTTTTGCGTTTTGTCACTCGTCACTTTGTGTTTTGGGAATTTCTTGTGATTTTGCTGTCGATTTGTGTGTTTTGGGAGTCATTGCGTGTATTACGTTGGACTTTATATTCCTTCCAACTTCTTGAATTACAATATTTGGGGATTTGCTTTGGGGGCCGCAAAAAAACTGACTGCGGGGCCACATGGGGCCCCCGAGCCACCAGTTGCCAATGCTGTTGCACGTGTTTGAAAAGGAGTAGGAGGAAGTATAAACTTATATGATCATATATCTCCTGTAATATCTAGTATTATATTTTATTTCTATACATTATTCTTTTTATTATATATACCTATTTACACTATAAAAGGAGACATAATTCATTGATATATCTATATATCAATATAATTATACAATTAATGTAACTACTACACATTCATTTGTCCAAACATACACATACTGTACATACTGTAAGTATACACACCTGTTTATATGGTTTTCCCTTCAGCCCTTATTCTTCCACAAGATACATTTTATTTATTTGTTTAAATTGCTTTAAATTCAGACTTTAAAAAAAAATATAAATATATATATATATATATATATATATATTTCCACAGACAAGCTGTTCCACAACCTGGTGCCACTTACTGACACACAAAAGCGTTTTTTTTTTCTTTTGTTATCCGTGCATCAGTGACTGAAAGTCCATTTTGAATCAGCTTCTGAATATGTTTTGGAAGAAATTTTAGTTGTACTATTAAAGCACAACAAATACAGTAGGGGCCAAAAAAATGTGCTTGTCTAATTTGAGGGCCACATTATCAACATTCATGTCAGCATTTAGAAAAGTAATTATTAATATCACAGGAAAGAACAAAGGTTTTTGTCTGGTTTTGTTGTAATTGCATAGATTTTTATTAATATTTTATTCCATATATAGTTTTGCATGCAGTCATTTTGTATAATATTCTTGCATTTGACGTGCTTTTATTGTTTTGTTTGTTTTTTGCAGCTACATTGTTTATTTTGTTTTCAATTTGTGTGTTTTTTTTAAGTCATTCTGTGTATTTTTGTTGTCATTTTGACTATTTTTGTTGTCATTTTGTGTGTAATGAGTGTTTTCAGTGTTTTTGTTTTGTATATTTTCTTGTTATGTTTTGTGTTTCCATACATTCAGCTGTATTATTGTTTTTTTTGGAATCCTTGTTTGGGAGCCGCACAGAATTAGACAGCGGGCCCCATGTGGCCCCTGGGCCGCCAGTTGCCCATTTCTGCCCTCTTTTTTTCCTCATGAGTTGTAATATCAGTTTGAAAAATAGTGTTCAATGCACCATTTCTTTAAAGAGCAATTAGCACTAAACACATCATTGATGTTATCACCAGTGTTGAGGGCGATAATAGTAAATTTTTAATATATATATATATATCTGTTTACAACTCTGAATAACTTAAGCTTTTCATAAAAAACGATTGTATTCATCACGCAGGAAGTTGCACCCATAATCAGGAAGTAGCATCCCTGGCAATGAGTTGTATGATGACTGTAGTGAAATGCCAAATGTGATTTCCACACAAAATAAATCCAGATTATTTTCTAAATCTAAATCCAATAAAGCTGCAGTCATGTTACAATGTTCAGCTCATTGATTTTTGAAGGTCCTGTCCAACTGTTAAATTACTTCTCGTGGTGTTTAGCTGTGAGGCTGTGTCGGGCTTAGAGAGAAAGGTAATAGTCACATAAATCACTGTGCGAATGGGTAAGCGTTGTGTTTTTGGCTGAAAGATGTGTAGAAGTGTAGAAGTGCATTAGTGCTGCTTCAAAGGCAGACAAAGGTCATACTGAATCTGGATCTGCTCGTGATTGTTTCTCTAAATGCAAGGCTTGAGGTTTTTTGGGAGAAATGAGCTGCAATATTAAATGGACTTTATTTATATCCACCTAATCATCTTTTTCTGCTGAATACAGAAATGGGTTCGGAAAAAACTTGAGACACACAGGCAGACAGCGTCTAAAACCAAACAGGTTATACATTTCATTGTTTTTGTTGATTATATTATTATATTGTAATTATTTTTAATACATTATTGCCACAATTTACAAAAAACATGCATTGTCAGACCACTGTTATTGAAATAACATCGTATATATATATATATGTATATATATCAAAGAGGTCAAGAAACAAAACAAAGTAAACACAAGAACAAGAAAAGGGAAAGCAGAAGTTTAAAAGAAATGCATAAAAGGAAATGAGAGATTAATAAAAAAGGGTAAGTGCTTTTTTCTCACACATTTTTTGATGCTATTTTTAGAATAAAATTTACATTATTTTAAGTGACAATAACAAAATGTTTTTTTTTTTTTAAATGAGCAAAAATTCTATAAAAAATATATCAATTGATAAAAACTAAAATATAATTTTGTCAAATGGGACGAAATCCAATCAGAACGCATGTGATCATGTGGTCTTTACGCATTGATCACTTAAAATATACATATGTATTTGAAGATGATGTAGTCGGTTAAAACACTGATGTCATTTAGGTGACTAAAACTAGACTATATCTGAAATAGTCCTAATTGACCCTATTTTGAATAATATTAATTTGCATTTTAGTCAAAAGTCCGACAAAAACTAAATAAGGATTTGCCGTCAAAATGAACACGCTTCCTGAGTCACTCTTCTATGTGTTTTACCTGAATTAGGGTTAAAAAGACAAAGGGCCAATATATTTCCCTTATGGCAGCGGTGTCAAACTCATTTTAGTTCAGGGACCAAATATGCAGCAGTTTGATCTCAAAAGAGCCACGGATTTTATGCAGGAAAACAAATAATTTCATCATTATTGTGTCCTGGTTTGCACTTCTACGTACAGTATACATAAGATACATTCATTTATACCAGTCTCAACAAAAACTTCACTTTCAATTTCCTAGATTTTGTGACCAATTTCTATTTAATTAAGGGAATTGTTGTAATTTGAGGAAAATCTAAGGATTTTGTAAGAATTTTGTCTTTTTTTTTGTTCACAGTTTAACATTAAAAAAATGACTGCAATTGCGTTATATAAGCAACAGGAGTGTTCTGTAATTTTCACTTTCTCCTGCAGGCCGAATTGAATGCTCCAAAGGGCCACATTTGGCCCCTGGGCCATGAGTTTGACACACGTGCCTTATGGGTATTGTAGCCTGTGTTTAGACCTATTAGTCCGTGAAGCACTACAGCAGTAACACACCAGCACTCCTGAGGCCACACAAACAGGAACAGCCTGTAAAATAGCAGACAATAGAAATGACTCGCTACTTTGCCTTTCCACCACAAAGCTCTCTCAGAATAGTCAAACCTAACCATGTTTACCACGCACAATTTTTAGTGTGACAATGCGTGAGATTTTCATTTCATGGCCCTTGAACGCCCGCTAAGACGGAGAATGTGCGTTTCACAGCTAAAAATGGAGACTTGACAGGTATGTTAACAGATGGAGTCTGATATCTGCCATGTGGGAGACGCGTTCTAGGACGTTTCCTAGAGAGAACAAACATAGGGTTCGCTCCAAGGGTTGCAAAATTACCTGATGTAGTATTAGCGTGTAGCAGTAGCTTAGCTTATCTTTGGTTCTTCATTTAGACTTGGACTGTTATTTTTACTGTAAACAGCCTGAGCTAGAGAGAGAAATGCTTTAAACATGTGTCTAATATTGTACAATGCAAGTACACTGTACTTCCTGTGTACTTAGTGTACACAAATTAGCGTACAGGAAGTTAACAAACAATATATACATATATGTTGTTTCATATTTAAACAGAGTTAAGGTAACATATTAGCTAGTCAGGTCGAGCCACGTCATTGTTTTTGATCATTTTATGTAAAGAGACTAAACAGAAACCCAGTGTCGCTCACTTTGAAGCTGATTGAGATTTTAAAATAATAATAATAATAATAATAATAATAATAATAATAATAATAATAATAATAATAATTTGATTGGGGAGAAAACATGTAAAAGAGTGATTTTGCCTCTCGAAAGTAAACCGTTTTTTTTACTGACTTTGTCGGAAAACTGGGATGCGTAGTCCTGTAGACCAGGGTTTCTCAACCTTGGGGTCGTGAGACACTGTGCGAGGGTCGCCAGATGCTTTTAAGAAACTAAGAATATTTTTTTTTAACAATTTTTGCTTATTTTTACCGTTTTTCTGCAACTACACCAAACTTGCCATATTTTATTAATAATAATAATAATAATAATACTTTTTGTTTGTAATGCACTTTACCTTTGATACCAAATCACAAAGTTCTACAAGATTAAAACAATCCAACATATATGAAAAGACAGGACTAAATACAAGCATTTTCTGTTAAAAAGAGACAGGACTATAAAGAGGCATTAACTGTTAAAACAAGCTTGTGTAAAAAGGTGAGTTTTAAGTCTTTTCTTAAAAGCGTCCACTGTTTGCTACATTATGCCCAATTCTGCTACTTCATCAAATTTCAATTTACACGTTATTTTCCACTTTCAAGACATTTTCACCACTTATAAACCCTTTCCACCACTTTCCCCACCTAATGTTGCATATGTTGACCTGTTGTCACTTTTAACCTCTTTTCACCATATTTTGTGCTTTAATGTCCATTATTTGCCAGTTTAAACTAAATGTTCCTACTTTTGTCTGCCACTTTTAATCCAATATGGGAACTTTTAACCATTTTTACCACTTTTTTTGTCTGTTTGTGGTCGCTCTAATTTGCAACTTTTAACCACTTTTTCTCGTTTTTGAAATCTCATTTCACCACTTTTTCCACCATTCTTGGTTGCTTTTAACCCATTTTATTTCTGATTTAAACAAGGATTTACATCTTTAAGATGACTATATACTATGGACAAAATAATACTAAACTTCCTGGATGACAGTGGATTTTATTCAGATAAATAAATACATGTGGTTATCACAGATTCATAGAACAATGGACCATAATTTTGCTGACTTTATGGATGGACCCCAAAAAGCTCTCCCCTTTATTCCTTGTTATAGATGGCCCTGTCTCCACATGACTGTTCTTCAATGTTCATGTTCTACACAGTGTTGTGTTTAAGGTTTGCCTGCATTTTTTCAGCCTTTTCAAATGGTTATAAAAAGTGTTTGATTGGTCACCAGCTGCGTTTGGCCACCAGTTGAATAACCCTTAGTTTAGCCTATATCAGGTATTCTGATATTCCACTTTCTTTGTGCCAGTTGTGTGTAATTAATGACGTTGACGTGTTTGCATAACCTGATATTAATAACCTTATTATAGGAGATAAAAAGGCTGACCTTCCAGATGTATATATGGCTGGAAAAGTACTATATATATATACTTAATTATTTACAGTGCATATTGTGAAAAATGTTGTTTTGTATCGGCGCCCTTTTGCTTTTGAATATGCCTGGCCTCATTGATGTGGAGAGGATGAATAGAGTCCCAGTGTTTTCTTTGTGCAGATAAGTGTGCAGGCCTTGAGCACTTGTAATTTTAATTAGCATTAGGGTTGTATGAACTCAAAATGCACAAATGGTGGTGGAAAAAGTGTCCTTTCATTTTTATTTTTTTTTTCATTTTGTTTTTTTCTGAGTGCTTTGTTGAGAGGCTTTGTGAGGGCTGGCGTAATGGCCAGGGCAGCGAGGGACTAGAGGTAAAAAAAGAAAAAGAGAAAAAGTGAACCTGAAATGGCGGCTGCTGACAGGTTCATGGTCAGCGCGTGAGCGTGTGTGTTTAGCAAGAGTGCTATACTCTGAATGTACAGCGGGAGGGCAAGTATGGATATGACTGTCCTTGGGTCTATTTTTTCCTCTTCCGTCCCCTCGTCTTTTATTTTTCTACCTATCTGCCCTTTTTTCCTGCCATCGTCACTCGCTGGAGGACTTTATTCTCTATCCGTCTTGAAGTAGCTACTGTAAGGACGGTTGGAGGACGGCATTGGAGCAAAGAGGACAATTTTATAAAAGGAGGTAAAATATGATGGAAGAAGGACAAAAGTGCAACTTGAAAGAGGAAAAGGGAAGCGGAGGAGTTGTTGAAATGAGTGCAGCCGAAATAGACAATAGGTTAAAGTGGAAGAGCTACAGAAGGGAAGGAGAAATGGGGAAAGCGGTGAACAGGTCCAAGTATCAAGTAAATGATGTTGGGAGAGGTGAAGTAGGTCTTACACACACACACACACACCTTGCTCACCTCACTCCCCCAACACTCCTTGTTATCTCCATTAGCACCTGCTGGCTAACGAGGACCCCCATGCTTCCCGTTGCCAGGGCAACGCCTCACCAACCTTTGCTCATTCTTGTTTCCTTTCTGTCCTATACACACGCATGTACACACACGCGCACACACTCTTCCTCTCCACCCCCTACCTCCTCCTCAAGGTAATGAAAGAAGGAAATCAGGGAAATGGGGGTTTGTGTGTGGTGTTGGTGGGGGTGCATGAGAAAATAGGTGAAAAAAAAAGAGAATTTTGAACACTCAATATAGCCATCACTTCCTTCCTTCAGCATTGTTATCTATGGCAATGCGTTCAGATGGTGCACCTATGTTCCCTTCAGTTATTATTGCACAGATGCTAATAGTGACTGAATTCATACATTAGCCTTTTAGCCTATCAAGTATATATACAGGAGACTGTTTCATAAATGTGGGAAGACAATACCTGGAAATAGGATGGATGTAACCATTTTGCTGGAGGCAAAAAACATTGTCAGCTAAAAACAGTGTAGGACTCGTAGATCAATAGTTTCAAGGTTAAATTGCCTGTCAAAGTTTTTCATCTCCACGTTCCTATTGAAAATGGCGGTAACGTTACATTGCATTGTTGGATGTGAAGTCCAATATACAGTACAGATGCCTTCGTGTGCGTACAAATCCCAGAGCGTTTTCGTTTGCTCGGATAGTCCATATCGTTTGGGCAGTGGGAACACACAAACAAAGTCTGGAGCGGATCAAACAGGTGAATTTTAGAGCGATTGTTTCTGTTGGTCTCTGAGCATTTCCAACACAACCGTGCTCGGTGCCAACTAAAAACATTAAAAGTGGGAGATGACGTGGAGCGCACAGTATTGACAACTGGTGCAAACAAAGGGCTTTCAAACCACCAGAAGCGTAGCAACTTGTTGCTGCTCCATTGTCGAATGTTGTGACAGAACAAGTTCTGTGCACTCTTCAGCGCTTGCTTTGTCCCATAGATGAGAACCTCTTCTTCAGGTTTCTGCCTATGTAAGTCTCTACTCCAGTAACGGCGCCCTCAAGTTGTTAGCTCATGTAACTGCGCCAGAGGCTGTTTGGAGCAGATTAGTAGTTGCGCTCTGAAAGCATTGATATAGGTCTATGGGTCAGGTAAGAGCCAAAATCATATTTACCTGTTTGCTGTTGTGACGCGCAGCCTTGTTTCCGTGCACAGTTTCACATTCATTTTGATTGACAGACTCAAAAACAGGAAGTCGAAGCCTATTGGCTGGGCGCACTTGGCGATCGTTTCCATTTGTATAGGGGTCTATAGGATGAAGGACGGACTAGTTAATAACTGAAACTGAATTTCCCCTCAGGGATTAATAAAGTATAATTAATCAATCAATCAATTGTATACATTAATGTATATGAATGACCACTGGCAGTAGACCATAGTAATAGACTATAGTTAGGTATTTTTCATTTTTCAAAAGAATCATACATATACATAGATTTTTCTGAAACTCCAAATATCAGCTTTAATGTCACAATGAGTGTTTACAGTGGAAGTCAAAACCAACGTTAAAGCTGCAATTTCAGCCTTTTACATCTTTGTTTCAAACAAGTGATTTTTGATTTATTGATCTGAGGCCTACACTGTCTCTATCTGATAAATAATGCCTGTGTCCAGCAGCTTGAGGTTTCAACCTTAACCAAGAACTTCACGCAGCAAAGGAATGCTTTACTTTGCATATTCCGATGGGCAAGCATGAAGAGTCGGTGTATTTTTCTCACCCTTGCATGAATAACTGTAGTGGGGCGGCGGCCAAAGGCTGTAGTGGGTCAAAGGTGGTTGTTCTAACCTCGGGCAATCAAATCCCAACGTCTTTCCCACCGCTTTCTCTTTACAGTTTGCATGTTGTTGCTGAGCCTTTGAGGCTTTTCCCTCGATCCTTCAGCTTCCACCCACATGTATGTGGAAGGAAAACACATGTGAAATTATATAGTGGAGTTGTGTATGTCTTACCAATATTTTTAGAATGCAGCAAAGTGCTCCTTTGTTCAAACTTTAGGGAAACAGTGTCACCTTTGAACCAAAGTTCTGATTATTTACCATTTAAACAACACGTAAAGGGGGGATTATATATTAACACACACACACACACACACACACACACACCGGCTCCTATATAGATCCAAACACATCTAAATAAACTTGTTTTAAAGTAATTTTTCTAATGTTTTGCATGTGTTGGCTAACTGCTGTTGTGACTGTTTAAAAGATGCTGTTCCAGGTGCATGTAGCACATTCCGTTGCTTCTAGTCTTTTTAAAGAACCTTCATAATGCAAAAGGACATTTTTCTCCATAGATGACCAATGCGCAGCAAAAAAAAACGCCTTTTTGAGTCATTAATGTATAAAATCACAGGCTCAAAACTGTTTTCTGCCTTTTACTACTTTTTCAACCTTTTGATTAAGTATAAAGGAATGAATCAAGCGTGATTTGAGAAGAAAAACATCCTCCTTTGCATTAAATATTGTATAAAGCTTTACTTCATCTTAGTTTTACAATGTGTGAAGGAGTTAATGGTAGATTCATGACTAAATCCAAAATGTTGTAGCACCATATTTTCCTCTCCTGGCATAGATTATGTCCATCAAATCCAGAACGAGCTGTGATTCATAGAAAGCATCATTACTCACCAAAGGCCATTTTGTGTTCTTCTTTTCTTTCTCCCTCCACGCGCTACAGCCCTTGATCATTCAATGTCTTCTCGGAGTCTAAAAAAGATGTCTCAACAGCCGTACCCTTTTATAATTCATCAATGTGCCACAGCTGAAAGCATTCATTCAGTGTTCGTGAACAGCAGGATATGAAGTACAGTGGAAAAAACACGTCCTTATGATCACGTTAACATGTACAGAAAGAAACAAAGTTCTGATTAGAAACCTTTTCAGTGGAATCGTATCAGAAGTTCTAATTGGAGAGGTTTGAATCACGGCTCGAATGGTTCGTGAGAGGATTTCCACACATACACAAAAAACGCCACCCACACGCCAGTGAATCCCTGGTGTGTCCAGTAAAAGCTAATAATGAAGCTGTCGGAGGTGATCAATAGCGATCAACTTCTGTCACTTTTTCCCGCAGTGGCCCCTCGTTTCCTCCCTTATCACAGTCCTCCCTCTCCACACCCCCACCCCTGACGTCTTTGCTTCTCCACTGATTTGTGGTCGCACCATCATCACTCACTCTCCATGGGCGCCATCAGCCAAAGACCAAACAAAAACTTCCCATTCACACACACAGCATGTCAAAATTAATGCGATGGGGAAGCTTCTAAGTGAGAATCAATGCTAATGAACAGAGGTCTACATGGACTAAACTGCAATTTTCTCCGAGTTTTAATGGGCTTGGGTTAAGTTTTTTAATTCACACTATTTAATTATTAGCTAGTATATAAAAAAAGCCATTAATGACGGGCAAATAAATGCATCCAGCAGATGGGAATTAGTCAACAAGAAACAATATTTATGATGGTGTCACGATACTTACTGTAATAAATTAAGTGTCCAGTCAGAATAAAACGATTAAGCAAAAAGACAATCAAGTCACATCTACCTTACTTTGTTAAATCAATAAATCATAGACATTAATTTTGGTAATTTTACTTTTACAATAAAAAAGGCAGTGTGCAACTAACTTTGAGTTGGCTCTCATGTTTGTGTGACACCTCAGTGAATGTAGGTTGCCTTTTTCACTCACACTGTACAGACAAATAGCCCAATTTTACACAATTTCACTCTTTAAATATACCATTGAAATTCAAAACAAGTGCAAAGTCACCTTCACTTTACCCATGACATGTTGTTTTTTTCTTTTCATTCTTAAAGCAGCTGGAGACCACATTTCTTTATTAAATAAAGACAAAGTGTCCGCCACTGATCAATAAATTGAAGATCATTTGCTTGAAAAAAAAAAAAAAAGATGTACGCGGTTGAAATTGACACACGAAAGTTTGTTTTGATCACCACTGAAAACACATTTTGTTGACATGGCATAAACGTTTTACGCATTGCATTGTGGGATGGGGAGTCCCGTAAACGGTTGTATAGAAGTGTTTTTCCTTCATTCCTACCATGATTTCTTTTGTTTCTTTGCCATACAAGGAAGACAGTGAATCCCTTGACATCATTTTTGTTCTAGTTTTTTCACGGTATTCCCTATGATATCACCTCCCTCTGCAAGACATTCAATTTCTGATCTAAAAAAAAAAAACTGCAATTGTCTTGGCACAACTTTCAGTCTATGAAAACACCAGTAATGCATTGGGAAGTCACTTCAACACAAGAAATCACAGTAACAGCTGAAGTAAGAACACTTGTGTTACTGGGACTCCACATCCCACAATGTAATGTGTGAAACTTTTTGGTAACACTTTACTTGATGTTTTATGCATAAGGCTGACAGTATGCTGTCATTATTATTACATGACACCTGTTATTAGCATTAATAAGGTGTCATGAAAAGTGTGAGCCGGAAATAGACACCCTGAAATAGGACAAAGCAGGTCTGAAAATAGATGGAAGGCTGTCATTAAGTGTGGTTTGTTACCCTAAACCATAACCCTTTGTTACTAACCATCACCTTAAACCAAACCCTACCTAACCTTAACCATAACACGAACCCTATCTAACTTTAACCCTAACCCCTAACACCCCTAGATCCCTCCACCTAACCCAAAAAATGTCAACATAGCTCCAAAGGTGTCATAATTTATCAAACAGCACCTAATGACAGCCTTCATGACACCTTATTCATGCTAATGACAGATAATGTCAGCCTTATGTATAAAACTTCAAGTAAAGTGTTCGCAACTTTATCCGAAGAGTGTTCATGGTGAAGATGAAAAACTTTCGAGCAGCATTTTTAATTAAATCTTTTCTTTAGATCTTCGATCTATTGATCTGAGGCCTACATTATGCCTTTGTCGTCTCCAGCAGCTTTGAACAACAAAAAAGATGAACTCTTACTAAACTTCAAACAACAACAATTTACTCCTAACTGCATGTTTTTATTTATTTGAAAACTGTAATAGCAAGTTTCATCTTTTATCTTTGTTTTAATCTTCTATTTTAATTAACTTATACTGACCACACACATCCTTCGCTCCTTTATGAGTCTGTTTATTTTTCGTCGAGATTAAATATATGTCACCAGTTTGATGGATAAATCGTTGTTGCTGTGTATACTTCAGTATCTCCAAAGGTCAGTTATGTGGAGCAGCTTCATGCTTACATCTCTTCTCCACCTTCCTCCCTTTTTCTCCATCTTCCTCACCCTCTTCACCCTCCCTCTCAGCGCTCACTAAAGATCCAGTTTGATTGCTGTGGTTTGTAGCAGCCAGCAGACAAGGAAAGACGAGTGAAGGAGGGGAAGATGACTGGGTGCGATGCAGAAAAGACTGCCTTCTTTTTGCCCTTGCGCCAAAATCTTTGGTTTTTCAGACGCTTCCATCATCACGGGCTGCAGAATGGATGGAGGAAGATGTTTCAGAAGTAGAGTAAAGTGGGGGAAAAAAATAACCCATGCACTTGGAAAATACCATAATAGCGACACTGCAATTGACGATGACGGTTGAGGAGGTTTTTTGAACGACTTGAACTTGTGCGGTATGTGTTGCTGTTGTGTAGTTTGGCTGTCGTCATCGGAGGTGGTGTGGTCCTCCTGCTTCTTGGATGCCTTCATTGTTGTGACTGCCACCTTCAATGTCCTATTGAGTAGTTGGCAGTCCTCAGCAGCATCTCCTCATTTATGTTTGTTTGCTTTATTTTTTTCTTTTTCGGAACAGCTGCTGTGATAGTCGCGGTTGTCGTAGTCGTCGTTGTTGTTGTCGCTGTGACTCTACTGTTTTTTTATTTATTTTTTATCCGTGTTGAACCAGCCAGCTGGCGGCCCATTCTGTGGCCCTGTGTCAACAGATAGGCCTGAGATGGATGCCCGCTGCTCTTTTGTCAAAGGGAAGAAAAGAAAGTCTCTCGCTACGGCCTCCCCTCCATTTAGCATTTTCTGTTTCTCTTCTTTTTCTCCATTTTCCCCCTGCCCTTTCAGTCTTCTCCCTCCTCTGATTTGTGGAGACAGCCAGTGTTAGAGAGGTGGTAACTGTTAAGTGCACTTGTTTGAAAAAAGACTAAAGCAAAAGAAGGACTGGAGAGAAAGGCATTTAGTGGGGACGATCACGGTGTAAATCAAGAGGTGTAAGGTATAGTTGGAGGCCGTCAGTCGGCTCGCCGTGCCAACATGTATGTGCACTGGAGTGTGTAAGCTGAGCTGTCCTGATATGATTGGGATCAAGGTATAGGATCTCTTTGAAGGTGCTCCATTTGCATAATTGATGTAAAAGTTTGCCTGGTGTGTAAGACGTGTGTATTTGCACTGATGCCAACACATGCTCTGCCGTGAATCCCCTCACAGATGGACTGCTGCAAACACACAGCACGCCTCATTCATATTAATGAGCCCATTCCATACAATGAAAATTTAATGCCAATAATTTGCGACTTGGTGCCCAGTGTATATCCGCGTGCACCATTAGAAGGGGGAAATGTTTAGGCATTTACAGATGGGGCAACATGAGGATGTAGCATGAGGAAGGTCATTGGTTTGACTCCTGGAACGGACATCGGGGATGATGTAAACCTTATTCCCAAGGTTTCTACTTTGGAATAAGTGCAATGTCCCGTGAAAATAATTTGATGAAAGCATTTCAGCATTTTAAATGCTGCAAACGGAAACACAAAAGCTTGGATGATGGGCTACTCAATGACTTCAAGGCCTGTTCGCTGTTAAAATATCATGAAATAGATTAACTTGGAAATATTTTACTTGCAAGTAGCTATGATTGACCTTTTGCAAAACCCCACCCACAAACAGTCATTGTCCAATAATACGTCCGGGCTACCGTTACTATGTAAGCAAGGTCCGACATGCTCAGAGCAGGCACAATAGTGAAGTGGTTTGCTCATGGCTTGTGCAAGTCGGATACCAGGAACCTCAAGAGTTTGGATGGGGGAGTCGTGTTCTTTACCTTCCCAAAGCCAAAAACACAACTGGAGCGAAGTCTACAATGGACTACAAAAACTATGCAAATGTCTTAGGGATGTGTGTGTCAGTATGTGTGCATGTGTAGTATGGGGGATGTGTATGTTTTTAATGTTAACTCATCTTGTCTCTACTAATGTGTATATATGACAAAAATGCTTGATTTGATTTGATTTTGAATAAATTAGGTGTTGAAAGATATTAACGTCCTTTCTGTGTGGAGTTTGCAAGTTCTCCCCGTGCTGCGTGGTTTTCCTCCGGGTACTGCGGCTTCCTCCCACAATCCAAAAACATGACTGTAAGGTTGATTGGAGTCTCTAAATTGCCCATAGGAGTGAATGAGTGAGTGGTTGTCTGTCTGTGTTGCCCTGTGATGGACTGGCGCCCTGTCCAGGGTGTACCCCCGCCCAGCGCCCTATGAGAGCCGGAGATTGGCACCGGCAGACTCCCGCGACCCTGATAAACGGGAATAAGAGGGTATGAAAATGGATGGATGGAAGATATTACAGTGCCTTGACATAACTTTACTGTACATTAACATACCTAGTGAAAAGAGGGAGGGGGGGGGGGGGCGATGACGGTGACGACTGGAGTAAACAGTTATTAGCATCTATCATATTACCATATTACCCTCAATATTTCAGTCGACATACATCTGAAGCATCCAAGTCTCCCAATCTATGTTAACAGGCTTTGTTACCACAGAGCAGCTTTAATAGCTACTATCTTATTAGCTTTGGGTCACCTGTAGGTTCAGCTAGCTAGCTAATGTAACAGTTTGGTAACGCTCTTATTGCTTAAGGAGGATACGAACAATATAATATAACAAAACTTACCCAGCAGTGACTTTGGTAACGTTAGAAAGATATACACAGAAGTCCAGCACTTCAGGAGCATGCCTGGTCAATAGTTGTAATGTCCCCTTCATTGTTTATTTTAATATGTTGAATATAGCCCTTAACAGCATATCGTAACCCCTTTTGCTTGGATTTGGAGCCTATCGCGCAGGTATTGTTCCAAAAAAGAGTCACTAACACACCATGGGAGACTTCTCCCAGCCATTAGAGACCAGACCAACTCAGGAAAATGACGGACATTCCGAAAGTAAATAAGGGGGGCGGGGCTTTTTGCGAAAAGTCAATTGTATTTCAGGGTCAGCTTGGATTCAAAGCAATACATTATTTCAAATGAAGAGTCTTTCTTCTTCTTCTTCCTTAGTCATTGGTGTGTTGCATCCGTTAGTTTCATGGATTTTTATATTATGGCGTGCTCATGTTGCTAACGGTGAACATGACAGTAAATGGTGCCAGTTGAGAACACAAGGCATGATAGGAAATGTTTCAATGCAGTTATGTATAAGCTTGGGTAGTTGTTATTTGTGTGAAATATGAGGCAGATTGAACTTTGTGTAACAGAGTTATCAGGACTTCAAAATTGAGGCGCGCTCACGGAAATTGGCATCGCAACCTCGCGGTGGTACCACGACCACACTGTTTGAGATACACAAATTCGGGTTCTGGCCGAGTTTAAAGCGGATCGGATGAAGCTCCTCAGACTTGTTTGCGCAAATGCATTTCCAGGGCGAAATTCAATTTTTGACCTTTGACCCAAGATGGCTGACTTCCTGTTTGGTTTTAGGCGTGGTCATAATGAAATTATTTTTATTCATCCTGGGGTCAATATTAAATAACTTTGTACGTATCGGTCAAACCTGTCGGTTCAACCGCACTTGTTGAATGCACCACGAGAGAAAACCAGTTGTTTCTGTTTTCTGTTTGTTTTTGGTATTTGAAGATATCTGGTGGAACAGGTGGAGAAAGGTGGAAGAGGCTGCCAGTTGGGGGAAATGTTGGTATTATATACAGGCTATTTGTTGCAATCTAAAGGGATTCTGGGCTTCATGTATGTGGCCGTGAAAGAAACCATTATATTACTTGTTGTTTTTGCTTGTTGATTATACGTGTATATCTAATGCACTGTAGTATAGTGTGCACATGCATGCTGTCATAACATTGGCCATTGAAAACTCCACCAACAGGCAAACCAAAATATTACATCAAACAACAAAGTTTTCTATGTACTTAATTCACATCTGTTTCAGAACTTTAGTACATTGAACACATAACTTGAGTCTGTCTATTCTGATAAGGTATGTATGAAGATGTCCTCAGCCTCCTGAACCTGGCCATGGCCTCCTGATTCATTGTGAAGTTTTTGATTTTTTTTTTCAGTGCTTACATAACTGTGTTAACAGCTGGTTCTATGAGCTACAATCTTAGACTGTTTTTCTTCCCACGAACATCGTCTGGTTCCGCCAACAGCCTTTGGCTTGTTTAGAAAAACAAAAATTTGTGACTGGCACAAACATTTTCTAGACGTCTTGGCAGGCTGTTTACACAGCGGAATTGTCATCAAGTGTGTAAAATGTTCTATTTTGATGCTTGGCCGTGACGCTGCAACCAGGATTCAGGAGCTACGACAGCCAAGCCATATTCACAAATTCTTGCAACTAAAATGTTCACCTAAACTTAGGTCAATATTAAAAAGTAGCCAAAGCCAGCTTGAAAGTAAACACCGCTGGCGCAGGCTGCAGGGGTCCCTAAAAGTACAGTTTGATTAGATTGTGCAAAGTGTTGTACAAATATGTTTTTGTGTAGAACAAAATAAGGTATAGCTCAAACCATTTTAAGTTTCTGAATTGACATTCAATTAGATGAGGATTTCATGTACGTATCCATATTAGGGCTAGGCGATATGGACCAAAACTCACATCTCGATAATTTTTCTCAAAATGGCGATATACGAAGATATAAATCAATATTTTTAACTTGACAAAGTCTTATCAGATTCTTACTTCAATTTGCTGATGCTAAATGCCACATAAGCACATTTATTAACAAACATCTGCACAATGTATAACTTTTGACTTCTCCCTCTATAAGGGACAGCACATGTGAGTGAGTTCTGTAGTGTGGCTTGTTTAGGAGACCGTCTGGGCACGGACACATTCAGCAATCCACTTAATAAATAATAAAATGTAATTTGTGTTCATGATTTAGGTTATTTTTCTCGTATGAGTCACTGAATCACAGTTTTCCCACTTTTCTCTATGCAACAATAGCACCACCACCCCAAAAAAAACACAAAAAAAAAAAACACGGCAAAAGCGTTATAAATAACAAAGTTTTAGGTGAAACACACTCTACACGTTACGGTACACGCTTGCTCTGTGCACGTGTGTTAGATTTCCAGCACAGCTCAGTAAATGCAGGTATTTGGTAGCTGGATGCTCCAATGTCAAAGCACACATGCACACACACATGCACACAGCTCATGTCACTGTCACCAGAGCAGGAGGAGGAGGAGTGAGGATGAGCAAGCAGAGTCAACAGGAAGGACAAAGAACAAGGGAATAAAGGTGTGGGATGGATGCAGGCATAGAGTGAAGTGAGGGCAGAGGTATGGATACTGCTCATTGCCATTGTTATTCCCCACTGAAGTGAATGGCTACCTCCATTAGGCCACTAATGATCCTTGCATTCTGCCATTGTAGTGTCAGAGAGAGGGAACGTAATGTGAGCGGCGGAGAGCTGGGGAGTGATGCAGAGCAGAGGTGAAATCATGGAGTGAGTGATGGAGAGGGAAAGGAACCAGAAGAGACAGGAAAGGGAGAAAAAAGAAGTAGGATCGAAGTAGAGAGGGACAAAGAGAGGGTGATGAATGAACGGAGGGAGGATGGAACATGCGTTTTTTTTTTTTTCCCCACGTGCTACACGGCTAGCGTGGCTACTTTATCCAGGCTCCAGCGCCTGATTCATCACTCCACACACTCACTATTCACACAGGCAGTGAACGCCACTGAGGAGCAGATGAACAAATGCTTTTTTAGACAGGATGGATGGTTCCATTTCTTTCATGCTCACACAAACACACACACACACTTATCTATATATATATATATATCAGCAGATTTGGACACAAAGGAACATGTCAACAATAATAAATCTTAAAAATGAAGTGGTGAATCATATTAAATCAGATTATTGTCACAGTTCAGTGATAATGAAAGTCAATGCATTCTTTATTTTTGAGCAATTGTATTTTTAAGACGTATATAATAATGGTGTAAGAAAAAAAATTGTCAGTGTATAGCGATATTTGACTGTGCAATTATCGTATCGATCCAAAAAATGTCCAAATAGTTTTTCATGTTTTTTTAACATAAAAAACATTTAATTGCGCTACCATATGCATAGCATGCAAACTCCACATCAGACCTTGTTAAACTTCCTCACTCCTCAATGTATTTTAGCTTGGACTTTGATTGCACTTTAATTTGATAAAACACACTGGGCACTTTTATAGATGTATGTGGTTACTTTCTTTTTTTATTTATTAAGAATTTTAGAACTTAACAGAATCTGAATATGTTGTAGAAGCAAAAGTTAAATTTTTTTATTAAATGTAATTTGACAGTTTGATAAATATACCACTTGTTTTTGATTTTGGTACTTGAAATAGTTTGCGACCATTTACTTGTTCTTACAAGTTTAAAAATAATAATAATGGTATTTTATTCCATTTTGTACTTTTAAAGGTGAAATTGGTCATTATTGACATTATGATGTACATACAGTATATAGTATTGTTTAGTATCTAGATATATTGTATATTATAGATAATTTATCTACTCTAATCACAATACTAGCATTGCTTAGTTTCCCAAATTGTGGATCAAGACAAAAAAGTGTTTATTTTGTTAAAGTTAAATTGCTGTTTGATTTTATGGAGATTTTTCCCACTATATGCATTAATATTTGTATATAATGTTTTAAAATAGTTTGCTTTGAAAACTCATTTATTTACATGAGGACAATATATTTTTAGCAATATTCTATTCTGATGTCCGCCTACTGGATACAGTGGGTGCAGCAATGAGTGCCAATTTGTTATAATTGCAGTCCAAGTATAGCTATAGTGTAATAATACGTTTCATAATTAGTGATGGGTTTTAATTTCAAAGGGGATGTGACCATACTTGCTGAATAATATTGTTTTTGTCTATTAGAAGTTCTGATTCTGCAATATAGGCATTTGCATTTTATTTTGTAGGATATCCAGAATGACAAGTAAAATTGAACCTTACTGAGGACAATGTAAAGATGTATTTCTCCCACCACCGAGCATGGCTCATCCTCGAGCCAATCAGCAGACAGATCTGCTTATTAACAAGCCGACGGCTCGTCGTTGGATTTGAATTTGAATTTTAAAACGTCTCCATCAATACATTTCCCCATTATTTAATCAATTATTCATAAAATTCCACAAACGAGTGCGATACTCAGATGCAGAGCAAACACTCAGACGGAGCCCATCTTGATTTACCGTCTCCCCTTCGTAACCTCCACGAGCCCCTGCCTCGTCCACAAGTGTCTCCTAAGGATGCTCGGAGGTGGAAGAGGAGCAGCAGGCATGCTCGACAGCATGGGAGAGGCATCTGTGGACAAAGAGCAGACGGAAACATGAGAAGGGGTGGCAGATGGAGGAAGATGAAACCAAGAGGAAGGGGAAGACACGGGCAAGAAAGTTAAGGCCACCAAGGCAACCAACCAGCTGCGTGTGTGATCAATAAGAAGCAGCCAATGTTTGATCTGCACCAGACAAATTCAGGGTCTGTTAGATATGAAACCCAACAATTCATCTGGAGAAGCAAAGCCCCCTCACTCTTTACATCTCCTCCCTTTGCTCATTCTTTGTCCCTTCAAGATAAATACAGACAGTAATGAAAAATCTGAGAGAAGCCTAAAGAGCAGCCATTGTGGTGTTATATTGCAGGCGGTGAATAGTAAAAGGACAGTGAGGACAGTTGGACTGAAGACAAACTCTTTTTTTTTTTTTTTATAGAAAAGGTAGGACAAAGAGTACTTGAAAGATATTGGAAAAAGCAGAAACAAGACCCTCAGGTTTCATCTCTTTCTCCCCTTTGTCTTTTTCAAAGCTTCTGTCTCCCCATCCCCTCATTCCCACTCACTCACTCTATAATGGTTATTTACCTTGCTGGAAAAGGGCTTCACTTTCTCACCGGAGAGAGCCTCAACTGGTCGTGAGCAACGGCTGAGAAGCAGCAACGGTAGAAAGAAAGAAAAAGACCACAGACGGGGCAGAACAAGCAGGAAACGGCAGTAAGAGATATATCGTTTGGATCAGTTTCCGTAGCAACGCTTACAACAGCACTGGAGGCAAAGGTTTGGGCCACGTGTAGGGCGGAGAGGGAAGAATTACATGTCAATATTGGCTTCTGTTGGTGGAAATGGATACATTGCACATAGTCCTGTTAGCGCCAAAGCTAATCCCACCTTTGTTCAGGGTGTGGAGGTCCCATGGGAAAAAAGAGCAAAGTGTAAGATGGTGACAAATTGTGATACATGTATGTTTTTTAGGGCTAGTGAATGAGAACGGCGGTGTGGACTTTTCCCAGCGTCGGTCTTTGGAGTACAAACAGTGAGTGGAATCATTGCTCTGGGCCTGGTTTCCTCCGTCTCATTGGCTCCAGGCCGAATCATCGGTGTGAGCTGTTATTGCTCCGGAGCCACAACTCATCCTTTACTTCAAAATTGCATTGGCAACACAAATAGAAACAGATCCCTCCAGGGGATGTATTAAAAGACACGTCGGCTGCTACCACGTGTTGGATGTGGAACGTTTTGGAGTCTGGGCTGATATCACCCCTCCAAACAAACAGCACACACTTGTTTCTTTACACTTTTCTGGTGTTGATAAGATAACGTACACAGCTGTTTTAACCCACCTACTATCCTCAAATATAAACACATTTTACTCTTGTGGTCAATCTGACCCCAGAGATATTTGCCTCCAGAAAATGATTTTCAGAAAATTGTTGACCAAGTTTTTGTGTTAGGAACTTTATTTATTTGTTAAATACATAAATAACCCCTTGATAATGAAACCATGACCTATTCTCCAGCTCCACCATCACATTTTCATCCAAACCTTCTCAGATTTACTGACACAATTAATGACCATAAGAGTATAAACCCTATTGATACTTTAAGTTTTAGAGTTAGTGTATTTTGAAAACATTTCATCCAATTTTTTTCTAATTTGGGGTGCACGTCCATGACTCTCACACAATGAATGATATTGATTTTATGTTGGTGACCCCCTTTTCCTCCCATAATCATTTTTATTTACTCATTTGCATCTCTTTTTTAGGGTTTGTCACTATAAAGTTTCAGAGCTATTCTCCTCTACGTCGCTTTCACTGTGAAAGAGCTGTTCCAAAACCTCATTGATAGTAAAGATTTTCCTCGAGGACATTTTCAAAAGAGAAAGAGAGCATGCAGATTGCGATACACAGACAAGTTTTACACAACTAAAACAGCTTGGGGTCAAATTAATCTCAGAGTAACACCACTGCTTGCAATATGTGTTCAGCACATTGAGAAAAAAAAATGCACGTGATAATGTTATGCTTAATCAAATGTACCCATCAAATTAGGGAAAGTCCTGAAATATGAGGCAAAAAAGGTTTACTATTTTTTTTTTTAATGATAAACATTAAATGGGGTCAAATTGACCCCTAGGATAACAAGAGGGTTAAAGCTATAATGTCTGCTTTTAAGCATTGACCCCGAGTGAATCTAAAAATGCAGATTCATGGCTGTTTTTCTTCAATTTTCATTTAAATGTGACTTTTGAAGCACTCCATCATTCAGTAAAAGAGAGGTTTTGGCTTGAATTGATCAACCTGTCTTTGGTCGTTGCCAAATCGACTCATCTTTGGCTGCGACACAAGTTCTTAAATCATAAAGAGAAAGCAAGATTCAATTGCTTGCCATAGTTTCCAGTGTGCTTACTCACTGAGTATACACTAAAGGCCTTGACGTACCAAACTAGTATTTATTGCCTTTATTATAGACTTTATTGCAAGTTAATCTGTCTCCTCTTCATACTGATACTTCATACGACTTGGCTCAAAATGTAGGATATGTTAGATACAGGGGAACCTTAAAAAGTTTAAATGTGATATAAATACAATTTGTTTTAAAAATATTGAAATTCAAAAGTTTTATAAAGGGGTTAGATATCTCTAAAAATGTCATTGTTAATCTATGAAAAGACTAATAATGTTTGTAAGAGAAAACACTTTGAACATACTTACAGAAAACAGCAAAAATACACAAAATACACCAAAAACACACCAAACGACTACAAAAACATAGAACAATATACAAAGTGACACTCAAAATACAAAAAATGCCACATAAACCCACAAAAAAATAACAAAAATGCACAAAACAACTACAATAAGACAGGAATAACAATAAAATGCATAATGATGCCTGAAATACAAAAAAAATCCCCAAAAACCTAGAAAATTACATAAAAACCCACAAAAGGATAAGAAAACATCATGAAACAGTTAGAAAAATAATCTAAAATATATAGAACACAAAAACAATATGCAGACTACGAAAATAAACAAAAATAACTGGAAAAAAAATACACAGCATAAGAACAAAAACACGTAAAATGAGAAGAAATATACATAATGACTACAAAAACATATAAAACCAAAATACATTCAGAACGTTTTGTTCTTTCCTGTACTAATGCTCAGATTGGTCATTATTATAAATGCTGACATGAATGTAGATAATGACAATAACAATTTTTGTGGCCCCCACTGTGATAAAAATTGCCCAACAGACGCCTACTAATTATTAGGCCCACAGGCAGTCGGGCCTCACCATCCAACACCATTTGGAAAACCTTTCCTCACCAACAGCACATACAAATCAATGGTGCTATCCGGCGGTTCTCACAGCCGCTGGATTATTGGATGAGACTCGCGTTGTTAAGGTCATTCACAGCTGTAGAGTCGGGGCCGAAGCCGTTTTAATTGCCTGTCCCTTTTACACTGAGCAAACATTTACAATGGTTGTTAAACTTATCTGAACCAAAAAGAAAGAAAAACGGCCAAGTCATAAACCACTGACTCATGAGTCTTTTGTGCTTTAGCTTTTACTGTATGACAAAGCCATGTCACTATTCCAAGATTACGCTGACATTTTTTTTTCACCTCATAACTACGTCCCATATGTTTTTATGATGCTTTTTACATCGTCTGAACCTTTCCCACATTTTTTCTGCAGGTGCAAATCAGGCCCCGTGAAACAAATGCTCCGATGTCGCCCAGGCAACAATATTTTTGTTCCAGCAGCAAAAGCATTTAATTAGGAGATTAGAGTTGTTGTCATTAAATGCAACTTGAATAAAGGTTAATTATAGCTGTAGATAAAAATTAGCATGGCGTTCAAACTAATCAGTTCTGAATAAGTTCTCCATTTAACTTCATAATGACTGCCTCTTTGCACACCTCAGGCCAGTGTGGGATTTGTGATAATTGCACTCTAATCTCCTGCACATCTGCCCTGTCTGTCATCCATAAAATCAGGCGTAATTTAGGAAGTTTATCCCAAAAAAGTCAACATTTCATCATACAAAAAATAATGGCAAAAATATAACAGCCTGGATTTATAGTTCCAGCAAGTTCTTTTGTCTTCTTCTTGAATAGTATGTTAATGTTTCATTTATTCAGACAAATGTTTTTCAGGAAATTTACTCTGATCTCCAGACATGTTTCAACTGTCAGCTGCCAGTCTTCTTCAGGAGCGTCTGCTGTTCACTTTGATATTCTCTTGACTTTCGCATTATAGTTCCAGCAACTTCTTTTTGTCTTCTTTTTTTAAGTGTATGTCAACGTTTCATTTATTCAAACATTTTTCAGGAAATTTACTTTGATCTCCTGACATGTTTCCACTCTTAACTGCCAGTCTTCTTCAGAGGCATCTGCTGTCAAAAGATCAAACCTTAACATACTAGCCTGGATTTATATTGGACGTTATTTATCGTGAAATTTAGCATTTCTGAATTCTACAGTGCTAAGGTTCTTATTTTTTCCCATTGTGGTTGAGGATTTAAGACAAAACATCTCAGGAAAGCAGTGCAGCATTATGGGTGTACGTTTAGTGGGATAATCCCGCTACAGCAGGAAGACACGTTTTTCTCTCCACAAAGATAATCTGTGGAATTAAATTAGAGTGAAACACTGTCTTTTGTTTAGCTTTGGCAGATTAGCGCGGGATGATTTTTGGTGTACCATGTAAAGGATCCTTGAGTGCAAACAAAGTAAAACATATTGGAAGTAATCAGATTATGCAGCAGATGTCAACATTAGTGGAAGCAGTGGAACAACTCAGGAGGCCAAATGTCACTGAGAAGCAGAGCTGTTGTTCTTTTCTTACACTTCTGTGCAGAGTCTGGTCTCTTATTGTAGGTTCTCCTGTGTAAAAATGCCTATATTTAGTGGTCTAAAACGGGCTGATTTAACGTTGAGCAGTTGGGTGTAGTCTATTTGATATTCAGACGTCGACACCACTTGTCAAACTGGGAAACTTCCTTAATCTGTGATGATGTGCCTATTTTAAACACTGCAGGAAAGAAAATCAGCAAGAAAAACTAATCAAAGGAACTGTAAACTTGCCAAAGAGTGTTTTAATGGATTTATACTTTTGATGGCCAGTGCATTGGGTAAAAACACAGATGTTATCACAATCAGTTTTTTATCACCTTTTGTAGCACATTATTACTCTTCAGATGAATTGAGATTGTAAACTACTGTAAATAATTAAAGCAGAAAATCTACATTGTTTGCCCTGATGGAAAATCATCTTTGACGTCACTAATGAGTCATTTAGTGTGTCAGCTTCACAATACAATGCAAACATATCAGATAAAGACGTACTGAAGGCGTCATAGGTGCAAAAATCAAAGATAATTTGCTTGGGGGAAAAACAGATGTAAAAGCTTGAAAGTGTCGCTCCAAAGTTTGTTTTGTTCTCAACTGTAAACACTCCATTTGTTGACCTGTTTTTTTTAGCCAATGAGGCTAAAGGAAGGAGGACAATGATTGGTTTGACACCATCATCACTTCACAAGTCACGTCGCTCCGTCAGACATCCGATTTAGGCCGGATTTGATACTGTTTCCGTGTAAACCCCAAAATAAACATCCGCCCTTGTTTTGCCACAACTCTCAGTCAGTGAAAACACCAGAAATGTGTTGGGAAGTCACTTTGGTAGAGTTTTTTTGTGGCAAAAAAAATAATAAACTGCAATAAGAATGAAGTAGACTTCTATGGATGCAATGCACAAAACTTTTCCGACAATGTCAACAAACTGAGTTTTTACAGCGGAGATCAAAACAAAGTTTTAAGCTACAATTTCAAGATTTGATTATGTTTTTTTCCAGGAAATAATTTAATAATCTATAAAGCGAACAGTATGTCTTTAACTGATAAAGAAATGTTTGTCAATCCAAAACATACCCAAAAAAATAGATCAGGCTGTTGAGCAATTTGAGGAAAAATGACAAAGGACAATTTACTTTCAATCAATATCAATAACCAACTCTGAATCTGCCCACAACTTGATTAGCTGGAAAATGGTCTCAGTATTGACTTAATGACTTGATGGTAGCAACTAAACTTGAGGAAATACTCCTCCTCCCCATGTGTAGTTCACATTGTGATGAAAGGTTAAACCACAGTCATATCATTAAATGTGCGTAACTTGCACGTTTAGCCACCAGTCGGAGCAGTCAGTCGGAGTCCAGCAGAAACACTGTATAGTAACAGCGTCCCGAAAGCCCCTCATACAGGGACACGGTGCCCTTTTTAAATAATGTAACCTTCAGAATGTGGGAGGTGACTGGTTGTGCTCGTCACTGTATTCTGTTTGAACACTCACTTCAAAACACGGCCCCAGGGACTTTATTTGAGTGTGGACAGCGCTTCATAGCCAACATTTGACCTTTAAAGCCTCCGTTTTCTACTATTCTTGAGCTTTTTCACTGTTCCATATGCACATTTTCCCAAAGGATATGAATTGCAGGTGGAAAATGGCTTATAAAGATTGTTTTTATGGAGATTTTCCACAGAGTTGTGACTTCAGTTTGAAAACTCAATCTGTAACTCACTGTTTACGAAATAGCAGAGAAGGGAAGCAGGGTTTTGTTATTTCCAAAACACAAAGAGTATTTTTACAATTCTCAGAGTGACAAAAATGATGACTTCTAAAGTTTGCCAGTCATCACTCTAAATTGAATGTAGGTAGGTGTGTCTCTGATCAACATGTCTATATAAGGGAAACACTGACCTGTACGGGCCATGTATTGATTTAACCCTCCGATTATCCTCAAACATTAAACACATTTTACCCTTGGGGTCAATCTGACCCCAGGGATATTTGCCTCCAGAAAATGATTTTCAGAACATTGTTAACCAAGTGTTTGTGTCAGGCAATTTGTTTATTTGTTGAATACATACAGTGGTGTGAAAATATTAACTAAGGATTATTTTTGTAGTCGACTATCAATCATTTTTTGATCCTCTTGAACTCTGACTGTAGCATGTTTTACAGAAAGGAAATAAAACAATGACAGGACAAAATACTTTATAATAATTGTATTTTCAACATGAAAAATTATGATCGCAATAGAAATAATAATAGTTAAATAATAAAGTGCATGTGGTCTTGAACAACGACTCATAATGGAGAAAAAAAAGATGTACAGTATATTAGTTCACAATTTAACGATTATATATGTTTATGGCGACAAAATACCTATTACAAATGATCAGATGACCTACAAGTTAAGAAAAATCTAATCTGTTATCAATATTATATGAAATTATACAATTGATAGTAGTTGAAAGCATTTCACTATTCATAATTAATGCTAGTATACGCAGAAAACAAGGTATTTTAATTCAAAGCAGGTTTAGTGAAGTAAGTTACGCACTCGGATGGACTGATTAATGTTTCGCGGCTCAACTAGTCTGGGACACTCGGATAGACTATCCTTCTATCCTATACTGTTTGTCCTTCTGTTCACTAACCCCTACCAGTCAAAGCAGATGGCTGCCACCTCTGAACCTGGTTCCGCTGGAGATTTCTTCCTATAAAAAAGAGGGAGTTTTTTCTTCCCACTGTCGCTAAACGCTTGTTCATGTGGATCTTGTTGGGTTCTTTCTTTCTTACTATGGACTTTATATTTTGTTCAGCTCTTTGAGATGACTTTGTTTTATTTTGCGCTATATAAATAAAGTTGAATTGAATTGAATAAACAAAACTGAACTAGCGTTTGCTAACTTAACAAACTTCTTCCGTAGTTTTCTGACGGATGAGCACTAAACAAACGTAATAACTATTTCAATCATAGTTTGTTGACTAACGAACATATCTGCATGTCAGTGGCGGCTGCTGGTCTTTCATGCAGGGGAAGCTCATTTTCTGCCTACTTCAGAAAATGTATCTGTTTATTTAAATGTGAATTCTACCCTACGTTCCTTTAAAAGAAAATGATCTGTGACCCTGTCGTACCAACCAGGAGTCTCACAACACAAGCAGTAACAGTCTCCACAAACACCAAAAACAGACACTAGGTTTGTCAGAAGTTGATGAAAACAAAGACAAATTCGCTATGAGAGGATCAGCAAAGTCTCCGTGTCAACACAGAGCAACGGACTGAAATATTTGAAAAACCCGCCTGTGTGCTTACAACGTCATACTCTCTGATTGGCTCATTTCGCTGTCAATCAAAATTGAATTAGCCTGAGACAGATCATCCAATCATCATCCATTATTCCAGCGTCCGGAACAGACAGATCCAGTCCACTGCTCCATAGACCTCCTGTGAAGCCCGGCGTCCGATGGGCGGGACTAAGTGCGTCATAACCGAGCATTTATCCAATGAGCGTCTAGTTTGACTGAAGTGGATCAACCCCTAAATCCTCTGCCATTGAAGTCAATTGAAGCTGAACTTCACCACTGTTTATTAACACTGTGACGCTGCGGTAATGAATGAAGAACGTCACGCTGTCACTGTCAGTTTCCTGTTATAAGAAGCTGATTTTGAACTAAACATACATGTGTTCTGTCATATATTTAGTCAATGAAATGTACACACAACACTACATATTTCACCACTGATTTTAGGGGAAGCTGAAATTCCCTTGTAGTCTTAAAGCATCCGCCACTGCTGCATGTGATTAAAATGAAAGATTCTGGAGATGTCAACGTGACTTATGATCTCACCTTTCCGCCGGACATGAAGAACATAGAACACCAGCTGCGGGAGACTTGCGCTTACCATGGAAAACCAGTCGTACCTCAAAATAGTTAACATCTAACTTGTTTCACTGCTTTATCTTTGCTGAAATGTTCCCACACTTTAGAAACTTCAGGTCAAAGCTTCAACAGTTTGGTCCACCATTCTTCCTCATTTGTATTTTCCAATTTCCAATTCCAATTATCGATTATGTCGACTAATCGTTGCAGCCTGAGAAAATATGTTTGCCCCCTTCCTGATTTCTTACTTTTTTGCATGTTTTCCACACGTAAATGTTTCAAATCATCAAACAAATTTAAATATAAGATAACACAAGTAAACACAACATGCAGTTTTTAAATGAAGGGTTTAATTAATGAGGAAGAAAAAGATCCAAAGCTACATGGCCCTGTGTGATAAAGTGTTTGCCCCTAAACCTAATAACTGGTTGGGTCACCTTTAGCAGCAACGACTGCAATCAATCGTTTGTGATAACTTGCAATGAGTCTTTTACAACACTGTGGAGGAATTTTTGACCACTCATTTTTGCAGAATTGTTGTAATTCAGCCACTTTGGAGAATTTTTGAGCATTAACCACCTTTTTAAGGTCATGCCACAGCATCTCAATAGGATAGCATTTGTTTTTCTTCAGCCATTCAGAAGTGGACTTGCTGGTGTGTTTTGGATCATTGTCCTTCTGTAGAACCCAAGTTCGCTTCAGCTTGATGTCATGAACAGATGGCCGGACCTTCTCCTTCAGGATTTTTTGGTAGACAGCAGAATTCATGCTTCCTTTTATCAAAGCAAGTCTTCCAGGTCCCGAAGCAGCAAAACAGCCCCAGACCATCGCACGGTCTGGGGCTGTATGATGTTTTTTTTCTGAAATGCAGTGTTAATTTTACGCCAGATGTAATGGGACACAGACCTTCCAAAAAGTTCAACTTTTGTCTCATCAGTCCACAGAATATTTTCCCAAAAGTCTTGGGGATCATCAAGATGTTTTCTGGCAAAAATGAGACAAGCCTTATTGTTCTTTTTGCTTAGCAATGGTTTTCGTCTTGGAACTCTGCCACGCAGGACATTTTTGCCCAGTCTCTTTCTTATGGTGGGGTCATGAACACTGACCTTAACTGAGGCGAGTCATGCCTGCAGTTCTTTAGATGTTGTTGTGGGGGTTTTTGACACCTCTTGGATGAGTCGTCGCTGCGCTCTTGGGGCAATTTTGGTCAGCCGGCCACTCCTGGCAAAGTTTACCACTGTTCCATGTTTTTGCCAATTGTGGATAATGGCTCTCACTGTGGTTCACTGGAGTCCTAAAGCTTTAGAAATGGCTTTATAACCTTTTCCCGACTAATAGATTCCAATTACTTTTTTTTCTCATTTGTTCTTGATTGTCTTTGAATCTCAGCATGATGTCTATAGCTTTTGAGGTTCTTTTGGTCCACTTCACTTTGTTATTTGGGCTTCATACACATGCCCAAAGTGTTTTTTTCATTTAGTCCCTCAATCGTTAGAGTGATTTTCTCCTTTCTTACTGCAGGGCGAGTCCAAACACCTCACTCCATTTTGATGACACATTCCCACTTTGATGTTGAATTTGAAGCAGCACTGAGCTGGAGAAGCCGCGCCTCCAGGAAGCTCTCTGCCATGATTGACATGTAAAGAGCCACAAAGGTCAGCATTTCAGCGTCCTTCGTGCAGTGCTATGTATGTATTTTCTACAGTCTATGTATGTACCGGTGAACGCCCCACCCCCACGCTCTGCCTCATGTTTATAAAGCAGCATGAGCTCAGCTACGGAGTGGGTGGGAGGATGGCGGGCCGTCCTCTGGCCCTTCGTGACCGTGCAGGGAGGAGGAAGTCAGTATCCCGTCTAAAGAAACGCTCACTCATGAATATTCATAAGTAGGCCACAAATCAGCCGTTTGTGTAGAATTGCCCATGAAGTGACTTTTCAGAGAATAAAATTCTGGAAAACAGTTGAGTTTGGGAAAAAAAAACTCCAAATATTATGTTTTTGGGGTTCTTAGAACAAATGGAGATGGGCGAAAAATAGCATGATATGGGACCTTTAAGTGATTTTCAGGCCTGGGTGTGGCTACATAATCGAACTTCGGTGTGATCAACCAAAGTTATGTTTTAACAGAACATTTAAGTGTGGAAAACATGCAAAAAAGTATGAAATCAGGAAGATGGCAAACACTTACTCACACCGTTGTAAATAACCCCTTGATAATGAAACCTTGACCTGTTCCCTAGTGCCACTATTAAACAAAATTTGTGAATTTATATTGATTCTACTTCAACAGTTTTCATCCAAATCTTCTCAAATTTGGTGTTCACATCCACGATTCTCACACAATTAACCATATTATGCATAATTTATTTACTCATTTTTATCTTTTTAAAACCGTATTTGTGGTTTTTCACTATAACATCCTCTTTCTCAAATACATTCTCCTCTACATCACTTTCACTGTGAAAGAGCTGTTCCAAAACCTCATTGACAGTGAACCTTCCTTTCCCCATCAACTCTGCACCTGCAGGTGTGGGGATGTAAGGTCACACACAGACAGAGTTTCACACTGCGAGAACAGCTTGGGGACCACAGAGGAACACAAATGCATGCAATATCCATTTAGCACATTGAAAAAAAATCATGATAATTTTATGCTTAATTGTACCTATCAAATTAGGAAAAGTCATGAAATATGCAAACTAAGTCAACTATTCATTTTTGAATGATAGAGATTGAATTGGGTCAAATTGACCACAAGGAAAATAAGTGGGTTATGGAAATAAATCCACCTTCCAGTGATTAGTGCTGTGTCATGACAAACCCAAATGTTTTCCCCTACCTGATACAGTGATGGGACTAAAAAAGCATGCACACAAAAAAAGCACACACACACAAATGTACATTTAATATTGCTGCGTGCTGTAGCAACTGCATAATAATCTCAGTCAGATACACAGAGGGAAAAAAAGATAATCATCGCAGAGGAGTTGCATATCTATCGTAGTTGAAGAATAATGAGTTTCCAGGGGTTGTGTATGCTAATATGCCTCGGAATGTTAACATGAGACTTTCCTTTGGATTCATTTGAGACAAATATTCACCTCTTTGTGACAGCCTCGGTGTACAATTTACTCTACAATAGCAGTTACCAGTCACATCCAAGAAGACAGGAATATTGAAGACGGATAAATATCAAAGTTTGGTTTTCCTTACAATGTCTTACAGAGGAAGTGCATGCGTTTTAAAGCTAGAGGAGATGATCATTTTTTTTCATCAGATAGACATAGTGCTGGACTTGGAAGAGCCTGTGCTCAAAAAAGTGTTGTTTGTTTAGAGCTCCACTGCTTAGTAGTGGTTTTAACTTCGTTTTTATTGCGATTTCACGTGTATTTTTCCTAAAAACTCAACCAAAGTGACTTCCAAACACATTTCTGGTGTTTTTACAAAATGAAAATTGTAGAAAAACTACCGGTACATGGAAAAGATCAGAATCTGTCAAAATTAAATAACTTGCCGAGTGAGGTGATATCAGGGGAAATACAGTACCTGGATGGAACAAACTAGAACAAAAAATGGAGTGAGAATCACTGTCCTTCTTGTCTGGTGAAGAAACGCACGATATCACAGTAAGAATGAAGAAAAAAACAATTATGCATCCGTCTACCTTGTCCAACAATGTCAATAAACCTGAGTGTTTACAGTGGGGATCAAAACAAACATTCAATTAAGCAATTTCAACCTTTTACATTTTTTTAAGCAATTAATATAAATTTTACTGACCATTGTGTCCAACAGCTGAAAGAGGAGGAGCTTTGTGTTTGGTTGTGGTTCATTTGTTGATGAGAGGTAGATGGTGATACAGTTACTGGTTCAACCAAGGTGGGCCATTTTTGGCCATTGCGAGAGAAATGTTCCATGAATTATAACCTACATAACAAAGAGATTCCACCTCCTACATAACAATTCACCTGTTGCGACCTAAAATTTGTTTTAGTGGAAAAAAAATCTTGCGTATATTGGAATCGGTTGATGCTGGAACCTGAAATTTATTGTTGGACAGTATTGACGTATTTGATATCTGTACTTGTTGTGTACTTGATTCTCATACATTCTATAGAAGTTGATTAAGGATGGTAAAATATCATAGAAAACCTGTATCTTTTGTTTTTATTGTGTTACATAAGTATCAAATATGGCATGATGGTAGAACGAATACTGCTAATAGGTTTGTGACTGTGTGTATTCATATACTATACATATGGGTCTTTCCATGTCATTTTACAAATGGCACATGCTTTGTTCTCGATGTGTTGATTCTCACTTGTCTATATTTTTCTTCCATTTTCAGCTTCCAATAGCTCAGGAACATAGTAAACTGACATTTTGTATAGTAATACAACCCCACCTACTCTCTAAGAATATACAAAAATATATGCAGTGACAGTCTCTTGAAATCTTACCCAAGAACCAATGCATAGATGTGACTAATCAGTGATGTGAACAGTCTATGTTCATAGCTCAAAGCTGATCAAATTATAGGGAGCTGAAGCATATGAAAAATTGTTTATTGAAGGCCCAAACATGTTCCAGCCCGAAACCCCCAAAAAACTTTTTTTCCAATTTTGAGGGCTGTCATGTCCACAGGATAGAATGTTTTACAGATATTTTACATATTCTGAGAGAGTAGGTGGAGCTGTATTACTATACCAAATTTCAGTTTCCTATGTGATGTAATTCCTGAGATATTGGAAGCTGAATGTGGAAGAAAAATAAGGACGAGTGAAAATCAATACATACCTTCTCACTAAATTGTTAATTTCTCAAAAAATATTATTATGATCAAACAATAAATGTATAGTGTGTCTATTGAATTATTAAGGACAACTGGTCAAATTTCAGAATATTTTGAGACTGAAGTGTGTGGGATGTCCTAAAAAATTGTGTTGAAATGACATGGAATAACCCATATAATATATAGCTATTACCAGTGACGTGCAGTCAGGGTAGGCAAGGTAGGCAGTGCCTACCCAAGGGTGACTTGACATTTTGATTATTTGTTTTAATTATAATATAATTATAAATGATTCATTTTTCCATTTCCAATATCCTACAGTACCTATAAGTTTGAAGGTGTCAGCATTTTGTGCGTTTCATAGACCAAATGACTAAACAGCGCTATTTCCTGGCAGAAACACTGCACAGGAGGTGTTTTACGATGTTGATTTTGTTTAACACTTGCCAGCAGAAACATATGAAATTGTCATTTAGTGGTCTCGATTTTCAACGTGCCTACCCAACCCTAGTGGTCCCGGCACGTCACTGGCTATTACATTTATTGTAGAAATTGGGACATATTTACTGTAAACTTTTGCTGTGTTTCTCATCATATTCAATGATTTGGCTTGAATTTGAGCAGGATTGACTCAACAGAAAATGTTTTTACTTTTCCTTCAGTAACTGTGATTGGGACGGATACCTTTAATTATAAAATAATCAGACTGACTCAAAACCAAAGGACATGAGTCGAAAAATTTAGTATTAATACATTTAGCCTTGAGGGTATAATTCATTTGGTTTGATCTAAATGTGTATTCTTTCACCCGTCAGCTGTAGGACAGCAGCTCTCTCTCTCTATTGCCTAATGCATAGATTTTCAGCATTATTATGAAGTCTTGATGGCACAGGATGGATGACTGATGATACCACTTTGATTTGTTTGCGACAATAAAGAGTGGGTGAGCCCATTGCTGAAAGAATAACACTGATTGGCAGAGCTATTAGAAAGCTCAGGTGCTTTAGTGGGAGTGCATCTAATGAACGGGTGCACGGGGTGTCACATGCCCATCAGGGCACAATAGCAGGGGGCGACAGGGCTGGGCTGTCCCATCAGTCACAGAGCCAGGGGGTCCAGAGGTGACCCTGGCACCCCATCTGGTTCAGGACACACTCGTGTCTAGGAGAGACAGGGGGTGTGTGTGTGTGTGTGTGTGTGTGTGTGTGTGTGTGTGTGTGTGTGTGTGTGTGTGTGTGTGTGTGTGTGTGTGTGTGTGTGTGTGTGTGTGTGTGTGTGTGTGTGTGTGTGTGTGTGTGTGTGTGTGTGTGTGTGTGTGTGTGTGTGTGTGTGTGTAAAGCAGCAATCCTGATGTTGATGGGTCAACCCATGTAGACAGACCCAGACATATGGCGGCTCATCATTCTGTACGTGGCTGGTTGCTACATTTGCAGTGTGTAACAAGAGCACTGGTTCCCTCCCTGAGGGGTGAGGTCAGGGGTGACCTGTCACACAACACACCTCTATTGTAACAGATGGACACTCTCTCACACATACACACACACACTGGTGTTCCAGTGAGGCTGGCAGAGGTCCTGACCTGTGTGATCAGACTCGCAGACCGTGCAGACTTTAGGGCCAAAAGCAGAAAGGCAGTGAGAGAGCTAGACAAAGAGCAGTTTGGCTCTGTTAGAGGGTAAACACACACTTAATCCAGATTTAAAATCACAAAATTAAATCTACAACCTGTTTTTTTAAGGGATCCTGTGTATTCATGTCTCTCATTTGGCTGAAAAAAAAAGACCCTAAGTGAATTTTTTCAAAAGGAAAACGCCAAGCCAAGCATAGCGTCGATGCTGATCTGAAATTGTTTTGGTTCGTCCAGGCAGGAGCAGGAAGGAAGCAGGTGCTGGTGGAAGCGGGCATTGTCAGCTTCGCCGAGGAAGGACACACACGAGTAAGCATGGTTGGTTCCAAATTAACATGGCTCGCCTCACATCCTGCAAACTGTGTAATTTATATCCCACATCAGTGCGCCTAATTCCTTTGTACCTGTTTTATGTATAGCCATTTTGGGTTTGTTGCCTTCGGGTGGTAAAATTGGCAGATGGTTGCAAATAACCCTTGCCTGTTTCTTGCTTCACATCTCTCACTTAGACACAAAAACCCACACACACAGTGACAGTAGCATTGCACTACAGAGACTTCTATGGGTATTAAATCAGCCTTTTTGTCTGAAGAATTGATTATACCAAAAAATGCTTAATGTGAGAACAAAGTAGCTTAAACGACCCATAAAAGACAGGTCTGTACTGCACTAACAGGACAGTCCAGATAAATCCAATCAGTTTGTTTGGTGTCGGTGTGTTTAAAGCTGCCTGCAACAATCACTATCACCACTTTCAACACAGATAAAGCCATACTGTAGGTCTCGTAGATCGAAAAATCGAAGGTATTTCTTGAAGGTAGAAATTTCAGCTCGCAAGATTGTTTTTGACCTCATCACAAACATTGGGTTTGTTGTTGACTAATAGTCATGTGACATGAACTTTGCATTGTGAGATTAGGAATCCCATCAAAAATCGCAAAAACAGTGCCGAAGTGGTAAAGTTGGAGCTCAATTTCCCAGATTTTGACCAGCACTTATTTGATTGGATCCAGCACCTCATTTTTTTTTTTTTTTTTTTTTTTTCCCAGCACCTCATTTGCTTTTCGGTGTTTTGATTACATTTTGAAGTATTATATTTCTCAGATATCCGGAAATTTCATTGCACACACTAAACTGAAGGTAAAAACTGAGCGCAAGTGAGAGAGAACAAAGTCAAGCCACGCCCACACTACGTCTAAAGTGTAATTTTGCGCAAAAATTGTTTCTCTGTCAGCTGGGAAGATGGTAGAAAATGGAAAAAAAAAAAAAAAAAAAAACAAGGAGTTGAATTTAAAGAGTTGTTTAAGCCATTAAGTGAAGCTAAGCCTGAGGTTCAGAAGTCCAAGGTTGTTTCGGTGGAAATCGTGGAAGAGAGCAGCAGTAGCAGCGTTGCAGTAGCAGCGTTGCAGTAGCAGCGTTGCAGTAGCAGCAACTGTAGCGAAAATGCTAATGCAGGAGCAACAGACAGGACACAGGAGGAGAACGATCCAGGGACATGAGGAGGATTCAGGGACAGAGAGAAGAGAAGGACACGATGGTTAGTCGTTAAGTTCTGATATGGACATTGAGACTAGGGAAGTTTGGACAGAGACTCATTTCAAAGCCAAGATGAGCTGCTACTTTTGGATTATGAAAGACAAGGCAGGTCTCAGCTGTGAAATATAAAAAAAAGTTGTGAGGATACAAAGTTCTCCATGGCTGTTTATTTTGGCTGTTTTGACAAATAAAAGGTAAGCACGCATTTCATGTTCATTTTCTGCTGATTCATTAGAGGAGTTATGGTGTAAAACGTTTGTAAAGATTTTGTGTTTTTGTTTTCTGAAAGTTTAGCGACCTCTGTGATGAGTGGCTAAGTTAGCTGTGGTTTTGCGTTGTCCTTGGTGCTGAAACATGGCAGATTTGACAGCTGTCAGTCAGAGTGAGAGACGATGTAGCGGGCGACTGTCCGTGCTTCTTTAACCCTGATTCCTCATTCTTTTATTAAACATCTAGGTTAATTGGTTGTTTGTGTTCACATGATATCACTGACCAATTTTGTTAGCAAAAGGCATTTAAAAAAAATTATTCCATGACATATTTGTCTCTCTCTTACTTCCAGAACAACACCCGGCGTTTGTTCCGGGACCTCATGATTTACAAATTAAGCACTGGGTAAAGTTCATTATTAAGTTACAGATTCAGCAAAGTATAGACCTATATCAATGCAACCTTGTTCCGCGATGCACGTGCACAAAAGTAGAGGAGTGGCTTCTGGTAGATTGCAGAGTCGGTGGGAGGAAGTGAGGCTGTTTAGGGCGAGACATCGAGACAATCCTCAGAAATTCCGGATATTAGCTTTAACTATGTTTTTTTTGGGGCACACTGGTATCAGTAGTGGATGAGAACACGAGAGTGGATGAGTGAGTGTTTTGTGGATGAAATACAGATACAGAATGTTAAGAATCGTCACTGACAGACACTGATAAAGATTTGAAAATGACTAAGATCGGTGTTTTGAAGTGAAAAATTTAGCTCGTCTTATTCAGGGCACAACTTGGGTGGCCATACCTTTAGCATTAGGGTGGACAGCCATCTTTTTTAATGGCCTTTCCAAACACTGCGGATGGATGAATGAATAGATACAGTAGATAAAACGATAGTAAGTACATTTTCCTTTTAGGCAAGGCAAGGCAAGGCAAGGCAAGGCAAGGCAAATTTATTTATATAGCGCATTTCATACTCAAGGCAACTCAATGTGCTTTACATGATAAAACATTCAATTGTTTAAAATCAATAAGAACATTTAAATCAATAAGAACATTTAAAATCATCAGTAAAATCAATTAAAATCATCAGTAAAATCATCATTACATCAACAACATGACAAAAAATCTCTCTCTCAATCATATGCAGTAGAGAAAAAAAGTGCCTTTAACTTTGATTTAAAAATGTTCACATTGGATGCTGACTTCAGCTCCGCTGGCAGTTTGTTCCACTTCTTTGCAGCATAACAACTAAAAGCAGCATCACCATGTTTACTGTGAACTCTGGGCTCCACTATCTGATCTGTGTCCATAGATCTGAGAGACCTGCTGGGTTCATACCTGACTAACATGTCACTGATGTATTCTGGACCAAACCCATTCACAGATTTATACACCAGCAGCAGAACTTTAAAGTCTATTCTGAGGCTGACTGGGAGCCAGTGTAAAGACTTTAAAACTGGAGTAATGTGCTCTGACCTCTTTGTTCTGGTTAAGACCCGAGCTGCAGCGTTCTGAACCAGCTGTAGCTGTTTGATGCACTTTTGGGGGATTCCTGTCAGAAGACCATTACAATAGTCCAGTCTGCTGGAGATAAAAGCATGGACCAGTTTCTCCTGATCTTTCTGAGCCATTAAACCTCTCACTCTGGAGATGTTCTTTAGGTGGTAGAAGGCTGTTTTTGTGATAGATTTGATCTGACTGCTGAATGTAAGTCAATCAGAACACCAAGGTTTTTGACTTGTTCTTTAGCTTTTAAAGATCGAGACTCAAGATAATTGCTGACAGCTGTCCTCTTTTCCTTGTTACCAAAGACAATCACCTCCGTCTTGTCATGGTTTAGTTGAAGGAAGTTTTCACTCATCCAGCAGTTTACTTTTTCTAAACAGTCACACAACACCTCAATGGGACCATGGTCATCTGGGTTCAGTGATAGATATAGTTGTGTGTCATCTGCGTAGCTCTGATAATCAACCTTACAGTTCTGTAAAATTTGTCCTAAAGGAAGCATGTAAAGGTTAAACAGAAGGGGTCCAAGAACAGATCCCTGAGGAACCCCACAGGACATTGGTAATCTGTCAGATTCAAAGTTTCCAATGCTTACAAAATAGCTTCGCTCCTCCAAGTATGACTTAAACCATTGCATTACTTTTCCATTTAGTCCAACCCATGTTTGCAATCTGTGCAACAAAATTGTATGATCTACAGTGTCAAATGCAGCACTTAGATCCAACAGAATGAGAACAGATACTTTTCCTGAATCAGTGTTCAACCTTATGTCATTGATCACTTTGATAAGAGCAGTTTCAGTGCTGTGATGAGAACGAAAACCTGACTGAAATTTATCAAATATTTTGTTGAATGTTAAGAATTGACTCAGTTGGTTGAAGACCACCTTCTCAATGATCTTGGCCATGAATGGAAGGTTGCTGATTGGTCTATAGTTAGCCAGTATAGAGGCATCCAGTGTTCTCTTTTTTAACAGCGGTTTCACAGCAGCTACTTTCAGGGATTTTGGTACGGTGCCTGATTGGAATGAGCAGTTAATTATCTGACACAAATCAGTGACAATTGACTTTACAACAGTTTTAAAGAAGTTTGAGGGTATTGTGTCAAGGCAACACGTTGATGGATTCAGCTGCTGAACAGTCTCCTCTATTGTTTTTGGGTTCACTGTAATAAACTCTAACATTGTAGTTGACTCATCCCTCAGTGGTTGAAGCTGTTCAAGCTTTTTGTGATTTTGCTGGTTTGTTCTGATGTTTGACCTTATTGATTGTATTTTTTCATTGAAATATACAGCAAATTCATTGCATTTTCCAGCTGACAGTAATTCAGGGGCTATCTGATCTGGGGGGGTTGTGAGCTTTTCAATTACAGAAAACAACGTGCGAGAGTTGTTGACATTTTTGGCAATAATTTCAGAAAAGTATTGCTGCCTTGCTTTGAACAAGCCATCATTGAATTTTCGCAGACTTATTTTGTACAGTTCTAGATGAATTTGGAGTTTTGTTGATCTCCATTTACGCTCAGCTCTTCTACAGTCAGATTTCAAATTCTGCATTATCTCAGTCCTCCTCCAAGGTGTTTTCTGTGTGTTTGGTTTTCTCTTAGTTTTGATTGGAGCCACCACATCTATGACATTACAGACGTTTCTATTATACTCATCCAGAAGATCATCAACTGTCTCAGCACTCAATGTTGGTGTCATTGCTATGGCTTCCATAAACTGTGCACTTGTGTTCTCATTTATGTACCTTTTCTTTAAACACACATAACTAGGGGGAACAGATGTTACAGTCTCTAGGTCAAAAAAGACACAGAAATGATCAGATAGAGCTAAGTCTCTTACATCAACAGCAGAGATATCAACACCTTTAGAGATAACCAGATCCAAAGTGTGACCTTGAGTGTGTGTCGGACCAGTCACATGTTGTATAAGACCAAAAGTATCCATTAAAGCATACAGTTCTTTGGCAGTATTGTCCATGATATTGTCTACATGAATATTTAAGTCACCTGTTATTATTAAAAAGTTGTATTCAGTGCATACAACTGACAGCAGTTCAGCAAACTCATCCATGAATTCTCCAGAATATTTTGGGGGTCTATAAACGACTAAAAACAGAACTCTTGAATCACCCTTCAGTAAGAATGACATATATTCAAAGGAGATAAAATCACCAAATGTTATTTCTTTGCACTGAAATATTGATTTAAAAATGGCAGCAACTCCACCACCTTTCCTGCAAGTACGACACTTATTTAAATAAATAAAGTCTTGTGGTGAACTTTCATTGAGAATAGTATTACTGATACCATCATTCAACCATGTTTCATTAAGAAATAAAAAGTCCAAGTGATGTGTCAAAATAAAATCATTAATTATTAGTGACTTGTTAACAAGAGATCTAACATTAAGAAGAGCTAATTTTAAAGACTTTACTGGAGACACTGGTGGACTTTTTGGATGACATGTTATAGGAGTCAAATTTTTATCTCTATAAAGCTTTTTGCTTTTCTTTAATTTCACAATTTTACCTGTGTTACCTGTCACCACAGGAATTAAAGAAGCTGCATTAACTCCATAGGGCCCTGACTTTTTCTGGTTGTTCCTAAAAATAGAGCTATTGCAGTCTGGACCCAGCACACATCAGGCCTGTGTCGCTCTAAGTTGAACACAGCTGGCCTGAGGAGAAGAGTGATCCTGAGCCTGGTATCGTCGAGGAGGGATGGGTGGTGCAGATTGACCATGGTGGGGTAAAGGGTGGGGTGTTAGTCTTGTGCCAGCCAGAACCAGCTCGTTCATCTGGGCAGTTAAATCCAAGAAGGCAGGGGTAGGAGAGAAGCTGGATGAGGTGGAAGTAGGTGAATTTTGGGGTGAAGCAGGTGGGTCCTGAGATGCAGGGGTTGGGTTGACCTCTTCATTTTGGTGATTTTTATTTCTTGCTGGAAGCTCATTGACTCCATGTTCTTTCCTTGTTGTTTTGTTCTCCGATGGTACATGTTGTCCTCTGTCTTTATCAGAACTGATAGCAGTGTGACTGGTGAAGTAAAACAAGTTGGATGTGAAGAGTTTTACTCCAGCCTTGTTTAGACACAGTCCATCTGCTCTAAAAAGATGACGACGTTCCCAAAAAATAGGAAAATTTTCTATAAAATTTAGTGAAAAGGCAGCACAAGCCGAAGACAGAAATTTATTCAAAGAGTAAATCCTTGAGAATTTCAGATCTCCTTTGCGGACTGGAGGTATCGGGCCACTGATGAACACTTTAGGCTGTATACAGCTCACAGTTTTTAGCAGATGGGTGAAATCCCGCTTTAACACCTCAGACTCCTCCTTGGCTAAATCATTTAACCCAAAATGAATCACAACATTTTTCAAATGTGGGTAATCTGCAACGATATGCAAGATTTTGTCAGCCAGGTCTGATACTGTGTCATTAGGTAAGCAGATCACTTTCACGTTGCTGCTAAACATCTTCTGAGCATCTTTAACAGAAACGTCTCCCACTATCAGTGTGTGAGGTTGTTGCTTTGGCCTACCCTGTCGCTTTTGTTTTCCTGAAGCACTTTCAGTCTTCGCAGTTCCAGAAGGTTGTGTGTTGACCTCATTAGAGCCAGATCCTAGGTCATTCAGCAGTGGGGCAAATCGATTACCCAGTTCTACATGAAACTGGGTTTGTGACTTGGTGATACTCCTGCCTTTAGCAGATGTCCACTTTTGTGCCTGGGCAGACAAGGGAGTTGATGTTGAGGCTGCAGTCTGCGAAGCCAGTGCAGGCCAGTCCGTCTCATTATTGATATCAGGGCGCTTTGCTCGGCCCGTTAGCCTTTGAAGTGGATATGACTTTTTCTTAGGCTTAGCTCCCAGAGTATTCCAGGGAGGACTCGCACCTGTTGGCTTATCAACGGGAACAGGATCCTCCCTAGGCCTGATAGCTTTGTTAGCACGGGCTGGTAGCGAGTTAGCTTTATCCACTCCGCTGTTTTGAAACAGCGGCACAGTCGTATCATTATCATATCCACAGTGTCCATTAACCTCAATGTTTACTTGTATTCCTCGCACTGTAGTCTCCAGTTCAGTAATCTTTTGGAGAAGACTGCTGTATTCTGTTGTGGAAAGAGCCATTCTTCTGCTAGTTAGCTTGCTACTTGTAGCTAGCTAGCTTGCTACTTAGCTTTCCAGTTGAGCCAGCAAATAAAAAAGCAGTAGATGATTACCTCAGAGCCAGAGTCAGATGGTAAATGATAGAGTTTGATGTTGAGGTATCGTATCATTTCTCAGAAGAAAAAGTTCATGTT
Organism: Gouania willdenowi; assembly: GCF_900634775.1. Taxonomy (NCBI): domain Eukaryota; kingdom Metazoa; phylum Chordata; class Actinopteri; order Blenniiformes; family Gobiesocidae; genus Gouania; species Gouania willdenowi. Next base: position 18,524,272 of record NC_041061.1, on the reverse strand, counting down.
TAGTAAATAAATTCCTCTGTGAGCTCCGCTCTGCTCTTTTGCTGCTGTCAGCTCAGCTGCCGGAAGCACTTAGAAATATCATTGTATCAATCTCGCAAAGCAAAGATGCTGTATTATATTGTGAAGTCATTTTATCTTAGCTTAGCGTGTTTTCCAAACTGCCTTGCCGTCTAACTCCCCCTGGCCAACTTTGAAACTCCCACACTAATGAGTTAACTCTTTGAGTGTTGGTATAGTGTGCCGCTCTTGTCACCAGCCACTTAAGACAAGATTGGAGATGTACTTCTGTATAATAACATTGTCAGTCTGTGTGTATGGAAGGGGGAGTTTTCAGTTCCTGGAGGAAGCGGACAAAGCAGTGTAGAAAAAAAAAACTAGAGATGTCTTCAAGTGGCACTGGATGATTAAAGTATCATACACACTATTGTTGTCTGAGTAATATCACTTGATTAAGGCTTTTCCAACAATCCAGTGTCGGATCATAATCGGTATCAACCAATATTGGTTTGGTATCAGAACTAAAAAAAGTAGTCAGGACACCCCTGGATACAATTTTCGTCAACACTGGAAACAACCCTACCTTTGACCATTGGTGGAATTTAAGCGAATGAATGACCGCAGAGAAAGGATTTAGCTGGTTTCAACTACATTAACTAGGCTAAAATTAACATCATATTATGAAAAAACACAATTTTTTGTGTGATTGCCAATGGATGGTGACGATCAAGACATGAGACCATTATTAAAGGTGTCTGCTGTCAGTTGTTGACTTGGTATCTTCTGTTTGGTTCTGTTTTCTTCCAATCAACCACTTCGGCCTGTAATCTCCCCTCTTATCAATAGTCTCACATTTGTCAATCAGCCTGACTCTCAGTGTCTCACCTTGTATTTGCTAGTGTTTATGTACTCCCGACACACACGCGTGTGAGCAAACACACACAAAGGTGAGTCGTACGCTTGAACAAATCACCAGCTGACAGCAGTAAATGAAGATATAACCACTTCTGGCATGCCATGTACCTTCAGTGGTGCCACTCAATCCACCATAGGATGAAATGTGGATGGACACTCAGTGATTGGGAAAGACGAGCACTAACAAGCATAGCCACTCAAGCTAACAGTGACTGACACAGAGATCCCTGACTTTGAACACCATGTCATCCACACTAACCGATCAGAAAATGACTTTTTCGTCTCTACTTGATCTGGTGATTTTACAAGAACATGATGTCTTATTCTTGTGATGCAAGTGATCAAGTCTTATAAAGTTGGAAATAAAAGTTTTTAGGTGCTGTTTGCAAATTGAAACAATAATTCCAATGCTTTAGAATAGGATTTTGGGATTAAATAACAGTGACTGGAAAAGATTGAATAACCTTCAGTGCTAATGTTGGATTTGTGCTTGACTGTGGTATGAATAAATTACTGCTGGACATTGTTTGAAATTTGACCAATGACCACCTTGATGAATAATTTGGATAGGACATTTTTTGTTTTGCAATTTGTTCTAAAAGTGCAGTAATACTCAATATTAAAGCTAAATAATACATTATTCAAGCCAGTTCATGTGTAGTTTGCTTAGGATCCTGTAAAATTATGACAATCATGGTTTCTCATGTTCACGACAATAAAACAATGCATTATTAGGTTAATAACTAGGGGTGTCAAACGATTAATTTTTTTAATCGCGATTAATTGCACGACTTCCATAATTAATTTATGATAATTGTTAATTAATCAATTAATTAATCGCAATCGTGATGGCTCGATGGAGGCTATGTGCGACGCAAGGCATGTGATCAAACGGCAGCTGCAATCATGTTGCGTGCATCATCAGTGGTCAGTGTGCCGACTTTACCTTCAACGTCCCACTCACTGGCTACTTTCATAAAGTGCTCTGCAGACACGTCGGCAAAGTGCCTCTCCTCAGTCTTCATAACAGTCAAAGCATGGGATCGAAGACCCCATTGTGTTTCAAAATAATGTGCAATGACTCCCAGGTAACTGTGATTACTAAGAGACGTCCAATAATCTCCAGTAAGGGCAACTGTGCTTGATAGTCCCAATGCGTCCTCCACTTTAGCTTTCTCCTCTTTATACAAGTTGTGTGTATTGGTTGCATTGGTGGTTCTCAAGGGTAACTCATACGTGTAGTCATTTGTCGTCAATTATTTCAAGCAGACCTTCGTCCTCCACAATGCTAATCGGCCTACAGGATGTAGCCACCCATGTTGAAACTTTGTTGCTTGTCGATTTGTCCAGTATCCTCTGAAAACAATTCAACGTGGTCTGCCTTTGGCGTGGAGGAAGTGGGGCCGCAGCATTGGCTGTATGCTTAGCAAGCAGGTGATATTTTAGACTTGACGTACTTCTATGATATGCCAACTCACACCGACAATACACGCATATGACTTTTGTTTTGTCGCGAGAACCATCTGACAGGACTTCGAAGCTGAACTTTCCATCCCTTTTTCCGTGTCCATAGCTCCGCGCTGCTCAATCTTTATCCACAAACACGTTGCTCCCTGAATTGCCAACCACGCATGGGGCCGCCCGGATGTTTTTCTTCTCTGTGGCCTCCACGATTTGGGGCATTACCGCTTTCTACTGACACGGAGTGGGAACAGCTCCAAGCTCAATCAATCTCCTGCAAGTTGGCCAACGTTAATCGCGCATTAAAAAAAATAGTGGCGTTAAAGGGATTTTGCGTTAACGCGTCAATTTTGACAACCCTATTAATATTTTTGCATTCAAAATAATTTTTAAAAAATTGGTGTTAAATGACAAAAAACACAATTTGAAAAAAAAAACAGTTTACAATGATCCACATGTGACTTGCAGCCCTGGGGCCCCCTTTTGTCTTAAATGTCCACATAAAGGAAAAAACAGCTCTGCCTTTAGTCAAGTCCATTAATAATTAATACAGTGACACAAATACTCACGTTTGGTCTGTGGCCACATCCTAACACAAATACCACACCTACCATGAAATGGACCTCACACCTTTTATTATCAATTCCCTGTAACGGATATAATAAAGGGAAACATGCTGGCCAGAGACCAGCTGAGCAGCCAATGGTCCAATTACTTTTGGTCCCCGAGGAGTGGAGGGCATATGAAAATGATGTTCTAATTTGTTGGCATTTACATCTGAATCAGAAAAAGCATTTGGAAATTATAAGTGAAAGCCTGCACTTACGCTACAGAACATGCTTTGCTTACTGCCTGAGGGGGAAAAAAACCCTTTTTGAGAGTCGTAATTTACTACTTGTCTACTAGTTACCTTATTTTGTAGGATATGGTTGGGTTTAAAGGTTTTATTTTTCTATTTTGTCATGTTATTATTTTAAAATCTATATTTTTCTAATTATCTTTCCTTATTTCACTACAAATGAATGCAATATTTATTTTCTGGGGGTATATACATACCTTATAGGGAAGCTTAAGAAATAAGAACCTTGATTTAATTAGGGAGAAGGGGTGGGATTAAATAACTCATACCCCTTTGTTTTCAAATATGTAAAACTAAGAAACACCATTGTTCCTCTGTAAAGGTGCAATTTTTTAAAATTTTACACAACATATTAGATAATGAACTGATAAACTGAACTGAAAGCCACATGATCAAATCATTAATATTGTGGCTACCAGATGTGTGTAATAATGTAACTGCGTGGGAATAGTTGTAAAACTGCCTTGCCAAGACAATAGAGAATTAATTTAATATGAAGTTAAAAAAATGTCCATTTTATCTTCAATGTTTTTATGCCATTTACTAATAATGTGACTCCCAAAAACCAGCTGATGTGAAAAGGATTCAAATCATCTTTATCCAAAATAATCAAGATTATAGGCGGTGATGTGTGTGTAGCAGCTTCATTTTATTCTGAAATTACTTCTTTCTCTTATTCTATCACTAAGAATTAAACTAGCCAGGGAAAAAAAACCCTACAGAACCCAGATGCTTGCACCTGCAAACTCATTTCCCACAGTTCATGAACACAAATGAGGTTTGGACGGACCAGTAAACAGAACTTGGTCTTGTGGTTTAGTTGCTCTTTAACAAACACAATGCAGCCTAACCGGCAGCGGTGGCCCCGCAGTCTCAACACTGCAGGAAAAGTGTCCAATCAGCCCTCTGAGGACAGCCAGTGGTTTATAGGAAACCATAGTCTGTGATGCATAAAGGAGAAACTACATCTTTGCACCTGCACTGGGAACAGACGTAGCTTTGATTTAGAATCAATTTTTGGTAGAAAAACACCAAAGTGTAATGTAGAATAAAAATGTAGGCTATTGAATGGTATTATAATAGATATGCACATCATTTTGAACAAGACTGATGGACAAACTGCCATATTCAAGCAGGGATCGACTGGGACATAAATTCAACCATGTCATTTGGTTCCACAAATCTTGCGGCGTCTTCTCTCACGCAAACTACAAAGCAGAGTAATATTCCTTGATGGCAGTGAACTAATGAAACGCGTAGTTCAACGACTACAATTTACAGCTTTATCAATACATTTTTATTCATTGTGGTGTGTCAAATCACAACAGAAGTTATGTCATGACTAGGGGTGAGACAAGACTAACAGGCAGGGCCGTTTCTAGCTTTGTAGGGACCCGATGGAGAAATTCTGTAACATGTGGCTCTTTATGTCCTATTTTTAAATATTAATCCCACAAAAAACCTTAAAAGGGGAACAATTTTTAACCCCTTTAACAATTTATTTTGGGCATTTTTCCAACTTCCTTTGTCCCATGTTTGCCCCTTTTCATCATTTTCTTTACACTTTGGCCAATAAGTGCCCCTTTTTTTCCCTTATTTTCTGTCCATTTTTGCATATAGTTTGACACTTTTATCAAATTTTTGCCCTTTTTTAAGCCATTTTTTGACACTTTTCATCCAAATATTAAATTAAATACAACTTGTTTCCTTTTCTGCCTGCATTTTGCCTCTTTTTGTTCCACATTTTTGTTCTATTTCACTATTGTTTGCCACCGTACCCGCCAACTTCGGGTCGACAGCCCACCTTGACGATGCGTGGTATTCCAGTGGGCCAGTCCACCTCTGTCAAGACATAAAACATCCAAATCGTTAATGCGGCCCCACTTTTCTCAGTGTCTCATTTGTTCCAGGCTTTCCTATTTCACTGATGTCTACATCTGCATAGAGCGCTGAACATCCCTGATGACTGCATATATGAAATATACAGAATTAACGCAACAACAAAAGATTATTTTAGTGCCGATCATATCCCCTGGTGATGAAGTACGGTTTATTCAGCGTGTTCTCGTGCATTCATTAAGACGTGCTGTCGTAATAAATTCTTTTCCGTTCCCCCTCAATCCCCTCCGCCTCCATTTTCCTTACCCCTTTGTGTTGCTCTCATTAGTGCTTATGGAATAACTATTTCAGTAATGGATGTGTGTGAAGAAAGCTGTTGGATCAACAATAGGAGGGGCTGAATGGGCCGCAGATGAATAGTGTAACCACATGCACTGAAATAGCTGCCCGCCCCTTACGTTTGTTTCCCATGTTTTTGATGCAATCTTGTTTAATATTTTACACGTAAAGACAATTTTTAAAAAACGGCTTAAGAGCTTCTGACAAAGAGCAAAGGAGCCTGCCAATAATAGCTCATCATGACACCAGTTGCATTTGCGCGTGGAAAACATATCCAGCCTGGAATCGCAATTACGTCGCTGGGAGGAGGACAAAGAGTAACATGCAGAGGGAATTAAGTCACATTAGCCCATCTGTCATTGATGGCGTGTCGGGGCCCTTGAGAACATCATCTCTCACTTGGCGATTTGAAATGGTGGAGACCCTTCGTGAGCAACTCCCCTTCCAGATCCTTCAGTCACGGGTGGAACATGAGTAACATGATGTATGGTTAACAAATGAACTGCTAGCACTGCTGGAGTATTAACTGGTACAGGGTAACTAATTAGTCTTAGTTAATTCTCTGTTGCAAACCTTTGAATGTCGACGTTTATAGTTCTCACCAGTGTTGGGGTCAATTACATTTTTCAATTACAATTACGTCTATAATTATTCATGTTCATGTGGCATTTTTTTCCCAATTAAAATTATTATTTTCCCCTAAAGTCAATTACAATTCCATTCTCAATTACTAAAGTTCAAATTTCATTAATCACAATTACTAAGCCTTTAATAAATAACCATGTAAAGCGTGACCTTCCTCTTGTGTTAGCTTTCTGTTAGCATCTCTCATGATCAGGGGTTAGTTTTGAGCGATGTCTTAAATAAGCTGTAAAATACACTAAAATATATTAGAATTGAATTAGAATTTTATTTTTTGCAGTTTTTAGAACAAACCAAAACAGAACAAACACTCAATTGTCTAATTCTTCAGCCAAAAGGGTGTCGGTTGAAGCAAAGCTTATACATACAGGTACCTACCCTACCCCATCACATCAAAACAAAACAAGGTTTTTCAGTTCATATCACACACACACAATTTATATTTATATTATATTACTATTTTTAGAATACACATTCAATATACTGTATATTCTGCACAAGTTTTAAATATACGGTTTATACATGCACATCAAACATATATACATACGTACACACCCATACACACATATATACACATATACATACATACACATGAATGTACATAATACTAATATTATATTGTATCTACAAAAAATGTCGTCAATTACATTTTGTGTGGCAATATATAAATTATTAATATTCTCTATCACAAAATAAACCTTTTAATAAGTTTATTCAGTATTAATATATTTCATACTATTAAATAAGTACATATATATTATTGCAGTCCTAGGTAAAATTATTGCTCTTTTTTTTCTTATACTTGCTAATGATATGTGTCTTAAAAAGCTTTTTAAACTGGTTTATGATGTTGTTATGTTTTATTTCCTACTTTAGGCAGTTCCATAATTCAACCCCTGCTATTTCAGTGTTGTTCTAGCATACTGTATCTTGAACTGTAGTTTTCCTCTTAAATTATAATCCCTCTCTCTACAGGTATATATCTATCATCTAATTTGGTTCTCATCACTTGGTTACCTTGTTAGACTTCCTAATCAATGAAAATATTGGTATTAATATTTTTGGTGTGGGGGCGTCTGAGCCTTTTTTCTCAGTATACCCCTAGATTTCATTTTTTTTTTTTTTTTTTTTTTTAAATGGTAAAATGATCCTCAAGAGAAGTGAGAGGTGGTGGGAAAACAAAAATCATAATTCTAATAATTAACTATGTATCCTTCAGCCATAGAACTGTAACATGGTTCCACAGTTTTGCATTTAATTAGATTGTAATTGACAGTTTTTATAGAATTACAATTACAAAGTCAGCTAAAGCCGCAAGCTGCGTCGTAGGGTCCAAAGAAGCGGCCGGGGTCGGTAACCCACGGTATGCCAATGTTGGGTATTTGGGTTTGGCCTGAGCAAATTCTGTGCAAATTGCTGAGATATTGCATTTCAAATGCTTTAGGATTAACATATTAGAATTAGCATTAGCCTAGCATAAGCAATAACCTGGTATTAGCATTAGCCTAGCAATTGCAAAGTGCACATTTTTTAACCGTTTTTTTTTTCATTGCGCCAAATTATCTACTTGTTCAGCAGGCCTGAGGTGCGTGCACACTTTGGTGAGACTTTGCGTATTCTCTGGGGGTCAAATTAGTGATTAAAGGCAAAGGTGTGGAATAATAAAAGCAATTACAATAGGGTCTTTCTGGCCGTTCTCGTTTTTGAACCGTAGTTACAATAAGGTCCTTCTGGCAGATTCTGGCCTTCGGACCCTAATTATCTGAACTCAATTACAATCCAATTGTGATTGCACCAGCAACAGATTTTTTTCAATTAAAATCACAGTTATAATCCGCGGTCAAAGTAACTTATTACAAGTACTCACGTTACTTTAATTGAGTTGCTTTTATGGTTACTTGTACTTTTTTAAGTATATTTCTAAATCAGTAATTTTACTTGTACTTCAGTATGTTTTAAAAGAAGTATTCATATACCCAAATCATTATTTTTTTTTTTGTATTAAAATGATCAACAGACATTGTGAAACTACAAAAAATGAAATAACCAGACAACAATCAAATTCATCACATCATAGCCGACCAATCAGATTAAATGTAATGCACAACACCAAAACAGCATTGAATGCTGGTTATTTTCACTGTTGGAGTTCATAAATGTAGCTATATATATATATATATATATATCTGTGTATATATATGTGTATATATGCGTGTGTGTGTGTTTTAATTGAATTAATTGGTGTTATTTTATTTTAAAAAGAATTGTACATTTTGACAAACCTTTTATTTAATACAGATGTCTTTGTGGAAAATAAATTAAGTTCCAATTGTGCAAAATTTGCTCTCTTCCTTTTTAAGTTTATACATGAATATTTACTGTGTGGAAGGGAACCATGGCAAGATTCATTACCAATAATAAATGTGGGGGGTGAAAGTAACTAGTAACTTTTACTTTGAGTACTATTTAATTGAGTGCCTCAGATCTTCTCAAAACTAGGATATATCAGTACTCTTTACACCTCTGGTTATAATGACATCATAACTATAAATATTTATCAATTACACTATTTACAATTATATTTGACCCCAACCCTGGTTCCCACGAAGAGTAAACCCCTCGCAGAGAAGATTTCCCACCCTCGATTTTTTACTTCCACTGTTTGGAAAACGATTCCGAGCAAAAAAAAAATGCTGCTGTTGACTCTATTTGTCATCTCGTGGTGATATTGTAGGATTTCTCTACCGTGAGTAAATTGAAATCTGGTCGCTGTAACTCTGCATTGCGGGTGATGGCTGCCGCTTCCCAAACAAACACCAGCACACATGTCACTGGCAGTGAATGTTTGCTGTGCTTATCTGGGTCAATTGCTGACAAATGGGCCGCCTTGTTTTCAAATGTAATTGTAGAGGCACCTTTGGGCCAGCCTGTGATACAAAAAGGAGAAATCAGTCAGGGCCAGATGTACCGTATATATACATAGACAACAATAGCATGCTTTACGCAGAATCAGCTAGATATCATAGTTAAATAATGTGCATCGCTGCACGGACACTCAATCTGATTCATGGCGTTGTAGCTTAAAACTAGTTTTAGCCGTAAGAACAAATGTGTGACTGTATCCATGTGTGTAACTTCTTCATGTGATCACTAAGCCAAGGTGATTTATTCGTATTGTTTGACGCACCTATGAAGTGCTTTTCTCATACGTAAGCTGTTTAAAAGTTCACAGTATTGTGATGCAGCACATCTGGTCGACTGTAACTCATCACCAGTGCCAGATTTGGATCTAGAATAGAGCGAGTCTGGGTTCTGTCCAAACAAGATTAAGCAGAGGAGTGTTGACATATCTTTTATGAATAATTTTGGGAACGGGCGTTTGGTTCACACTTGTAGTCATGTGTCCGATGTATAAATCTGTCATAGATGTCTTCAGGTTTTGTTCATATGTAGATGTCTGGTCGGTGCAGATAGATACATGCACAGATGGAGTATTAATTTGGCAAATGAAATTAAATGCTGTAATGTTTTCAAAGCAACAACTATAATTTCACACTTTGACTTTGTCGCTTGCATCGTTCAATGTGTTGACTATAGATTTTCGATAAAGTTCTCGTCGACTACATTTTTTAAAGTGACAACAGCTAGACTATTTTGAATAATATGCTAACGTTTTTTTTATTTAGACAACTTATTTAGACAACCATCAGGCGACTGAGGGTGTGGCCAGCCTGACAGAACTGTCAAGTTGACCATGCCTGAAAAAAAAACCCATAACGACACATAGAAGCAATCAGCAAATGCCTCTGAGGAAGACTGACAGTTATCAGTCAAAACATGTCAAGAGATTAAAGTTAATTTCAAGGTTAATTTCTTGAAAAAAGTTGAATAAACGAAACCTTAAAGGGTACATATCATACCAATTTTCCACCTTCTAAATGACATATCTGTGATGGTGTTTAGTCAAAACATAACATGAATTAAGCAAGAGGGGAGGTTTAAGACCCTGTATTATCGAGGTCTTTGAGAGCGCTCTGTTTTGAGGGTGTGTCCCTGGATTTGCATAGACCTCCCCTTTCCCCCGCCCCTCTTTTGTGGGGTGGCACACACTAAATGTTCAAACCGAATGCGACTGAAGTGACTAGATTACATTAAAAATCAATGTAAATGACGCGACTTCAAAAGGTCCTTCAAGCAACTTCAAGCGACAACTCCCCCGTCCTTCGCTGTGTGTCGAGCCGAGGCAGCAGCCCCTCTCTCCCACTACAGTGAGACGGCTGCAGCGAGAGGCTTCCTTAATTAAAGCAGTTAAATAGTTGAATAAGTCTACATTCTGAGTGAACTCATCCTTTAGTAACTCCGGAAGTGCTGGAGAAGAAGTGATCAGCCTTCTCTCTCCTGTCACCGGGCTCCACACACACACACACACACACAGTGATGAAGTGACCAAAAAGCAACACTATGTTCAAGCGACTCATCACGGGCGATTGAAGTGACTGCAGTCGCTACAGTCGCGTTCGGTGAGAAAAACAATGACGGACTTTCGCTAAAGTTTTCATCAGGTTGGGGGTGGAGTTCCTGATTTAGCTTGTGATGTCATAAACTTATAAAATTTGAAATGGAGCAATTTTCTCTGTGTTATAAGACTTACACAGATCACTAAAAAAACGACTGGGTGGTTTTATTTTACATTTTGTGTGCTGGTGGACACTAAAGTTACTTCATATGTGATAAAAAAAAAAAAAAAAAACTGCAAAAGTGGATTTTTCAAAATATGTCCCCTTTAACATATTATGGTAATGAAAACACATGAATTTCTAACCTCTTTCTCAAATAACAGGAAAGCGTTTTTTACGCTTTCATGCGGTTTTTCAGACCTTTTGTTATTAAAAGGTATCATGAAAGCGCAATGGAAACACTTTTTCCGCAATTGCAAGTCGCATGATGACCACTTTTCTCCGAGAAAACATGGCGTGGTACGTGTAGACAGAAGAGGAGAGCGAGACATGTCTTAGCATTATACTTAAAAATTATTACTGCATTAGACGTGAAAAAACAACCTTCAATGGAAACACGTTCAAAGCACAATTGTACTTTTAGTCGAAATGTAAGAAATATCCCGAAAACTGGAAATGGAAACACAGCTAAAGACTAATTTAAAAAAATACAGAACAAAAACTATATCAAAATATATATATATATTTTTTTTTTTTTTTTTGTCAACTAATACAAATGAAACTATAATTTTGTCAACAATAATGATAATAATGGCTTTTTTCCATGAGATTCAAGGCACATTACAGAAACCATAATGGAATGAAATCCAATCAGAACATATTTGATTTTTAGGAAGATATCCAATGTAATCTACCTTTGTTGCATTGACTATGAACATTTGTAAAAATTAACACTGGTCTCTTGAAACTGCCCTTTCTTCTCATTTTCATGGCTTCTCCATTTTAGCCCATTTTTCCCCACTTTATCCCTCTCTCCCTCTTTCTGTCGCTCTCCATTCTCTGGGATAATTGCATTGATAGTGAACAGCGCCGCTAATTAATAATGCAACAGCCAAAAATCGAGGTAGGAGAGAGGGATTAGAAGCAGAGAGATGAGGTTTGTGCCAAATGGTCTACAGTAGAGCGAGAGGAAGAGAAAATGCGTCAAGTGCTTTAAGAGGAATGAACCTCGGATAGGAAATGGAACACACATAAAAAAAACCCACAAGGAAATGAGCAAAGGAAGATGAGAGGCAAAGTATGTGACAGTCGAAGGGTTTTGTTTGCAAGGAGGAACCGTCAGAACGTGGAGATCAAATACACTGAAGCCAATCAGGGCTCTCCTACAGAAAAACATCAGAAGTATGGATGAGAACCCGAGTGTGGAAATCAAAGGGTATTTATCCCCCGTATCTCTCAGATTCTAGTGGAAGACGCTGAATTTCTTCTTACACTGTGGACAAGATTCTGTTCTCATATTGTCACACAAGACGAGTAGGTGGACTTGCTCTGGTAAGGAGGAGGACATCAAAAATAAAGAAAGAATGTATGCTTTTATTGACCAGGAAATGACTGTTTAATAACGACACTTAACCAGTCAAAGAAACTAGGAGTGTTCACCTACTGTATGCATTGTACTACTTATCCCATTTTGTAAATCACTAGTTATTGCATTTTTAAGCATTAATTACAATTTCAATACTGTCATTAAATTATTGTAATGTCTTGCGTAACATGAATTGCCATATTAGTGAATGCATCAATGAGCAGTTGTTTAATGTCTACTGCACAAGTGAATTAAAACATTAAGCATTAATAGGTTACATAATGTATTTAGTTATCCTTATGTATGCATTACTTATTACTACTTTAGTAAAAGGTGATAACGTCGCTAGTAATCATTTACTTATGGTGTTTCTTAAGTAAGTTGTTACGTAACATTAACAACCTGACAATATACATAAAGATAATGTATTAATTATTAATAATGCATTAGATAATGTCAAGTGTTACCATAATTTGGTCTCTGACATTTTTAACAATCTAATGTGTTTTTTTAGCACTTAATTACTAATAATGTAAATGGAAGAGATGTAATTTTTATTATATTTGACAAATTTCCATTTTCCTTTATTTGGACCCAGGCTTGTTAACATAGACCGTCAGTGGGTGGATGCAGAGTGCTCAATAATGATTTCAATAAATGCATTTTAAATGCTTACTTTGAGAGTTTATATGGAACAGCTGATCGGCTGTCATTTTTGGTAAGTATAACAGTAGAAGCAATTATGTACAAACACTTTTGGAGGGATTTACTTGGATGTAAGAGGAAAAAATCCGGATGTTTCAAGAAATGCAACATTCACATTGACATAAATGAGCCGTCACAATTGGTTTGAAGCGAGTTTGCCTCACAGAGAATAGATTATAGGGCCTGTTAACTGTGTAGATTTCCAGCACACTTGGATGTAAATCAGAGCTCCCTTGAACATACTATTTGACATTAGAATTAGCATAAGAAGTCTTGGGCCGTTTCTCATTTCTTAGTACTTGTAAACTCCTGGGTACGGACTCGTGGGAGCAAACTTGGAGAAAAGACTTGTGAAGTGTGCAAGCGCGAACGTGGCATACTCGTCGTTTTGGGACAGAGCTTCCTGACCTTGTTGTGCGCAACAGTGTGGAGGATGTGTGCTCCACTGTAAACATCAAAGAAAATAACATGTATCATTGAGTAGATGTCATTGTTGTAAATATGAAATATTTTGCAGACCAATAAAACATTTGGTGACAAATGTATGTATAACAACAATAATGAAATATTTTATATCGAAATAAGGTATTTGAATTCTTACTTAATAGGTATTTAATTCATAATAATTGTGTTTAAAAAAAAAAGTTGTAAAATTAACCTAAAAAACTAAGTAATTTTGGAAATACTTTAGGCCCACTAACAACAGGAATGAATTTATTAATGATATTGATAATAATAATAATGATAATAAAAAAATATAAAAGTAATTCTCCTTTTTGAATAAGCTATTTTAATTCTCAATAATTACATGTTTTAAGTATTACATTTTTAAAGAAAAACTAAATCCTGTCCTGAAAATATTTTCTTTAGGACAAACAGAATCTGCATCACTTCATGTATGAAATTAAACTCCTAATCCAATGCAACATTAATATTAAGTTCAATTTGCTGGTCAATGTATTTTTTGGAACTTACACGTGTGCGGCTTTTATCCTCCTCCGTCGTCATCTTTGAAAACACGCGCCTGTTCGAAGTGTAGTGGGTATGCGCAAGTCTCCTCTGATGCCTGCACAGTAAAATGGGCGGAGCAAGTTCTCATCCGGGGATTTATTTGCTGAGAAGTGGACTATGAATTGGAACAGGACGTGGGCCGCGCGTGATGACGTTTCACGAGTCCACGAGCACACAAGTCCGCACAAGTACACAGATTGAGAAACGGCCTTGGACTTTGTGTAAATGCACTTCAAAATGGTATTGTAATAAGTTAAATACACACGTTACTCAAGCTTTTCTGACCGTATCTCTTACCTTCTACTGACAACAATGAACGCACGCCTTCTCTTAGTTTGTCGAAATTAGTGTCCATTCACTGAATGTTCTGAAAGAGATTTATATCAGTGTCTTTTATGAGTTATTGCTCATTGTTTTTTAAGGAAATGACTTGAAGCGGCATAAAAAATCCTTCAAATTCAACCCAACCTGCCTTACACATAAGTGCACAGATTAGAACATACTATGTACCACCCAGCTTTTTACTTATTCAGCTGCTTTATTCAAATGAACATTGGGGATCAACTGTTGTATTAATCTTTCCTCCCCCTCATTTGCTCCGCCGTATTCTCTCATTTCCCATCTCATCTCGACACACTCTGCAAACTCCTCCATCTCCCAACTTTGCTTCAAACCACCCCTCTCCACCCCCTCCCCCACCCAATCCTAACACTTTTCCCTCACTGTCGCCCTCTCAGGCTCAAGTGCTGGCTCGACTAATTAAAAGCCTTAATCAGGATTCATAATTAGGTCTAATCAGTGCCTTGTACATCATTTCGTGCATTCTTTCTTCATCGGTGGTGAAGGCTGAGATGCTCGTGAAATAATTTCGGTAACCTAAAGTGAAGAGGGAACGCCGATTTCCACACAAAAGCCGCATCTAGAAAGAAGACACATCAGTGTGATTGGAATCAGTCGGCTGATACTTTCCCATTTCTCTCCAGACTCGTGCTTTCCTCTCTTGATTGATTGATTACATTTTTTTTTCATTTTGAGCATTGGAAAAATACAGTGTAGTCAAACCAACAAGAACACAGGGACTTGGACAAACTGACAACCAAACAACAGTGCGAGTCCACATGTTGCAAATGGAATATGAAGAAGTAGAAATTCCCATTTAAAGTGCTTTTGTCTTCTTGACGTACAAAACACAATAAAAAGAGGGAAGAAATGAAGAAATCTACAGATGGACAACACAATTACAAGGCAGCTTGTAACCAAAATGGTAAACGCCAAAATGTTGTTAGAATGAAGAAATCTAATCTCCTTACCTGTGCATTGTGTGAAACATTTCTTTGTATTTCCTGGACAATGGTTTTACTTTGCTTTAGGGTCCTATGTACTATATGTAAAATGTATGTTTTTTTGTGTATTTATGTTGTCATTTTGTGTTTTTTAGAGTAATTTGTGTGTATTTTTATTGTTGTTTTGCTTGTTTGTCGGAGTAATAACGCAAACAAGTAAACTATAATTAAATAGTGATTCTTGCTTTAGACAAGGCTAAACTTTAGCCATAATTAGAATCATATCTTATGTGACATTTTAATCATGTGCGGCCCCAATGTATTCAAAAATTCATTACATTACAGTTTTTTCCCAAAATCATTCTAAAAAATTAAATTCTTAATATAATGTACATAACATTAAAACATTTTAAGTGCCATAAAACGATGTGTACGAAACATTTATGAATACATTATTTTACGGGTGTCCCGATTCGATATTGATATCTGATATCGATCCGATATTGATATCAGATATCGATCCGATATCAGCCTGAGAACGAATATCGGATTATTTGTTTTGGTTTCAACCAGGTGTGTTGGAGCAGGGAGACATCTAAAAGTTTCAGCAATCCAGCCCTCAAGGACTGGAGTTCGCCACCCCTGAGCTAGAACTGATGACATCATCAAGTCCGTCGACTCGGGAGGTGGGGCGTGGGGGTGGAGTGTCCAAACAAATCCTGAACCAACCCTTGATCCAAGCAGCAGCCATGTTGAAAGTCTCAGGTCAGTCTGATCCTGATCCTTGTGGAACACACACACACACACACACACACACACACACACACACACACACACACACACACACACACACACACACACACACACACACACACACACACACACACACACACACACACAGACATACAGAGATTCCTTGCTTTTATAGAGATTAAACAACGCGTTGATGCAAATTTGACTAATTGTTACTGATAATTTTTGCATTATTGTATATGTTACATACATATGGCGCAAATCTCGAGACAGTCGACATATTTAAGGCTATTTTTTTCTGGCAAGAATTTCAAACTCCTATGGTTTTAATCAATTTTGACATCAGGAAATGTGTATTAATATGTGCCTCTTACACATTTTCAAGCATGTTTACCCTTGTCTTGTACCTTATTGCCCACTCTCCTCCATCACGCCTGGACTGTATGTTATGCTTTATTACCTGACTATCTCCTCATGATGAGAAAGACAGGTAATAAAGATGACAGCCTCTCAGATTATAGCTCCCTTCTCTGCCTCTTCATTACAGCTGTGGCCACCGCACACTAAACCCAGTTAGAGCTTCGCTGCTCTTTACTGCCTACGGTCCACCTGAGCACTCATCTGTTAGAATCAACTCACAACACACCACAATACAGTACAAGAGCAGAGGATAACACTGTTCGCTACACAAAGGGCTTCGACCCATGAGCCTTCTGGATTGTTGTGTGTCTTTGCACTGCTCTCATCACGTCGACAAAGAAAGAATAGGATTATATTACTCGGAAGTTGTTCTTTTTTCAATCAGGCTGGTTTGAATCACTGTAGCCAGGCGTGGAGCTGCGATTTTAAAAGTGATGTTCTAAGGGTAAAGCAACTCCCAATTTAGTTTATTAAATTAATTTACTGAAACCATGATAAAGCTGTTATTAAGTCGTGATACTCAACATGTGACTTTTTGTCTTTATTTGAATTATTTCCCCAGAAAAACCCTTTTTACTTATTTTCTTGGCCATTTTGTAACTTCTTTTGTCACATTTTTGCCTCTTTTTGACACTCTTTTCTTTTTTCAGATTTCAGCCTTCTTTTGCCAATAAATATAAATTTTTCCTATTTTTTGTCCATTTTAGTACTTTTTGACACTTTTATCCAATTTTTGTTGATTTTTTAACCATTTTTTGCCACTTTTCCTCCAAATAATCTAACTTTTGCCCAATAAATAACACTTTTCTTTTTTCCCTACATTTTGACTCTTTTTGTTCCACATTTTTGCTCCTTTTCGCCATTGTTTTCCACATTTTGCTCACAGACCACCCTTTTCCTCTTTTGTGTCACTTTTGAATGCTTTTGCCCCATTTTAGTCACTTTTTACTCTTTTCTTGCCATATTTGTGTCACTTTTGGACCATTTTTTGCCACCTGTTATTCTTTTTTCACCCTTTGTTTACTTTCTTGTCAAATGTCTGTCTGTAATTGGTTTGATCACCATACAATCAATTTAACTGGACCAATAGGTTTTAAACAATGCATCCCTCCGTGAAAAATGAGGGGGATGAATTTTAGTTTTTCATGAAAGTGCGGGTGTGGCATCCCTCCATCGGTGAGGCGCGCCTGCTTGTAGCTCACGTTCCCGGCTCAGCAGAATGCTTCTCCTGTGTCACCGTGTCAGCCTCCTGCTGTCTGAATTAGAAAATAGGGAGGTGAGAAAAAAAGGTATTGCCTTTAAAAGGAAAACAGCAAACAGCAGGAGTCTTGGAGAGAAAAAAAAAAGCTGCACTGAACAGATTTCTATGAGTTGCTCGCCCTGCCCTCTTTGTCTGGGCTGTCAGAACCGAACACTTTAAAAATCTGCACCAGGTGCGCCGGCCTGTGCTCAAGCTGTGTTGCGCGCGTATAATTGCAATCATGACAATGATCTTCTATCAAGCCATACACGAATTTGTCAAAGATTATGACGACTATTGTTCTGTGCGAGCTATTATGTTTTTTTTTTTTTAATAGAATGGTTACCTTGACGACGGTAAATCCAGCCATGTAGTGCAATAGGACAAGGGTTACTGAAGGCAAAGACAAACTGGAATTGCTGTAATTTTCTAAAATGGTTGCCCTATTATCACAAGGTTGTGCGATGTGCTATAAAGGAGCTCTCAGGATTGCTTTTGTGCTTTCCAGAGAGATAAGTACACTAGGACAAAGACATGTTAGACAGTCTTTATCAAAGTTGTTCAACCATGTTCTAACTGTGCAGCTATAACCTGATGAGCAAAACCACACAGAAAAGGAAAAAATAAGACAATAACATCAACTATAGGAGAAACGAACAAATGTGTTCATCAGAGTTGAGGTCAATTACATTTTTCAGTTACAATTACGTTTTTAATTACCCATGTTCAATTACTATTACAGTGACCAGCATTTTTCCCAATTAAAATTCAATTACAATTACTTTTTGTCCTCAAAGTCAATTACAATTATGTTCTCAATTACTAAAGTTAAATCACAATTACTGAGCCAGAAATAAATAACCTAATAAAAGTTAACCTTCCTCTTGTGTTAGCTTTCTGTTAGCATTTCTTATGATAACTGGTCCTAAATCAGTTGTAAAATACACTAAAACAAATATGTTTCACCTAATTTCTTTCCTATCTATTGATTATTTTGTTCGGTTTCCTAATCAATTTCAAATATTGGTTTTATTGTTTTTGGTCTGGGTGTCTGAGCCTTTTTTGTGTCACATTTCTTAAAATGGTAAAATGTGGCAAAGCCTGAGATGAAACATATTTTAATAATTGTAACTGTACATTGACAGATTTTATTCAAAAAAAAATGTCATGGCAATTCCAATTACAAAGTCAATTATCTAAACTCAATTACAATTTAATTACAATAAACCATTTTTCAATTTTATCAATTACAATTACCACAACCCTGATGTCAGTGTTTAAAGCCAGTCCATATTTTTTGTTTAGTTGTTATTATGAAGAAATAAATCAAACTAACAGTTTTCTGAATTTTGTTACGTTGGCCCTATATATATTTTTCATGTTGCCTTCTTAAAATAGACCAGTAGTTCCCAAACTGGGGGGCGGCATTATGACAGTGGGGGGCTCGACTCTGCCTTGCTGTGGCCATTAAAAATTAAAAATGTTTTTTTTTGTCCTTTATTAATAAAGAGCTGTATTACTGTTCTAAAATATGTGATTACAAACTATTTTCCAATATGTATTATTGTTATTTTTTTCAAAAAATTATCACTTTTTTTTTACCCATTTTATTTTTTTACATTTTGTCACAATGGGGCACTTTGAGAGTTTTTTTATTTTACAAAAGGGGGGCATAGCTGAAATTGTTTGGGAACCATTGAACTAGACAATGTAATCAGAGTTATTTCATCAAACCCTCGGCTTTATAGCAAGGCGAGCTTGCTCAAATTAGCCTCATAGCATAGGGCGACCATACGTCCTCTGGTTTCCCAGGGACCTTGAACTCATCTCGGGAACATCTTCATTTAAAAGAATGTAACTCTGCTAATATTTGCTCTATTCGAGATATTGCACCAGTTTCTGAAAGCTAAGGAGTTGCTATTTAAAGCCACTTTCGTCCATTACGGTAGTTTTACTCACACGTGACGAAATCGTTAAAGGCGCCGCTTTGTTTGGACAAAATCGTTGCACTCGATGAGAGAAAGAGGAGGAAAGTCCCAGAGAAAGAGAGAGAAAGGTTAAAAGAGTCCAAATAACGGTTGATTTAAATGAAAAGGTTATAGATTGAAATGTATATTTAATTTTTTTTTTTTGGTGTTCTGTAAGCCTTGAGTTTTTTGTTGTAATTTCTAGAAAGCATTGTTTCAATGATTGAGAGATTTTAAGGTTTATATGTTATTTTTCAAGGATGACTGACTTGAGTCAGCACTGATCCCATTTTTTTTAAGTCTTTGTTATAAAGAGAAACAATAATTTTAAACCCTAATGGATAATAAGTTATGTATTTATTATATTTTATTTTGCGTTACAAGGCAGATTCAAGAAAACGCCGAATACTTTTAGTATGATGAGGTTAGCACAAGTGTCTTTTTTTTAGTTAATTCAAAATATGGTCACCCTACCATAGCATCAAGACACAAGTCATATTTTGGTCAAATTGTCACAGTTGCATATCCCTCGTCTGCTGATACGGCTTAATACAAACACAGAAAATATGGAAAGCATTGATATATCATGTGGGTAAATATTACCTCACGCTGATAAAATATAATCTCCATTAGCAGTTAGCCATTAGCATGGGTTAGGGGCAAGTAAAGTATGTACTGTAGGTATTAGAAAGAAAATGGGATCAAAGTCATTCCAGGTGAAATTGCAAGGACAAAAAAAATAATAATTAATGTTGCATCACAAACCTTTTATGTACTTATTATTTTTATTCATTGCATAAATCAAAAGGGGGGAAGAAGCCTAAAAAACAATAGAATGACTGAGGCATCTGAGTCAAAAATCTCTCCTAAAATAATTATTCATGCTCATTCACCAGGATGGAGGATGGGGGTGACTTTCAAAGATGAAGGAGAATTTGCTCATTCTTAGAAGTAGATGGAGGGAGATGAGGGAAAAGAGCGTAATGGCCTTACCTAGCTTTTGTGGTCATCCCGTGATAATGGAAATGGAGTACAGACATATTATTCTGTTTCATATACAACATTTTATGTCCTTTTCAAACTCGAGATGACTTAATAACTTTCATTGGGGCGCTAAGATGTTTTTCATTCTGTGTGGTAAAAACTTTTCGCGTTCACTACTTTCTTGTAACGGTAGCTATCTCACAGGTTATAGATTTAGATAAATCAGGTAACTGTCTTTTTACCCTTGCACCCTTAGGTGAAGGGTAGGGTTAACAACAAGTAACCATTCTATTTTAGAATATTGATGTGATTAATCTTACCATGTTTATTTATTTATTGAAAGTATAATTGATGATGCAAATGATTCAATTTATATATTTGGATAATGTTTTTTTTTATTTTGGATGTTGTTTCTTGGGTGTTTTTTGCCAGAGTCAAGGCAGCATCTCCCTAGATTTTGTTAGAATAGTTTTTTCTCATCTATGTACACCAACCTGTTTTTACTTTCTCTGGACTTTCTAATGAGTGCTGTGAGCAGGCTACTAGTTTTTAAGTTTTCAAGTCTCCTGCTATGAGAAGATAAGGGACCGTCCTTGTAAGCTTGTACCCATAGGTTTCATGGTGAAACCACTTTAAAATCATGTTCTTAAATTTGTGAATTTGTGTTGTATGGCTCGAAACCTCGAGTTTTTTCTTTGTGCCAGTAGCCTACTGCCCTTTCCCCTATGTTCTGAAAAGAAATAAAAATGTATTACTTTTCTTTTTTTTTATCATATCTGCATATCCTATCGAAGGTCAACGCTACATGTAGTGCTATCTACAGTAAATGCATATCTTCTTATAAATATAATAATATAAATATGCACCAATTACAAATGCGGTTTGTTAGGCATATTCCAACAATCCCATCCAGGAAATATGAAACGATGCTTGTTCATTTCTGACCGACTGTATCTGAGTGGATGAAAAACAGCTGCATGTAGAAGTCTTGAAACTTGTTTTTAATAGACATCAAATGTCTTCCCAATACACTCTCATTCTGTAATCAAGGCATACAATAGGAAGGATTATTGGTATGCTCCATCTCGTCTTGCTCATGTCCACATTGCCTATAATTGCTGTAACATTTTCTTGCATACATTGCGAAATTGAGAACGCAGAGGCCAGTAAAGATTGCATTTTTTATTGTTTACTGTAATTGCCTATATACTTCTAGCTTATTGCAAAACTGAATATTTGATGTTGACCCACAGAGCAAGAAGATTGGGATGTTTTGGCTAAAGCTGCATTGTTATGAGATATATATATATATATATATCTCGAAGAAGTTTTGTTTTTTAAAGTTTTAGGTTTCTAGGCATGCTTCCACTGAATATTCTTTCAGTGTTTAATTGAGACTGTGGTTTTAGAACTGAGAGATTAACTCAATCTTAGGATCACCGCGCAATGTACATCCTTAAAACATCTAAATGCATGATGGACAGCTGTACATAGGGTTGTTCTTTGTATTACAGCAATGTCTTATTTACTTGAGTCTCTTATCAACATGAAGGCAGAATGGATGGTTGAGTTTTCTCTCAACACAACACCTGCATTTTGACTAAATTTAATTAGATTGGGCTCATATTTTTTTTTTAGTTTTTTGCTTTGAATTTTAATTTAAGGACTGAACAAGGTTGTTCTTGGAGCTTAAAACCAAACCATTGGTTCTGAAAGATGAATTTCCGCCTCGGCGGACCTTTTCGATTGTGGTCTTTCTTCACCAGATAAGGACAGTGATTTGCTTGTTCCCGGTATTCCCCGCATTGTCACCTCACTCACAAGATATTCAATTTCGGCTAGATTCAGATCTCACTTTATAAACCTAAACAATAAACATCCGCTATAGTTTTGCCACAACTCTGTCTGTGAAAACACCAGAAATGTGTCGGGAAGTTACTTTGGTAAAGTTCTTTGGGGAAAACACAAGAAGTCATGGTAAGAATGAAATAAAAACACACACTTTGCATCCGTCTATTGGACTCCACATCCCACAATGCAATGTGTGCATTTTTCCAAAAGTGTCAACAAATAGTGTGTGAAAAACAACTATCATACAGCAATTTCAACATTTGATGATCTAAGGCTTACAATGTGGATTTATCTGATACCATACCATGATGTTCGGCCCCCTTTGAGCTGAGTCCAAGTTTGACACCAATGGATTAATGTTCACAGTTTTGCCTTTTCCTAATGTATTTCATGTCATGTGACGTGAAAAATAGTCTGCTCTCCTGCTGATGTGACCCACATACACACAGACATTATGTGGCTACAGGAGCAGTCAATTTCCGAGGCATTAGAGGAAGTAGATGACATGGTGATGCTATTAAGTGCAGAATACCACAAGTTGACCCTTGACATTCACAACAGCTTATACCTCCTGCAGACGACATGGTAGGAGAGGAGAATCCCTCCATCTTAAGGCCCTACTGAGCGAATAGCAGAGCGGCTTAGGAAGAGAGAAAAAGAGAGAGGGGAATTATGGAATAACGATGAGCGGATATTTCCTTTTTCACAAGCTTGCAGTTATTACGCTTCACCCCTCTGAACTGGACCTAGCACGAGGAGCTTTAACTCAGTCGTGACAGTACTTGTTGAATTGATGGTGGAGCTGTGGCGATATGATATACTCTCCAACTCCGTTTGCCTGTTCATGTGCAAAAGTAACCTCATTTATCAAGCCTACAGCATTAATCATCAGCAAGATTCCTTGTATTTCAGATGCTCGTTCTAAGGATTCCCTTGCGTCCATCGTTCTCTTTACCTTCCCTACTCAGAGTGATTACTCTCCGCATTGACACCGTTCATTTGCATCTCCCACTTACTCATATCCCTTCCTGTGCCCCAAATTTTGACCTTTCCCCCCTTTCCCCTTCAGCCTTGCTTCCCTTTCCCACATTATTTAAGTTTCCTCCCTCAATCAGCGTGCCCTTAAGCAAGCAGAACCAGTTTTCCCATGAGACTCAGTGGCAGTCTGACCGTCAGGCTACCTCTGCCAAACATATATTTTCAACAATGCCTCGGCCTAGAAATCTTCCACCCATTTCCCCTCCATTCATTTACTTCCCAATGACCACAAATGACCCAATGCCCACCTGCCCTGCAGCCATCATCTATCAGTCAATCAGAACACACACTCACCCACACACACACACACACACACACACACACACACACACACATTGGCTAACTTGTGTGTAGACACTTGCATACAGTATCCACTGTGAAGGACTAAAATGACAGCTTTAGCCCTCAGGGAGAGGCTGAACTTTGGTGTGCATGAGTGTGCACACACTTGTTCTCTGGTGTCTGTGCATACTGTATATGGAGTTATCTCTATAAATATGTATGGCAATGCATGGCGGGCTGTGAATAAAACATGGCACAGGTGATGGGACTCTTTATTGCCGGTAATCTGGGAGGGCGTTACCTGCGTGTAAAAGTGTAGACTTCTCAATATCCTGTTGAAATATTACAGCACACTTGGGAGATTGAGCTCAGGCAAACATGAGCATAGGTTGATTACAATAATTTTCTATAACCGATACATAACCATAGGGTCTATATATGCTAAATAACAGTGGGTGCATGATTTTAACAATAAAAATTGTCTTATTATTCAGTTCAGGCCAGTAAACACAATGTGTTTATAAAGGAGGTTTTCACTTGGTTATGAAACATCTAATCACCATGCAGAGTACTTCTGTTGTATTGTAGTACTATAACTTAGCCTTTCAACCAATGTGGCTACTTTTTAGAGTAAGATATGTCACACGACAAAAAGTTTATTCAAGTTTTTCCTCATTGGGTGCTGACAGAAATATTGCCGAAACAACTGAAAGTAGTACAAAGATTTAATTAATATATGATACCTTTGAATTCAGATGTTGTCTGTTTGGTCCAGTGCAGTTCATTTCATCTGTTATCTTCTGTACCTGCGTATCCAGTACAGAGTCGGGAACCTCTGTTGGGTCATTTGGCTGGGGGAAAATCCAGGATTTAAGACGAATGATGAGTACAAGTTAGTGTATTGTAGCTTGGAAAGATGCATTTCGAACAGGACTGCGAGAGAAAACAAGAGCAAACATCCGCAAATTGCCAAATATCCTCTTTGCCAGATATTGGCAGTTATCTGGATCATTGATCCTGATCATGGTACCATGATTATTCACACTTTGAAGGCTTGGAAGAAATTTTGATCCCAGAAATGATACAGTAGGTCCAAATGTATAAGGCCACCCCCATTTTCAAAATATATCGCGATGAAATGTGCAATCCAGATCCGATCCGGATGAAACTTAGTGGAGTTATTGACCTATCGCAAAAGCCCCGCCCCCTTATTTACTTTTGGGATGTCTGTCATTTTCTTCAGTTGGTCTTGTCTGGAATGGCTGGGAGAAGTCTCCCGGTGCGCGTTAGTGACTCTTTTTGGAACAATACCTGCACAACATCCTCCAACTCTTGGCAAAAGGGGTTACAATATGCTCTGGGGGGATATATTCAATATATTAAAATAAATAATGAAAGGGACATTACAACTTTTGAAGCGAAAGCATACCGGACCAGCCATGCTCCTGACGTGCTGGACTTCTGTGAATATTTTTCTAACATTACCAAAGCCACTGCTGGGTAAGTTTTGTTATATTATATTGTAAGAGCATTACCACAGCTAATGGGGATCTTAATAAAACAAATTGTTACATTAGCTAGCTAGCTGAACCTACAGCTGACCCAAGGCTAATAAGATAGTAGCTATTAACGCTGCTAAGTGGCAACAAAGCCTGTTAATATAGATAAGGAGACTTGTATGCTTCAGGAAGATGTTGACTTAAATATTGATAGTAAAATGGTAGCATGATAGATGCTAGTAACTGTATACCCCAGTCGTCACCGTCGTCGCTGCGCCCCCCCTTTTTCACTAGGTACGTGAATGTATAGATATGTCGCCTTATTTAATCAAATCAAATCGAGCATGATTGTCATTTTGCTTAACATGAAGTGCTGTATGTTTGAAACAGGTTTATGTTGTAAAATCTATGAAGGTTTGAACTTTGAGAGTGTTTAAACAAGAGAGAAATGTTAATTCCTGTCTGAGAAAAGTGTATAAAGTGTGTGGTGAGTGGTTTTACAGCCTTAAAACGTGTATAATAAGAGCAAAAATATAAAGCTGACTACTTCGAGGATTTCGCCTATTGCGGGTTATTTTTAGAACGTAACCCCCGCAGTAAACGAGGGACTAATGTAATCCAGCCAAGCGACAAATAAACAAACAAAAGCCAGTGAAAATATTAACTCCTTGAAAGACATAACTACACACAATCAATAAGGTCAAACATCAGAACAAACCAAAAAATAACAAAAAACTTGAACAGCTTCAACCACTGAGGGATGAGTCAACTACAATGTTAGAGTTTATTACAGTGAACCCAAAAACAATAGAGGATACTGTTCAGCAGCTGAATCTATCAAGGTGTTGCCTTGACACAAAACCCTCAAACTTCTTTAAAACTGTTGTAAAGTCAATTGTCACTGATTTGTGTCAGATAATTAACTGCTCATTCCAATCAGGCACCGTACCAAAATCCCTGAAAGTAGCTGCTGTGAAACCTCTGTTAAAAAAGAAGACACTGGATGCCTCTATACTGGCTAACTATAGACCAATCAGCAACCTTCCATTCATGGCCAAGATCATTGAGAAGGTGGTCTTCAACCAACTGAGTCTATTCTTAACATTCAACAAAATATTTGATAAATTTCAGTCAGGTTTTTGTTCTCATCACAGCACAGAAACTGCTCTGATCAAAGTGATCAATGACATAAGGTTGAACACTGATTCAGGAAAAGTATCTGTTCTCATTCTATTGGATTTAAGTGCTGCATTTGACACTGTCGATCATACAGTTTTGTTGCACAGATTGCAAACATGGGTTGGACTAAATGGAAAAGTAATGCAATGGTTTAAGTCCTACTTGGAGGAGCGAAGTTATTTTGTAAGCATTGGAAACTTTGAATCTGACAGATTACCAATGTCCTGTGGGGTTCCTCAGGGATCTGTTCTTGGACCTCTTCTGTTTAGCCTTTATATGCTTCCTTTAGGACAAATTTTACACAACTGTAAGGTTGATTATCAGAGCTACCCAGTTGACACACAACTATATCTATCACTGAACCCAGATGACTATTGTCCCATTGAGGTGTTGTGTGACTGTTTAGAAAAAGTAAACTGCTGGATAAGTGAAAACGTCCTTCAACTAAACCATGACAAGATGAAGGTGATTGTCTTTGGTAACAAGGAAAAGAGGACTGCTGTCAGCGAGTATCTTGAGTCTCAATCTTTAAAAGCTAAAGACCAAGTCAAAAACCTTGGTGTTCTGATTGACTCAGATCTTACATTCAGCAGTCAGATCAAATCTATCACAAAAACAGCTTTTACCACCTAAAGAACATCTCCAGAGTGAAAGGTTTAATGAGTCAGAAAGATCAGGAGAAACTGGTCCATGCTTTTATCTCCAGCAGACTGGACTATTGTAATGGTCTTCTGACAGGAATCCCCCAAAAGAGCATCAAACAGCTACAGCTGGTTCAGAACGCTGCAGCTCGGGTCTTAACCAGAACAAAGAGGTCACAACACATTACTCCATTTTTAAAATCTTTACAATGGCTCCCAGTCAGCCTCAGAACAGACTTCAAAGTTCTGCTACAAATCTGTGAATGTGTTTGGTCCAGAATATATCAGTGAGATGTTACTCAGGTACGAACCCAGCAGGTCTCTCAGATCTATGGAGACCAGATAGTGGAGCCCAGAGCTCACAGTAAACACGGTGATGCTGTGTTTTGTTGTTTTATGCTGCAAAGAAGTGGAACAAACTGCCAGCAGAGCTGAAGTCAGCATCTAATGTGAACATTTTTAAATCAAAGTTAGAGGCACTTTTTTTTCTACTGCGTATGATTGAGAGAGAGATTTTTGGTCATGTTGTTGTTGATATGATGTGTTTGTTGATTATTTTAAATGTTTTTATTGATTTTAAGCTGTTAAATGTTTGCCGTTGCTCTTTTTGATCATTTAAAGCACATTGAGTTGCCTTGTGTGCTACACAAATACATTTGCCTTGCCTTGACTGCTTTCATAGCAACCAGTAATGTCTATGTTACATATCACAGTAAGTTAAATAATGTGCAATTTTTATCAGTTTCAACCATTGATCATGTATTTTCTACATGAGATGACAATCCTGAGTGAGTCCAGGCCTTCTTTGGGTTGGTTCCTGTTTCCAGCTCAGACCTGAGCCTGCGTGGATTCAGACGAGTTTATACGTTTACAATAAAATTCAATAAAATCCTGAACTATTTTAGCATCAATACTGAGACATTGCAATGTAGAAAGTTTTTATTTTTTATTTATTATTTTTTTAATATACATGAGTCGTTCAGGGCACGTCCCTCCGGAAGGAGGCCCCGGGGAAGACCCAGGACACGCTGGAGAGACTATGTCTCTCGGCTGGCCTGGGAACGTCTCGGGGTCCCCCCGGAAGAGCTGGAGGAAGTGGCCGGGGAGAGGGAAGTCTGGGCCTCCCTACTGAGGATGCTGCCCCCGCAACCCGGAAACGGCTAAGCGGGAGAAGATGGATGGATGGATGGATACATGAGTCAAACTAATGAAACATATTTTATCACTTCTTTTTGTTCTTTTTTGCAATGCATAACCTAATAGACAATTAATTGGCAAACCCCCCTTTTTCAAATAATAATCATAATAAAAAATCATCACTGTGTGGATTTCAGAGTTTCCTCTTTTCTCTCTGAGAGCCAAAATTGACTGCTTTTTGCTTCAGCGCAGTTGCAATAAACTTCTTCTCCAAATGTTTCCATGATTTGAGTGGATGTGTGATCATATTTAATTTGCCAACCATCAGCGGGTCATTCAAGTAATAGAAGCTGGCTGTGTGCAAACAAACATTGTAGTGTAGTTTAAAGGACTAGCAGGAATGATGGAAGGCACTCCCCACGGACCCAAATTAAGTGTAATGATTTGCCAAGCTTTGATACAGTTTTCCCAAATCAACTCACCCGAACAGACAGATCTTAGTAATGCATTCTGCTCTAGACATTTTCCCAGCTTGCCTTCCTCCGCCTTCTCTCTCTTTCTGGCCTCGTGTCTGTCTCTGTTCCAGCCTATCAAACATGACAGTACCAGCTGGCTGCTGGCAAACTCATCGCCAGAGGATATAAGCTGTGTGTTTGTGGGTATCTGGTATTGGAGGGGATGTGTGGGGGGGTTGAAGATGTCAGCATGTCTGTCTTTTTAAAAGCGTGTCCACTTTTCAGGCTCCCAGCATTACGCATGTTTGTGCGAACGACGCGTCAAAATGCGGCAGCAATGATTTCATGCCGTTGCGCCTCGGCAGCCCTGAGTCACAGGTGCTTCATGGGGGGGTTTGTAGCAATATTTGATCCTACTAAAGATAGTTGTCCACACTTGCTTGGAGCAGCTGTGCAGTCTTGTGAGTGTTTGGCATTTGATTCTGTCTGACTCACTGAGCACATTAAGAGCCACTCATTTGCTTTTCTTTGCCGTGTGCCTCCGCAGAGATTTGCACTCTTGTTTTCTAGCCGTGGCACATTGCACAGAGCGATTGAATACTTGAGGAAATGCTGCTGACCCAAAAGTGTTGGAAAGCTGCAGCTTTTAATACTCAGAAAAAAAAAAATATCCAACACCAGCCCTTGTTTAGTTTTGATTTTTAGCTTCTTGCTCATGAGGCTTCACGACACATTTGAAGCTTTCTGGACACGGTTGAGTAAATAAGCAGATGTACATGTGTTATGGTTCTGTAGCTCCAGCAGGATCACCCCAGACCTGAATCATGCCACCCTCCTCTCACTTCTGGAATATTACAAAAAACAAACAAATGAGTGGTTATTTGAGTTTCATCTTAAAATTCAAAAAACAAGATTGACATTCAAGGCATTTAAAAAGGTCAAGAAGGGATAAACACTAATGTCAAATGTATCATATTTGATACATGAGTTTTGGAGCTCTCTACATGTTCAGTTTTTTTTCTTGAAAACCCCAATGTGTGCGATTATAAACATGCAATACAAGGATAATAGTAATAGTTCAGCAGAGGCCTTTTCAGCAACTCTACAGAATTGAAATTTATGAAGAAAAATACACAGGTGGTTTTAAAAAAAAAAAACAATATTTGAGCATTGACACCTTATCAAATATGACACATATTAATAGTCACAAATGGAAATTGATATTTGAATGCATTTATTTTTGGCTATTCATAGGGACAAATAAAGGCTCCAGTTTCAAAACATTGGAATTTTCTGTCAATTATTTAATCATTCGGGCTTTACAGAATAAAAAAAAACGGTTTGATTTTCTGTTTCTAAAAATTACTAAATATTATTAAATGAAATGTTAATAGGCGGAAACAGATAAACACTTGTTTTTTCTTATTGTGCGACCGGAAGTTGTCGTTTCAAAGTAAGAGCGCGTTTGAGGACAGTGCTTTGTAGGAGGGAAAAATAATTTTGTTGCTTCTGTATAACAGAAGTTGATGGACATAATCAGTACGTTGTTTTTCAAAACAAAAGGAAAGAGGACGTTATTGTAGAACAACCTCTTCAACCCCCACGTTGGTGTGAAATGCGTGCAGAGATTTCATTTTATCCTGGGCTATAGGGAAACCACAGGTAGTAGAAGTCCTATTTTGGAACTCTTGCCAGATACACAGCAATATCCCCTGACTTTGGAGGCGACAACTTCCACTCACGAAACATGTAAAAAAAGATGGGCACTTTTTGTTTCTCTCTTTGAAGATTTCAATTTTTTTGTTTTTGTTTTATGGAACAGAAATTGAAAATAACAGACTTTTTTTTTTTTTTTTAAGTTTTGTTTATCCCTTCTTGACCTGTATCTAGAAAAATGCCTTGGCTTTCAATCAATTTTAAGATGAAAATCAAATAACCACTCACTTTATGCTTTTATTATTAAAAACTAAACGGAAAATCCAACGACCAAAACATATGCTGACCTTTCCTCCACTGCCCT
This sequence comes from Gouania willdenowi, assembly GCF_900634775.1. Lineage (NCBI taxonomy): Eukaryota > Metazoa > Chordata > Actinopteri > Blenniiformes > Gobiesocidae > Gouania > Gouania willdenowi. The sequence continues at coordinate 18,493,713 of NC_041061.1, read as the reverse complement.
TTCTTTCTCTCCCCCATCAATTAAATACACGCATTCCTTCTTTCCATCTGTCCATCCTGCCTCGTGTTGCTGCAGAAATGTTTGCCTTTCATGCTAAGAATCCCATTTAAGTGACACCCAAGTAGTCTATTTTTAAATTGTCAGTGAAGGAAGGCTACACAATATTTTAGCAGCTCTTATTAATATTTCTCAAACAGAAGATCAAAGTTACCCTTGTTTTATCCCAATTTGTATGTTTTACTTTCAGACTATTTCATTATTCATCGCCCCTCATTTATTTTTCTATCAATCAGAAATGGGGTAGAAAGGGAGCCTGTAAAGGGTATATTGCCTTGAGTTAAGATTTAACAGGCAACCACACCCCGAGACACTGAACGGAAAATACAAGTTATAAGATGGAAGTTATTACAGTGTTGCAGGAATTGTCTCTGAAGATATTTTGAGGTCAAGTGAACAGAATATTTGAGTGAGGAAAATGAAAACTTAACAAAACAGATAATTGGCTCTAGTGTTGAGTTTATTTTCAAAGAATTCCAGGTATGAGCTGTTGTAGTTTTCCACTAAAAATCAAAAGACATGTCAGTCTACATTTATTCACCTTCTAAGGTGAAACTTTGGTCACGGTAACGCATTATAAAACATTACGTCTGCTTAGCAATACACACAGACATGAAGTAAGTGTCCTCATTCGAAAAGCGCCACAATGAAACCCAACAAGATCCAACAGACCAATAACGGCAAGGTCTGACGCCATTATTTTATTAGACGGAACGATCCAGAGAGACGATGACAGATAAGGCGGACCGTACGTTACAGTGTGTTTGTTCTGTACGGATTCCAAAATATGTGAGAAGTGGAGGCACGGGTGAGATTTCAGACGTCGGGGAAGGAGGGATGGAAGCGAGTGGGAGTGGAGGTCAGAGGCAGGGAGGAAATGGGCTGACATCGAATAAGAGAAGGTAGGAAATGTTGCATGAAGCATAGTGGGAAGAGGACATTTTTCACAGTTGTAACGAGTTTGAACTTTTTGCATGGCAATGGCTTTCCTTTTGTGTTACTTGTTGGAAATGTCACTACTCTTTGGAAAAGTAAGAAAAATGGAACAGGCACGCAATTGTGGAAGCCTTCTCCACCTGAAGTAAAATTTTACTGAATTATATGGGATGGAAAGAAGGGAAAGGAAGCCATGCTAATAATGCAATGTGAAGTAAAATGTCACATGGAGAGCACTTGGGTGAAGAGAAAATTAGACGAAAACTAAAAAGCACTCCGTGTGCTGACAGCAGTCCCTCATATTGCATTTTAACCAAACTTTTACAAAGATATTGGGTGAAAAACCATGAATCCATGAAAGCAGTTTTCTTCCACATTCAGATGAAACTCAGTGTGGAGATAGAAGAACCAACCCCTACATGACTGACGGGGCTTTTCCACCAAGAGCACGGAGTTTTTGTTTGGAGCTCTTGTTGGAGCTGGAGCTCAGTCAGAGCTAATCACGTTTAGCTGAAGAACCGATTTGGTTTTTCATCGCAAAAGCAGCAAATTAGAGCCACGTCCTCGCATCACCGTAAAACGTCAGTACGTCACTGATTACGGAGCAGTTTACCCATGAGCACTTGTGCCTCAATGAAGCCCATGCTTTGACGTCTTGTTGACATCTTATAAACACTATCCTATCCTACGTAAAGATTCAGCCGAACAACTCTTCATTCATTGCAAGCTTAACAAATGGCTGCTTTTCATTTTTGGAGGACCGTCGATAACCCCGCCTAGCACCCGCCCACTTCAGAGGTGGGCTGTAAGCCTAGGCGCTATTTGGAGCCAGGGTAGCTCTCATTTTTGGCTCCGAGAGCTGGAGCTATGTTGGTGGAATGATTTGGAGCTAAAACACACGCTAGTTCCATGTTAGCTCCAGCTGCTACCCGGTGGAAAAGGCCCCTGAGTGAAATTAAAAGAACATCGGTAAATTACGAACCGAATTTGTGAAATTTCCCCAATAATGAGAGATAGGGATTTATTTTAATTGTTCAAACTGATTCGGATTCAGGACATTGTTCCGGATCATCCCCAAAATTTAATGGAATCTTCCATGGCATAAGGCAGTGGTTCCCAACCCTTTTTGGATCGTGACCCCAATTCGATAACACAAATTTCTGGCGACCCCCAAAATACATTTTTTTTCTCGAAGAATTTTTTCATCATGAGTAGCCCAGATATTTTTATACTGTATTTTATTGGAACTACATTTATATTTGAGAAAGTGAATGTATCGGATACAGTTGTTTAGGATTGTGTGCTGTTTTAGTTTTAAAATAATTTCATGATAAAAATATTTAATATATTTAAAAAAGAAATATATATATATATATGTTTGATCAGTAATTCATTTTGTGTATTTTTGTTGTCAAGTCATACATTTCTGTATTTCAGTTCACATTTTATATTGTTTTCTGTTATTTTGGTTGTCTTTTTCCTTAATTATGTATGTTTCTTTAAATTATTTTGTGTATTTTTCCTGTCGACTGTCGAGTCATACATTACTGTTGTTTTGTGAATTTTTAGTCGCCTTATGCAACTTTTGGGTCATTTTGTACATTTTTGTTCACATTTTACATTTCTTGTGTGTCTTTGTGTTATTTTTGTGTATGTTTGTTGTTTTGTGTATTTTTCTACAATTTTATGTTTTTTGAGTCATTTGGTGTATTTTTGTTGTCATTTTGTAAATGTATTTTTGTGTTTTATATTTTTGTGTGTTTCTTTTAACCATTTTGTTTGTTTCTGGGGGCCACACAAAATTAGACTGTGGACTGCATGTGGGCCCCGAGCCTCCTGTTGCTAGAGGAATAAAATGAGCATTATATACTGTCTCATAAACTTTAGAGCTCCCCGTGCAGACTGGCTGCAGTACATGTCATAAGCCCCGCCTCCTCAGTGATTACCGATGAGATGTGCTCATTTTTCTGTGACGTTTGTTTTAAATAAGTTATTTCAGATTAAAAAACGGGAGTTGACGTCATATATGACGATGATTAACAGCTGACGATGAGCCAGTACGCAAAATGGGCGGGGTCATGCTATTAGGGCCCCTCCCTCCAGACCCTACTGCGCAAACTCTGGCTCCAAATGATGTCAAATCAGCAAGATGGCTGCGCTCCTAAGCGCCATATTTTGGCTTCAAGAACATTGTCAACAGCGACAGTGCATGCCCACTGGACTGTATATGTATTTTTAATCAGTAATTACTAGACATTTCAGGCGACCCCACATGGGGTCAGACCCCAAGGTAGAAAAACAGCGGCGTAAAGTCTATCTATGGTTACTTTTAATGTAATCTTTCTAACAGACAAACAAAGGCTGGAGAAAATATCACCACATTGGCAGAAGTAAGAAATACTTACAAAAAACCACACCTCCTTATTAGGGGTGAGTATTGGCAAGGATGTTGCAATACAATATGTATCACGATACTTGGGTCACAATATGATATCACGATATATTGCGATATTCTCTCCATTTAATATCAAAATTAAACGTAGAATGAAAAATCAAGTTGCTGTATATGTCCATCAGAAGATATTGATCATTGAGAGGACAAATTGAGTCAAAACTATTTTCATAAGAACATCCTATTTATTATTTGTTATTAGTGTTTTTGCACATTTTCACTGGGGAAAAAAGGAAATGCGGTGTTACACAATGTCATCATAAATGAAAGAGTAACAAGTTTCTTTTCACTGAAACTACTGTGTAGAAGTCTCAAGTAATTATTGATTAAATATCAGAAAAATAAATAAAATTGATTTAAAAAATATATATATCACAAAAAATCGCGATAAATTGTGAAATTTAATTTTTTTTTTTCACACCCCTACTCCTTATCCTATTTCAGATATTTCCTGAAAATCTCATCAAAATCTGTACATTAGTTTTGGAGTTAGTCTGTTCTCAGAAAATGTAATAAATAAAGAAACCCCAGTAAAAACCTCATCTCTTTGGTGGAGGTAAATATCGTAGAAGAGCAAACCGAGCGTTCACAAAGATGGAACTATAGGTGAGTGGACAGCTCTAGGCCGTGATGGCAAGGACCATAACTGGTGTTCACTCCCAGCTTCTGACCTGTTCCCCTGAAGCCCCGGGGCATTTAACCTCGACAACCACCTAATAGGCACGCAAATTACAGCCACGCAAAGTGATTTACAAGAATTACTGCCAAAGGCAATGACATCAATGTCATGAAAACCAAATCAGTGCTGAAGACTGGAGCAGTGCTGACGCAGCAGTGTCCTGGTGAGGCCTTTTGGACTGTGCTGGTTCACGTCTCCTCATGCGTCCCCCAGATACACAATCTGCTGACTGAGGAGCTCCCCATTACTACTCCGGGGACTCGTTTAACCACGAAGCCTGCTCTGCGTGGCATGAAATCACCTACAATGTAACGCGTGTCTCTGCTCATTACTGACAAGACCGACTGTGCTGCGGCACTGGGTGGTCCCACGAGGAGGGAAAGGAGGGGTGTGGGGGTGGGGAGGGGTTAGTGGAGCGACAGCTTTGGTTAAGGTTACAACCTTTGTGGTTACACACATCGACCACATACGCTGTTGTTGGGCCAGTTTGTCAAGAGACTCTTTCACGTGTTATTTCTTCCAGTACGAGATCAATAATTCCACTTTTTTTTTTTTTTTTTAGCTTTTTGGACGTCTATGTTAGCCAAGTGTGTAAAAAAGAGCGTGTGTGTGCGTGCGTGCGTGTGTGTGTGTGTGTGTTAAAGGGATAAAGCCAGAGTGGCGGGGAACAGTGTGTGCATGTGCTTTCTGCTGTGAATGTGTTTCAGATAGTGCAGCTGATGGCTATCTTTCAGAAAGCTCTATTGATTTGGCTGAGGCTAAATAATTGGTTAGGTCTACAGGCTGTCATGTTTGGCCTGATTGCTGAACATTGGTGGTCTCCAACACTTATCTTACCCCCATATCCCCTCCCTGATCCTTTTCTAAACTCCTTACAATATCGATTCAGGCCCATTTATTAATTTATTCTCCATTTCAGAAATTGTAATGATGATCCATGTCCCAAAGCACTTCTCAACATGTTATCTGCTTCCCAGTAGAGGCAATGGTTTTGGATTGGAAAACAGTAAATACCAGAGGTGAAAGTAACACATTACAAGTACTCACGTTACTGTAATTCAGTTACTTTTATGGGCGCTTGCACTTTTTTGAGTATATTTCTAAATCAGTAATTTTACTTGCACTTAAGTATGTTTTAAAAGAAGTAAAGTTACATTTCTCCACATTTTTTTTTTTTTTTTTAAATGATCAACAGACATTTTGAAACGACAAAAAATTGAAATGACCAGAGAACAATCAAATGCATCACATCAAAGCCGACCAATCAGAATAAAATAAATGCACCGCGCGACAACAGCTTTGATTGCTGATGTCGCGTCCTGACTATACCTCCATACTGAGATTATAACCCTAACCCTAACATAATCCAATAAACAAATAAAACTCTGTTCACTTTGAAAACAAAAATAAACAAAAATATATATATTTTTTTTTTTTTTTCGCAAAAATTCATTTTTCGGTAGTGCGCACTCAGTATATGACACAGGTTATTTTCTCAGTTTTAGAGTTCATAAATTTAGTTATACTTAAAGTCTGAGATTTTTTTTAAATTGTACATTTTGACAAACTTTTTTTATTTTATACAGATGCCTTTATGGAAAATGAATTAAGTTCCAATTGTGGTCTCTGCCTTTGTAAGTTTATACATGAGATGTTTACTGTACGCAAGGGAGCCGTAGCAAGATTTATTACCAAAAATAAATGTGGGGGTGAAAGTAACTAGTAACTTTTACTTTGAGTACTATTTGATTGAGCTCCTTTTTACTTGTACTTGAGTATTTTATGTATGAATTTCTTGTACTTGTACTTGAGTACAATCTCAATCAAGTAACAGTACTTCTTCATGTCAGGAATATTAAAGGCTTTCAGTGGCTGTCCCAGGCTTTACTAAGGCTTATGTGAATTTGGGTGAGGTGTGCACAGTCACTGATGTTTTGTGTGCGGGGTCCACTCTTTTCGTGGATCACGATCAACCATGGGTGGACTGGCCATCTGGTACACCAGGCATTGTCTCGGTGGGCTGTCGACCCAAGGTGGTCTGGTCCGGTCTGCTACATGTTTTTCTTTTTCTTTTTTTTTTTTATTGAACGACCGGAGGCAGACATGTTAACAGGCCTAAACTGGTCCAAAAGTGGCAAGAAAAGAGTGACAAGTGACTAAAATGGGCCACAAACTGTCAACAGTGGACAAAAAATGTGCAAATAAAGTGGAACCAGGTTGTTATGTCGAGGCAAAGGGTAGCTTAAATGGGCAAAATGTGGCAAACAACAGTGAAAAAGGGCAAAAATGTCACACCAAAAAATGCTAAATATTGGGAAAAAATGAAACAAGGGATATTTGTTTGGCAAAGGTAGCTTATTTGAATGAAAAGTGGTCCAAAAAAATGAAAGAAGGGGGAAAAAAGAACCTACAATAGCTCAAAGTAATCATCCAGCCCTTGTGTCTGCAACCTAATGAGTTAAAGGACTTGGTGTCAGGTTGTGGAAGTGCCTGTGCACCCATAGAGACACCTTTCACTATGGGGTCAATCAGCTCAGGTCATGAAAAGATCATTAGCGACCCCGCTTGAGAGTCTCTGGGAACTACAACCCCCACTGTGAGCCAAGGTTATTATAATCCCTGCAAAACCACAAAGGCTACTTTATATTGAATGCAACAGTGCTCTCATTTACTGCATCTGCAGGATTATTATAAAAATAATGATAATAAAACTCAAATACAAACATACGTAAACAATCCATACCCTGTAATATGCCACTACAAAAACTTTGTGGTATTTTGTGAAGCATGAATTTAAAATGGAGACATAGTTTTTCTTTTTTCTAATATTATAGTTAAAGGAATGGGCAACTCTATAACAGCGGGGACACAAAAATGTAATCGATTCTGTTCCGAGGGCCACAATATCAACATTTGTCAGCATTTACTATAATGACTGATCTGAGCATTAATAAAGGGGGAAATAAGGGTTTCGTGTTTTTTTTTTTTTGTCAATTTTTAGTCATGTGTTTTTTTTTTCTTTTTTTTAGTTGTGTTCTTATTGTAATTCTGTACTCATCTGTATTTTCTGCATTTGTGTTGTAAATTTATGTGTTTTTGGGGGTCACTTTTGTTTTTTGTTCTTGTTTCCTGTCATTTTGTGTATTTTTTTGTGTACTTTGTGCAATTTTGCTGTCGATATGTGTGTTTTGGGAGTTATTTCATGTATTATTTCTCAGACTTTATATTCCTTACAACTTTTTGAAATACAATTTTTGAGGGATTTGCTTTAGGGGCCGCAAAAAATTAGAAAGAGGGCCACATGTGGCCCCCGTGCCACCAGTTGCCAATAAAAACCGGAGAATGCTCCACCGCCCTCGCAAAAGCTGCTTTATTAATACAGAACAGAGTATTTAGGCATGTTTTATATTTATTATTTAACAAGATAAAAGGGTCATTTTAACTTCAGTGTCACACGTCGCACGACATTAGTCAAAACTGTTTGACACACAACTGTTGTTTTCCAGAATGTATGAAAAATATACTTGTGGGCATCCAAATAACACAATATTCAACTATTTTTTTTTTTTTTTTTACAATTTTGTCCTTAACCACAGCCGCTATCAATGGGAAGTCGCCCACCAGTTAACCTGGTCACCAGATTTACCGGAACTCACCACGTCTTCTGCCACGCAATCCTGAGCTGTGCTGGACAGACGACGGTCCGAGAGATACTTCACCGGTAAATGTGAACAAAAACACATCTTTCTTACGTTTTTTTTTTTTTTTTTTAGCGCAAATTAGTCGGAGATGAGAACAAATATGTTCTTACGAAGCCGACATTGTGACGTTTACCGACAGAAAGATGGAGAAACTATGTTTTACTGGCGTCATTAATCAGTTTAGCTCCTCCCCCTCAATGCAGTGTTTCACACAGTCTGTAAAGTTAGAGTTAAAATGCGTCTTGAAAGTTTCAAAATAAGTGGCTATTATTTATGCTCTGTTGTTATTCGGTATCCACTTAATCCATTAATTTTTAAGTTACCATCAATACTGAACAGCTGTGGTTCCCAAACACTGGTGCAATCTAGTCCAGGGTCATGACCAAGTTTTGGTTATTGTAGTTTTATTATTATTTTAAATTTACACAATAAAATGTGTCATCCACCTCACACACAATAAAATACAAACGATAACCACTAAGCAGAAGATTGTTTATCAGTTTAGCTGTAATGTTTATGCAATTCAGGCTTCAGCAAATTGTGGTACGGGGGCCAAACGTGGCCCTTGGATTTATTTTGTGCGACCTCAAAGTAAATGTTCAAAAAGACTAGAAAAATACACAAAACCACGCCAGTGTTGATTTTCACTAAAAAATATTTGTCACTGTTTTTGTCAACTACCTTTTTTAAGTGACAATAACAGCACTCTTGACCAAAAAAAACTAAAAAAAAAAACATGGGCACAAAAAGTGTCACTAATACACATGAAGCAATAATGTTCACATGGCTTGAAATCCAATGTGAACTCGTGGTTACATTAAACCTGTCTGTATATTTGCAAACATTAATACCATTCCATATCAGGCTAATCAATGCTAGTTGAATCTTTAAGAAATGCATATGCTATATATTTTAGTCGACTGTATAACTTAATCTTAAATTCATTTAGTTGACTAAAACTAGACTAACTGAAATAACACCGATGACAAAAGTTTGACTGAAACTGAGTTGCACTTTAGTCAAAAGACTGAAACTAAATAAAACATTTTAGGTCAAAATTAACACACAAAATTATAGAGAAATACACAAAAACAACAACAAAAATATGCAAAAGATAACTAGAAGAATCAAAACTACTCCATAATAACCACACAAGATGACTACAAAAATAAAGTATTATACAAAACCACAAAAATACACAAAATGCAAACTGAAATACAGTACTCGAAATAACAATACAATTTGCAAAGTTAGTGTTAATATACAAAACAATAACAAAAATACAATAGTGACCTAGGGCTTTGTTTAAAAAGAAGGATTCATCATTTTTTTCTTTTAATAGCCTGATATGTCTTTTCTACAGCATTAGTTCTCTGAGAATCCTTTCCATATTCAAGTATATTAAAAAAAATAATTGAATTGGAATCGCGAATCAAATCAATTTTGCCGAAATCTGAATTCATATTCTGCTCTACAATTATGCCCAAAAATACACAAAACAAGAACAAAAACACAAAACCTTTTGTTGTTTCCTGTATTAATGCTCAGATTGGTTATTTTTCTAAATACTGACGTGAATGTTTATATGCAGTGTCCATCCGTACCGTTGCCGTATCAATATACCGACAATCTATCCATACGCAGCGCCCCTAACCTAACCCTAACCCTAAAAATTGTTGCGATATAGGTTTATCACCTAACCCTAAACCTAACTCTAAGACGCTACGTACGTGTACTTTGGTAAACGGACCAATAGCACCAGGGGTTGTCCCTACGGCAACCGTACGAATAGACACTTTCATGTTTATAATGTGGCCCTTATGTTTTTGTGGCCCATCTCTGATGTACAGTAGTTCATGTGTTCCAGCTGACTCTGCTTCCTGTGCTATTTCTTAGATCGGCCATGCTGTCCGTTGTGTGTCTCTGCCTCCTGGTTTCTGTCCCAGTTCTGCTGGTGCAGGGCAGCGTTAGTAAGTCACCCAGTGCTGCTGCACCTGTGGGAGACCACAGCTGGGCTCTAAGCCTATGTCTGTACCAGGCTCTGCGCTCGGACCCAAATGCCTCAGAGGGTCAGAGGGGCCTCCACTGGAGGGAGACGAACTCACACTGGAGGCTGGAAGCCTGGTCATTGCAAACGCACTGCGCTTTAAAGGTACATGTACAGGTGACGCACAAAAACACACACCTCCACGCACACATTTGTCTTTTTAATTTTTTAGTCGCTTCTCCTAAATATTATACATCAGTGGTTTTTCCTTTGATTTAATAATTTAACGTGCAGTAGCAGTCCTTTTTCTTCTTCTCTATGTCCAAATAAAGTCCAAATATGATGTTAAAGTTGCTGGAGGCAATAATATTGTGTAATGTACGCCTCATGGATCAATAAATCGTTTGCTCGAAAAAAGTAAAAAGTTGAAATTGCCGCTTGAAAGTTTTTCATCTCCGTCGCAAACACTCCATTTGTTGACATTTTCATAAAAGTTTCACGCATTGCATTGTGGGATATGGAGTCCCGTAAACAGATGCAGAGAAGTATTTTGACTTCTTTCCTATCGAGATTTCTTGTGTTTCTACACCAGACAAGGACAGTGATTGTTCTAGTTTGTTCCCGGTATTCCCCTAAATATCAATCGATCAATCATTCAATCAGTGTTTGTTTTAGGGATGTCCCGATACAGCTTTTTCACTTCCGATACGATGCCGATAATGCAGCCTTGCGTATTGGCCGATACTGATCCGATACAATATCAGCACGAATCATACATACTTTTATTACTTATTTTGTTATTCTCAAACAGAGAACAATAGTCAGCAACAGTAGGTATGAGAAAAACTGACCCATTTATTATTAACCAATTGGTTACATACATTTTAACTTTCAACATAATATCTACAGTGTTCTACAATTGAATGAATATAATATATATTGGAGATTTGAGATGCAGTCCAATAAAATCCGATACTCGTTTTCTGGCTGATATCGGACCGATATCCGATATCAATATCGGATCGGGACACCCCTAGTTTATTTATAAAAAGCGCTTTTATTACAAAGAGATGCAGCTCAAAGTGCTTTCACATAGTGTAAAATACACCCACCCCATACACAGACACACAAGTTAAAATAAGGACAATGGCACATCATTACCACATTCTGCAAGATATTACATTTCGGCCAGATTCGGATCTTTCCGTGTAAAACCTGACGGGGTTCTCGCCAGTACAGTGTTTCAACCGGCTTAGTGGGGCATTTTTTTTTTTTTTTTTTCTTTTTTAATCAGCACCATCATAATATCCAATTTGTAACAAAGATTAAAAAAACTTCAGCTTACTTCACATAATATGGCCTTCAAAATGCAGAAAATAGTGTTTAAGTGAGCTTGCAGCGCATGCTGTTTTTTCTGAAAATGTCAACAAACGCAGTGCAGATCCCCTGTGTCAAACTCAAGGCCCGGGGGACAAATCCGGCCCTAGGGACTATCCAATTTGGCCCATAGGACAAAGTAAAGAGGACAAAGAAAACATGAATCATTGTGTAAAAAAAAATTTGCAGGGACTCACAGTTTTCCCGGTGCTTATAAGGCTTTATTGCCGTCATTTAAAAAACATTTTTTTACCTTGTCTGCACATGCTGTCAACGGTCAACATGTCAAAGTGTTGAAAATAACTCAAACTCCTTAAATTTTCCTCAAATTATTACATAATATTTCCCTTACTTGAGTAGAAATTGGTGACAAAATTTAAGAAATTTAAAGTGAACCTCCTGTTGAGATGGATTTTTGTCACTTATTGCTTGGATATTGTTGGTTTCTTAAATATTTTGTATTTTCTGTATACGTAGAAGCGCAAACTAGAGCAAAATAATGTTGAAATGACTTGTTGTCCCGCATAAATCTGTGGCTCTCTTGAGATTACACTGCTCTGTATTTGGCCCCTGAACTAAAATGAGTTTAACACCCCTGGTGTAGATTAAAACTAACATTCGAGCGTCAACGCCAACATTTGACGTCATTTTTCGTCTCCAGCTGCTTTATCACTTTTTTACCTAAGTTATGGAAGTACTTTCTTTAAATGACCACAAACCAAAGTCATTTGTCAGTTAAACATGACTCAGTATTGTGATTTGCACTTTACAATTGGGATCTAAAAGCTGCAGATCTGATTGGTTGTTACCCTTCAGCCTGCTCACTCAATGAGTGACTTTAAAGTCGATTAGTGTCCTTTTTAATTGCTTAGTCATCTGGAAGTCCGTTGGATTCCTGTGCTATATATAGTATAAAAAAATTGCCCGCACACACATTTAACAATCTACAGACCGAAGCAAAAGTTTCTTGTTTCTTTCCTCCACATCATCATCTGTGCCAGCGTGTGCACCTCAGTGTGCAGAAACGCAGCAGATGAAGGATGATTCTGTGATCAGTCACGGAGAGGTTATACATCCTCCATCGGGGTGATGTGTCATCCTAAATAATTGAGTAACCAGTGTCCGCATTTTGCTCTCCTCTGTGTCACGGTGAACATCTGCGCCTTTGCGGCCCTTGGTTTTATTCTGCGCTCGGGCTGCAACTAACGACTATTTTAATAGTCGACTAGTCGTCGATTATTGAAACAATTAATCGACTAATTTGATCACAAGTCCTACAATTATTTGCTCTACGTTGCTACTGTCTTTTAAATGTGGCTTGGGACAGGTAAGCTTTTTTTTTTTTTATTGTGTCAAAGGTGAAATGCTCCCAGACTAGGGATGGGTGATATAGACTAAAAATGTATCCCAATAATTTCCGGTATTTATCACGGTAACGATAAAAATTACGATAAATATAAACAATAAATAAATAAATAAAACTATTCCCAACCTAAAGTGTAAACAGGTTCCTTACAAACACAAATGAAATTGAACTTATCACTAAAATCTGATTCAGTACTAACATTAAAGGGGACATATCATGCTAAATCCACTTTTTTAGCCCTTGAATGCATTTTGATGTATATTTAGATTGTTTAGAAGTACAGAAAAGTTCAAATTAATCTCTTCAGGTGCTCCGTTGACATCTTTATATTTTGTTTTGGTCATATTTTTCAATCTGTTTCGATTTTTTTCGATTCTCTATTACGTTTTTTGAACAATAACGTCAGCGGAACTACCAAATTAGGACATCGACTCCAGGCCCAACACTTCGAGCAATCCGCCATTTTTATTTTTCGTTTTTATTTTGTAGTCCAAGCTCCAGGATGCAGATGTTACAAGAGAAGAAATCAAAATGTTTGGTTGTTGGATGTAGTAACCCACACGCTTCATTACACCGTCTCCCAGCATCAGAACCTTTTCAAAGTGCCTGGTTGAGTTTTATTTTTCACAGAAATGTACCCACATCTGTGGGTAAGATCATTTTTGTGTGCGCGCAGCACTTCAAGGATGACTGCTTCTGCAACCTCCGCCAGTATAAAGAAGGATTTGTCGAAAGACTTTGTCTGATTGAGGGTTCAATTCCTTCTATCTTTGGAGACGACAAACAGAGCACTTCGGTAAGCTGTAAATAACGCTAAAAAGTGTGATGATAAGACGTACCTGTCATTGTTTTGTTAGCATTAGCAGTTGCACCGTCTTCATATGTTAGCGCTGTGTGCTCGTTTTAGATCCTTGATGATATGGCCTACGTGATTTAATTTAAGTCTAAAGTTTTCATTAGTCATTTCATTTTTGCCATTTTTGTCTCTGAAAAGACTGTATTAAAATGCATTTCGTGACGTTAGCTTGGCGCTAGCGTTAGCTCGATGCTTGTGTTAGCTCACTTGTTAGGGTTCAGCAGGTTCATCATCTTCATTTTCATCTCGCTCCGCCGGGTCCGACTCTGGCTGTAACATGTAAGGCTGGATGGACAAGTCTTCTGTTGTTGACATTTTGTAAATAACGTGTGAATAAACTTTTTCGGCACCGCTACATAGCCATATCTCTTCTATCAAACTACAAAAATGGCCGAGCAGGGTGGAGTTGAACCTGGAGAGGGGGCGGGGTATGAAGTGTCTTATTTGCATTTAAAGAGACCGCACCAAAACGAGTTGCTCTTAACAGCACATCAGTAAAGGGGTAGAAAAGGGGTCTGGGGATCTATAATAATGAGGAATTCAGACCCAAGCAGTGCAGTTCTGCTTTATATTGACCACAGCTGTATGATTTATTTGTAAAAAGGAAGGATTTAAAACCATGATATGTCCCCTTTAATAGATAAATTAATAAAGTAATAACATAACAAACTACATTAGTTGCTGACTGATATTTTAAGGAATATATTTGTGCATGTGGGTCACTATGTTAATGTTATTGTATGCAATTCATTTATGAAAAGTAAAAATAACTTGAAATAGTGTTTTTACTCTTTAATATAAACTTTTTTACGAAGTCATTAGCGTTAGCTCTTAGCCCAGTCTAATGTGTCGGAGAGTTAGCTTGGCTTAGTTAGCTTTAGTTCAGTTTCCAGTTGATAATTGTTGCTGCAGGTTCATCTGTCAATGTGTTTGTGTCGGAGGAACTTGGACTGGTTCACTTTGTTGGATGTCTGGTAGCGGTCCGTGATGTATGTGACACTGCATGACCGCTTCAGGTTGTGACAAGCAGCGTCTGTGTGTGTGTGAGGGGCGGCGGCACTGCGACGCTCCGGTAAGCACTCCAGAGGTTAATAAGTTGTTGACAAAAGACTTGGCGGTAATTTTGTCCCATGGATCAATGTTTTTAAGGGCATTCTTGGCTAAATTGAGGGCGTAACGTGCATACAGCTCTGACCAAAGATATATAGAAGGTGAGATGAGCCACTCCTCATGAAAAACAATGTTCAGCTCCATCCACAGCTTGAAAAAGATGGTGATGACGTAACTGACAATTGTCGACTATACACCTTTTCGCATGATGTCAGCACTTAGCAACGCGCGCCGCCATTTTAAGAGGGGTATACATTTGCCTGACAACGCTATTTACCGCTGACAACATGGTGAAGATCTTGCAGTCTGCCTGATTTTATTGCATAATGCCCAAATCCTGCGTAGTATATGGCTGTCATAACCACACATGGCTGAAGGAAAACATATTCTACAGAATACCTACAGAAAAAGGCCAGAAACGGAAATATGGATCCAAGCACTCCTCCGAACAAACAACGCTGGAACTACATGGAACCCAAAATCAAAGTGGTCGTATCTTTGCAGTAGACATTTAAATTGAAATTTATTCAGTCATGACTGAAATATTTATGGCTAGTTAGCGAGCTAGGGCTAGGCCTAACTAGAGGGCTTTCATGCCGGGTTTGTGAATGCCAGAGAACCACATGAGTGAGCATGAGAAATTAAAATAAAATATGTAATGGAAATGAAATGTAAATATTGAACTTAAAGACAAGCAATGTGAAATTAACAGTAAATGTGCATTGTGTTGACTTGTATATGAACTGTAAGTATATTAAATAAACAAATGTGCTTCATATACCCAATTTAAGCTATATCATTATTATATTATTAGCGTCGCTAGCCTAGCATAGTCCCATCGCACAACGAGCCACTTATCATGATGAAAAAGGCCTATATAGGCACAAAAACAAATACATAAGTCTACCTCAAAGAAATTATATACATCAAAGCTTTTGTAAGTCCTCATCTTCTCCATTGTGTAGACGCCAGGGCTGTTAATGAGGTACTTGTAAATAGCAGGCCATTGGAGATCTGGCCATGTTGTCGGGTCATTTTGCCATGAACCTTCAGGTGCTTGGTATGGACATGATTCCAAACCAACCAAATGTACCTTCCCTTCATATCGGTGCTTGGCGTTTGGCTCTAATCTGCTGAAATATTTGTTAGACATTGAGTAAAACCTTCGTGTTGTCCACGGTAAATAGTGTAAATAGCGGTTTTCAGGCAAATGTATATCCCTCTTAGAATGGCGGAAGGCGTTGATAAGGCAAATGTCCCGGATGATGATGTCACCACAAAAAGGTGTATTACATTTGTCGGTGACTAATTCTGTTATCGATTTTTGTGGACAATGTCGATTAATCGTTGCACGTTTATACTCCTCTTTGTGGCAGACAGGGATGTGCACACCTCAGTTCATGGATCAGCTGTTGCACACCTTCTAATCTAATCATTGGATAAATGAATGAAATGAATTGCCATAACTGTCGTGAAAGCTTGACAGATCTTTTCACAATGTTTCTTGGGTTTATTTTGTGTTTGGTTGTTGCTCAGCTAATCTACCTCCTTTCTCATCTATAGCTTTTTAAATTATGCCTTTCTACTTCTATTTTCTTTGCTTTCTTCCTGCAGGTGTACAAAAAAGGCAAGGCTGTGAAATCAGATTGAAATGCAGTAAAAAAAAAAAAAAAAAAAAAAACATTGGCTGGCAGACGATACATTGATAAGCGATTTAATTAATTACGTTTGTTGTTTTTGTTACAACTTTTGTTCTCCATCTGTGACCGCCATCGTTGGTTTATCAATTTGCAGCATAAACGCCCCAAATTATTTGATGAGAAAGGCAGATTGCAGCTCACAAATAAGATTAGAGAAAATTGGGTGTCATTGCTTTTTCACGATTGATAACTTAGCCAATAGTTTACAGCACATTGAGTTGCCTTTGATTTGTTATAGTCGGGAATTCAAGCTCTGAAAACGGTTCATCGTATTTGAGCCAGGGAGTTTCTGGCTCTCCATGTTGAACATTCTCGTACTTTCCCATTTTGTTTGGTTTTGCATTTACTAATTCTCAAAGACGGGAGTCAATCTCAAGCTCTTTGCCATCTTGCCTGACTTCTTGTCATGTCCCATTACCAGTGGAGCATGTTTTAAACTGGGAAAACTGGGAGATTTGTTGGTGGATGTAGACTGAAATAGATCAAACATATTGAAAGGCTTCAGCGGACCTGTGTGCTCTGGCTTACTCTGAGTTATCAGTTAATAATTAAATAATTGTTCAGTAATTTAATAATGCCTCTTGGGCTCATTGATCCTCCTCTGAATTCTGCACAAAGTTTATATCTGCAGTCAATAACTAAAAGGCTCAGATGACTAAACTCTGCAATTATTTCGGTGTTTATTGATGAGGAATATGAATGAACTCCATCTGCTGCTGTGCTGTACTATATAGCCAAGCATAGAGTTTATTTCCTAGATTATTAAGTCATTGTGGCAACATTGCACAAACTCGACACAAGTGTTTCTTCAGGCAACCCTAGGCAATTTCTGGAATTTCACTGTGATCATGTTTCTGAGAGGATGCCAGCAACGCGTATGAGCATGTCAGGGAAGGATGATTCCATCACTGCTGCATGTCCTACAGACCTCTTTAGTTAATGATAAAGTAACCAATCAGGATGCTGTGAAAATGTCAATTTCTTTACAGGCTTCCAATCAGAACAAAGCAAAATGTGTCTACTCCTCTGGCCTGTAAATGTTGGCTTTTATATATAAAAAAGATTTTACCTTGTGCCATTTGATCTTTTTTACCCAAGCAGAGCAATAGCAAGTATTTTGTGCTCATTTAAAATTAATTCTGACATTGAAGAAAAGTTTGGAGAGCTTCAGTTTGGGGAAATCGAAAAAAAGAAAGTCTGAATACAATTATTGAAATGAACATTTTCTAATGAATTTTTCATGAACAAATCCTTCTGAATATCAATGTGATGAAGCAAACTCCCAATACCCTGATCGAGATTGTTTAGGATTATTATTTTCATCCGTTAAAAGACTTAGTTTTAGTATGTGAGTTATGGACCTACCAAGACTGTACTTTCCTATGATATTCTGCTTCAGGGCCATGAATAATAGACACTGACCTCACTATAGGAAAGCTATAGGCATTTGTTCTGCTGCTCATGGAGTTTACAACTTAAGACAAGAGCACATAAAGAGCACAAACCTCCGCCAAGAGGAAAGTACAGTATAATATTTGCCAGATATTGGAAGTTATCTGGATCAGTGGTTCTGATCCTGATACCATAATCATTCACACTCTAAAGACTTAGAAGACATGTCTATGTCCATTAATAACGATACAGTACATCCAAATGCATGGAAACCCACATTTCTTTTTAGAAAAACTGTGATGAGATGCGCGGTCTGGAACCGGATGAAACTCAATGGGGTAATTGAGTCAAATTTTATAAAGATCGGCCAATAAAAAGCAGAGATATGAATTTTTTAAATGTTATGAGAAGTAGGGATTTTTCAGATGTTTTGCAGATCCCCTTTTAAAATGTAATGGAATTTTCCAAGGCGTAAGGTCTGTCTTTGGCTCAAATTTTGTCAAAATCCATTAAGTAATTTGAAGTACCGTAATCCTGCTAATAGACAACAAACCAACAAAAGCCGGTGAATATATTAACTCCTTGGCGAAGGTTTGAGATTTAAAAAAATAATTAAAAAAATGCTGCTTTACATTTATGCCGCGTTTTTTGTTTGTTTAGGATTGTGGGAGCGAGCGTTCAGCGAGGATAGCAGCGATCGTCGTGCCTTCTTAGGGAAGAAATGCACCAAAGTAGTGATGATGCACAGAGCAGGTATAAAACACTGTCGTCCGTCCTTGCTGTGGTTCTGCCATCGTGACAAAAAAACAGCAAGAAAAAAAAATGGAAACATCTGTGAAGACCAGCCATGTTTCTTTCTATTTATCACTGCGTGTCTTGTGATTTACTTAGCATGCTTCTCATATTTTATTTATCGCCACAAAACAAGGCAAAAGATGGTTTTCTTTTCATAGCTGAAGAAATTCACTACAGTGTGTTTGTCTTCATTTTGGAAAGGGTTCAGGTTGTGGTTACCTTGTTTTGCTCGATTGTCATCCAAAACTGATGCGGAACTGCAAAAGAGCTGATAGGGTTCCATTAACGCACTCAGTGCCATTGACAAGATAACTCATCATTTCAAATCCAAACGCTCACTGCTATTGACGAGATAACTCGTCATTTGCGTTTTATCACGGGGATTACTAGTAAACACCCTGGCGGAGGTCACTCATCAATATCTAAGCTGTGGGGTGTTGTAGTGACCAACTGTTCCCTGAATATGGCAGCAGTACACCTTTAGATAAGAGATTAGCCGCTGATGCTACCCAGCAATGGAGGAAGAAGCAGGAACGAGTGAGATTATGGTGCTACGGAGTGATATTGTGACGTATCCAGCAGCTCTCAGCACCACATACTAACACAGAACATGTGTGGACCTGAGTAGATTATTGATAATCTTGAGATGGTGAGATAAAACCATCAACTAACAGGGCTAAACGGGTCATCGCTGTGTGTCGGGAGGAGAGTGGGGGGGTAACAAAATACCCCCAGCCTGTAAGCCAGATAGGAAAATAATAGGTGACACGTAGGAGGTTGCAGCGCACCTTTGGATGAGAGATCATACATGCTCAGCAGAGCTAAGAAGGAGAGAAGGAAAGGCGTTTACGAGACAGAAAATGGCGCTACGTACGAGAGTTGACGTTCCCAGCAGCGCACACTCGATCAGAGCATGTGTGGAACTCATGGATAGTGTGGCGATGGTGAGATAAAACCATAAAAAAATAGGGAACGCAGTGACACTCTTCATGTCCGGGAGGAAGAGGAAGTTGCGTGTGTACAGACTGACGGGAGACAAACTTGGAACGCCAAAATACAGTAAGAAATCCATTCAACTCTGACCCAGATAGCAAAATAATAATAATTTTGCCCTCAAAAGCCTGGTCACAGTGTTGTTTTTTGTTTTATATAAGGAAACAATGTTCAGATGTTAGAGTTGTCACTAAAGCAAAAAAAAGATAGCTTTAAAGTCACTGACAAGGTTTTTTTTTTTTTTTTTTTTTAGAAAAAGGCTGTTTTCTCAGCTTTTTGCTCTGAAACTGAAGATTTGTGTAAAACTTGCTCTATTCAATTACAAAAGAATGAAATGAGCCAGAAACAAATTCTTCTGTTTTGATGAAAGTAGAGGCTTCAATCTTTCAGAATCCGGTGTCAGATTTTACATAGTCATAGTAGAAAGTATTCTGTAGGTCTTTAAAATCAGTCAAAATGCTCAAAAACGGCTGGCACTGAGGGGGGAAGAAAATCTGAAAATGGCTGGCACTGAATGAGTTAAAGTCAAGATGCCAATTTCCACCACATCCAAATCCGCTCCACCACAGCTCTGTATCAGCTGCAACATGCAGGAGCCCTCTACAGCAAATACGCAGCTCTTCTATTCTTGCCGGATGCCAGAGTTGGGCTGCAGCAATTTGACGAAAATAAGCCAGTGCAGGACGGGAAGTAGTGTATAGACACAGAATAAAATATCCAGATTATTTTCAAAATAAAACACTCCGTGTTCAAGGCGGATCATACTTCCATCCATTGACCAAGGTTACCCCTGGCAGAGGAAAACACTGACGACCCGGGGCCTCCAGCTGGCCCATTTTGGACTCTCGCCAAAAACCGAGCACATATTCGGAGTTGGGAATAATGTTGATACCACATTTTGGCCTGAAAATTGTGCGTTTTGGCTCTCGCGGGTGCAATTTTGACTCTACCCAAAAACCAAGTACATACCTGGACTCGGTGGGGGACCAGTCCTTTTCGCTGATACCACGTTACTACTTTTAAAATTGATAAAATTAAAATATTTCACATAAATATTGCACTTATCTATATATATATATATATATATCGCACAATTACACATGAATTAGCGAGATCTTCTGAGTCCTTGCTGCAACAGATACGCAGTAAAATTGGAGACGATGGGGATTGCCGGACAGCAGATTGCTCTGTGCAGTGCAGCAGTTTCGGAGCAAATACGCATCCAGTAGAAATCCAAGGTTACACTGATCCACAACATGTTTTGTTCTGAAAGGTTTGTATCGCCACTATGAAGACGTGAACAACATGGTCCAGGTTCTGGAGATACTTCTCTGGGATGCCAAGGCCTGCCTGGTGCTCCTGCTGCCCTTTCACGTGGAAAAGCTGGCCCCTCTGGAGAAGTTGTTGACGCCAGAGCTGATCTCCGAGCGGTTGATAAAGGCCAGCGTAAGCAGCCTGGCTGTCTCCCTGCCAAAGGCCAACATCAGCAGCTCACTCAGCCAGCAGGTTGGTACAACAAGCTCCATGTTCTGTGCTCTGAATTTCACACCGATTTAATATTCTCACGTGTCATGGCAACCACACGTTAAAAAAGTTCTCGACTTCTCTGAAGTGCCGAAAGAAGATTGGATTGATCTCATCTTTTAAAAAAGCTCACCGATATAATCAAAGTACCAGTGACACCTTTTACCATTTCAAGGCCATGTCTTTGAGCGAGCTTTTTTCCTTTAACATTTGATTGTTCAGCCAGTGAGACACTTTACTATAAAGCCAATAACCTGACCTAAACTGACCTCTGCTTCACAGAACAGGGAAGTAAGAACTTTAAGATGTAATAAAATCTTAATTGAAGCCAACATTTTTTCCCACTTATTTTATGAATAAATCACAGGCAAAATGTTGAAAAATACTGAACTTCAGACACAGGAGATGTAACCAATGTTCCCTTTGTCTCATTTAATCAAACAATCAGATGAAAACATATTGACATTAGCAAAAATAAAATAAAATACATAAACAGTGATATTTAATGCAGCTACTTAACATACTAGATGTCTTGTGTGAGTAATGCAGGTCTCTTGCAGACTTTTACTCTGTTGATTTTCAGTGCTATGGTAAAATGTGACTGAGTGATTTCTAGCATGCAGCCTCAATTGTACTTTTTTAGCCCATTTCCCCTTTCCTCACACCTTTCTCTTATCAACATTCGACATTGTTCTGTTGATTCTTCCGCTTCATTTTTCTCACTTACTTTTCCATTCATCCTTTTTTCATTATCTGGGTCTACTCGACTTGAATTTCATTCTGTTTTTTTTATTCACTCTCCTGTGTTATTTCCTTCTTCATATTTCTGTATTATGTATTTTTGCATCCTTGCTCCATCCAACATGCTTTGCTTTGTTCTTAGTGTATCATTTTCCATCCTCCTTTTCTTCCCCATAGTTTTTACACCTTCTCCTGTCTAGTTTCCTGACCTGCACTTCTGTGACCTTTAACTCGGACACTAGTCCATTCTGACATCTATGCCAAGTACAGGCTTTTGCTAATATGAGTTCAGACGTTGTACACGTGACATGAAGCTTCAGCCCTAAAAGACATCTTGGCTGATATGTGTTGAAGAAGAGCCTGATTAAGACCAGGAAAAATGTATCCATATACATGTTTTTCTCCTTTATTCGGTCAAATTCCGTAATACCTTTGTTAATGTGCTATTTGAGAAAGCCATGCTCATAAGATCACACTGATTAAAGACACCTTTTTTTCTTAGTTCCCAATAGATTCTTCTGCCATAGAAAGAATAAGAAATTTAGGATTATCACAACCATTGGTAAAAAGTTACTCCGTATTCAAAGTGTATATGACAATGTTTTCATACATTGGAAGATGTTGGCAAGCTAATGGCAATGTTGATATTGTGGATTTCACTGAAACACCCAAATAGGACCTATATTGGAGTGACGTCATATCACTGTTAACATGATACACAAACCAAAACAAAAATGGCGTGATGCAAATCACTGTCTGACAAAGAAACGCAAGAAATCACAGTAAGAATGATGGAAAAACACTTCTATGCATCAGTCTACGGGACTCCACATCCCACAAAACTTTTCAAAGCTCTAGCCACATGGCCTTTTGACAATAAACTCATTGTTATTGGTGAAGTAAAAAAAAAAACTTCTCCCATTGATATTTGCGAGTAAATCCCTCTCAGAGTATTTATGAGAACAAACTTTGGATGCCATACAGGTACAGTTTTAAAAATGTGAGTTATGTAGTTTAACGGCTTAAGATCAGGCCTCTGTGCCAGCCTGACCAAACTCATTCAAGCATGTCTTTATGGTCCTGGCTTTGTGCACTGGGGCACAGTCATGTTGGGATAACAAGATACCTTCCATGAACTGCTCTAAGCATTGTCCAAAATGTCTCGGTATGTGGAGTCTTTAAGATTACTGTTTACCGTGAAAAGCAGGTATGACCAAATGCCTTTGTCCATATGTTTGTCCATAAGTTTATTAATACTAACTAATGAAGTTTAATTAAATAAATTATCCTTGTTTGCATTTTAACCTACATTTTATTTTATAAACTGAGAAAAACTGTAACGCAAATGTATTTTTTATGAGTGCTGCCCATGTGAAGCTCACTGTGTTACTTCCCGGCTGCATGATTGTTGATAGTGGAGAAAAAAAACAAGTGTACGTCCTTAAGTCTTTCTTTCTTTCTCCAGACAGGAGTTTGCAGAGTGGAGAGAAAAACTTTGATCAAGCATGATTAATTTCAGTCAGTCACAAAGTTGGTTTCAGAATTAATCTAAATTAGTGACGCCTGATGCGACCTTTGAAAGGAGACATTTGCCATTTAAAATGACAGAAGCCGGGGTTTGCGCTCCAAAAGGGGAATCGCTAAATTAACACGTGCCTAATAGTCGAAAGTGACTCAGAAATTGGCTTTGCATTTAGCTCCGCTAAAATATGTATCAAGGTGATTGACTGAATTTGTAGATTAGTAAGGCTGCCAAGGATTTCTAGGTTTCAATTGATGTTCATAAGTTTTTAGTTATAATGCACCAGATTTTGGTTCTTCACTTATTTTTTACTTTCTTTGGCCAATGATTGGCCAATTTAACAATTCACAGTTGTGTTTACACTTTTGTAGTCTTTCAAGTAATTGGAATCAAAAACATGCATAGTTGACCTGTTTTTATTTTCATCAAGGACTCATAACAATCCTTATTGTAGTGTAACCGGGTGATGAAGGAAAGGGCATAGTGGAAAAACTATTTTTTTTACTACCTCTTAAAGCAGGGGTTCCAAAACTGGGGTACGAGGACCCCCAGAATTTTAAAAACAAAAAAAAATTATTCCAAAAGTGTATAACTACTTTTGGGGACTAATGTACCAATAAAATAAACATACTGTACTGTACATTTACAGTGTATAAATACTAGGGATGTCCCAATCAGGTTTTTTACCTCCGAGTCCTTTGATTTTGAAAATTGGCCGATACCGAGTCCCGATCTGATACTTCTATAATACATTAAAAAGATAAAAAAGAGCAAAAAACAAATCCAGGATGTCCCTTATTTATTTTATTCACCTTATTTTAACATTCAACCCAAAACAGAGCAGTTCTGTGACATAGCTTGATCAATCAAGCAATAAATAAAAAAAAATATCACTTTAGACTTCAATGCAAAATAAAATAATATTAAGTAAAAATGTCTAATATGAAAATGAATAGTGCCTCATCTTAAAATACCCAACAGGCATGTTAACAAATAAGAAAATAAAAGTGCCACAGTGCTGTAAAGTAAGGCCATGAATGTGCTTTTAGGAACTGCACTCTTAATGCTTATCAATCAATCAATCAATCTTTTATTTGTATAGTGCCAAATCATAACCAATGGTATCTCAAGACACTTTACAGTAGAGCAGTCTTAAGGACGGACTCTTCATTTTATGGATACACACATATGCATATATACGTATATACTCATACATATGTATCCCACACCCAACATGAATTCATCATGGCGGCAAGGAAAACCTTCTGTTAAGCAGCAGGAACCTTGTGTGGATCCCATTCCTATGAGGAACAGCCATCCACGTTATGCTGTGTTGGGTGTGTGCAGAGGAAAGGGTGGAGACAGAGTTGTTGAGACTCTGTAACTCCACACTAAGGATCCCACGGACCTGCAAGACAAAAGCCAGAAGGAGTACAGGAGCAAACACACAAGGGAAGAAGCAGACATAGAGGGAGTGTTTGAGAGAGGAATGGGACCCTCTCCGGTCCCTCTCTAACCTAAATGACCTCTCTCTTAACGCCCTCTCCAACCTCTCTCCAACCGAGCATGCCAGACCCCCCCGGCAGTCTATGCCTATTGCATCTTAACTATGAGCTATGAGCTGGTTCCTAACTAAAAGCTTTACTAAAGAGGAATGTTTTGAGCCTAACCTTAAAGGTAGAGAGGGTGTCTGCTCCCCGAACCGTGGTTGGTAGATGGTTCCAGAGAAGTGGGGCCTGATAACTGAAAGCTCTTCCTCCTATACTACTTCTAGAGACAAATGGAACAACGAGTAGGCCAGCATTTTGAGAGCGTAGTGTTCTGGGGGGATTGTATGGCACTACAAGCTCCTTGAGAAAGACTGGTGCCTGTCCATTTAGGGCTTTATAAGTGAGAAGAAGAATCTTGAATTCTATTCTATATTTTATGGGAAGCCAATGCAGAGAGGCTAATTCAGGAGTAATGTGATCTCTTCTCCTAGTTTTAGTCAGTACACGTGCTGCAGCATTTTGAACCAGCTGAAGTGTCTTAAGCGACTTGCTCGGGCAGCCTGCTAAAAAGAGAATTACTCTCCTCATTTAGTGTCACAGATTGAAATGTATGTTTTTCTTGATGAAAAGTATGAGAACTTAATTTTGTTGGCATTGCATGTAAAGTATTAGTCATTCATTCAGCACAAATCAGCACTAAGGCAGCACAAACGGTTGAGACCATTTTTGTTCAATTTGGACGTTGTGGGGGGCTTTATAATAAACTTGTTTTATCTTGAAAACGAAAGCAGCACAAAAGATAACTCTTTCAGCACAAATCAGCACTAACGCAGCACAAACGATTGAGACCGTTTTCACAGAGTCTTGCGTGGGGTGGGGGGCCAGCTTCACCTAGGTAGGATGGTCTATTCTCACACACAAACATACACGCAAATCACACGAATACTGGTGCTTCAACGGTGCTTAAATCGGTGCTTTAAAAAAAAAAAATGAAACCGCATACACTTTTTTCAGGGCCAAAGTGAACACAATTTTACCTTAAATAATATATATATATATACTGTACTAGTAACATATGGAAATCATATAAACAAAAACATTGAAATAATATCAAATAAAACATTATTGTATTAAACTGTATAATACTGGAGATGAATATTGTTATGATTTTGTTTGTCAATAATCCTTAATAGCATTTGTAAATAAAAAAAAAAATACAAAAACATTTAATTTTTTTTTTTTTTTTTTTAAAGCTATAGGGAGCCATTGCAAAAGAGTCAAAGAGCCACATGTGGCTCCTGAGCCGCAGGTTGCAGTAAACCCCTGAGCTAGCCAATCTGTTGCATTCCTGTGTAAATGCAAAACTGTGCCTTTTAAATCTGGTGTTAAAGCTTAAGTTCAACATTTTGTCTACATACACGATTTGTTATGAGCTTAACATTAAGCAGAAAATCAGCGGACACTGAGTTGAAGTATAGGACATAGCTCATATGTTGTTGTCACACGTTGAATGGCAACGGTGTTTGCTAGCTTTTGCCATTAGCTTTCATTACATTACTTGACTGACGAGAACAGGAAAGGCTGCTCTCATCATCTATGATGATGTCCGCCACACTGGCAGTGCTGGGAGCGGGATTCACTTCAGTTTGTCCAAGGAGGTCGACACTGGCTGCTGCTGTTTCTGACGTGCTTGGCTCCGGGTCACGTAGATTAGCAAACACGGCTTTTAAGTAAACTTCATGTGGTCTTTTATCCTCTCGCTATCAGTTATGAGCAACGGGTGTGCTGAAACTGCTGATGGGTAGCGACACTAACGTCACGATCAACAACTGGGGGGGGGTTCACCGAAATGTTCGATCTTATTCGGTGTGGTTACTACCGTTTATGTCGGAACCGGTGCCATATTGCTACCGCGTTTCGGTACCCATCCCTACACACCTGTGAGGTGGGAAGGATCATATCTGCAAAGGAGAAGTGCTCACTAACACAGATTTGTGAATAATATTTGAGAGAAACAGGCATTTTGTGTATATAGAAAATGTTTTAGATCTTTGAGTTCAGCTCATGAAAAATGGGAGCAAAAACAAAAGTGTTGGCTGCGTTTATATTTTTGTTCAGTGTACATGAATATCATTAAAAAGAGGACGCATATAGTGCGTACTCTGTACTTGGTTTGGACCCCTTTTGCCTCAATGCAGCATGGCATGGATGCTATCAGCCTGTGGCACTGCTGAGGTGTTATGGAAGACTTCAGCCTTCAGCTCTTCTGAATTGTTGGGCTTCATGTCTCTCATCTTTCTCTTGGCGATGCCCTGTAGATTTTCTATGGGGTTCAGGCCAGGCCAGTTTGGGAGTTTACAATATTCAATTTTTTTTTGTTTTACCTGTATACAAGACTAGTAGAGGTTAAGTTAATTTCTGCTACAAATATCTTAAATAATTAGGTTAAAGCATTCTAAGAATATATCATTCCCATGGCATTTAGGGCTACAAATGGAAGTAAACTGTGTTTATTTGATGTATGGATTATGAGGGGTCTTTGAAAAGTTTTCTCCTCTGTAGGAGGTTCCTGGATCCAAGAAGTTGGAGAACCCCTGTTCTAAAAGGCTCAAACAGGCTGAAAGTCACCTAATTATGGATAAGCACACCAGGTTTTTGGCCTCTGTTTGTATGACTCATCACAAGCTACCGTTTCTGTTTGCCCTAACAAGAAAGTGGATTTGAGAAGTCATTAGGGAAAGGATGAGACTCTGAACACCCCCTTGACCTACACTTTAATTCAGCCCCCATTGGCACCAGCGACAGCTCTCCATGTCCTCTGCGACAATCATCTTTACAACTGGGTCAGGCAAATAGCTGCTTGCCTCCGTGCATTAATGCAGGATCTGACGGAGGATCTCTGTCTGTCACGATTGGAGATTATTGTGCAGCGTATGAAGGTACGGGCAGGGAATTGCGCGTGTGTAGAGGTTTGTTGATCCCCTCTCTGCTACAAAACACTCGTTTCTTCTCAGAGGCAAATGAGAACAAACACGTTCAAGCAATTCAAGTGTTGATGAGTGGATTTGTCATTTCTGAGCTTGTTTCTTCCTTCACCTCTGTCATCTTTGTCCTATCACCACTGCGTCTTCTGTTCTCTCTTCTGTAAGATCACTAAATATCTGCACCTCAGCTCATCTGACCTAAATAGGAATGATATTTGCCAGGGAAGTGAGCATTAAAGGTGGAAGGGGATGAGCAGGGTCAGTGAATGCTCAGAGGCGAGGCAGAATGTCCTCTCTCTAGCTGCACCTCTGATTCCTTCACTGTATCGTTTTCCTCCAGTGAAAGACTTGAGCATAGCTTCAGAAAGCGAACTGTCTTAACGTGCCTGGCCCTCAGGTCACAGAATAAACTACCCTTTCTCTCCCATCTAACAGACTAGGCCAAACACACACATGCACCCATGCACAAGCATGCTAATGTCCAAGCTTTGCTAGATCTCTGATTGGTGACTAAGACATACGAGTTCTCTCCTGAGAGCTCACTCAGTCATGACAAATGAGGTCAAAAGGCCATCAAATATTTACAAGAGCGCACTGCATTAGACTGTGTCAGGGCCAGCAGTTTTAATGCAGCTCCATTTACGTCACATTATAGAAAACAATCAAATATGTCCGATAGCTATTATTTTACTATCGTCAAAAAATGAGCCTTTTCTTCCATGTTTGTGATCAAATGTCCTTCTGACATAAAGCAGCCTTTATCTAGTCTATGTGGGTGAGTGAATGAGCTGCTGAGTACATTGATTACGCACAAAGGTAGAAGACCATTTAAAAAAAAATGACAAAATGATGGTGATGAGGCATTAGACAGAAGGTCTTTGAGTTTGAAAAGAGCAGACGATAGGAGGAAAGTGTCGATGTAATTTAATAGGTTTGTATTGATGCCAGTTTCAAAACTCACATTCTGGGAACAAGAATTAGTCACACTGAATATGTCCTGTTGCTGCTCAGGCCGAGAAAAAAAGGGAGTGGCTTAAACAGTATGAATCGATGCGATCTTTAGCCCTACATTGCTAAAAACAGGATTATATGAAAAACAGTAATATTGTTCATTTGTCGCATAGTGAAATTGTTTCTCTGCACTCTCACCCATTCCCCCTAGGTGGAGCACTGGGTTGACACAGTGTGGTTAACCAGGGATCATTTGTTTGGGGGGGTAGGGTTAGTTTATGGTAATCAGCTGGATTCACACCTGAACCCATAAGTCCTCCAGCCCTTTTTACAAAATACTGGGCTTGTTGGCATTGTCGGATGTCTTTAGCCCACTGCATTGTGGGATGAGGATTCCCGTAGACTGACCCATAGAAGAGTTTTTACTTTATTCTTACTGCAATTTTCTTCTGTTTACCCCAAAAAAAACGACTTCTCAACACATTTCTGATGTTTTCAGGGACTGAAAGTTGCGGCAGAACAATGGCCGATGATTATTTCGAAGCTTACACAGAAAGGTCTGAATGTTGCTGAAATTGAACGTCTTGCAGAGTGAGGTGATATCACGGGGCATACTGAGAACAAGAATGGTGTCAGGAGAATCTTTGTTCTTGTTATTTGGTGAAGAAATCACAGTAAGAATGAAGTAAAAACACGTCTATGCATTCGTCTACAAGAAATGTTTTCGCCAGTGCTCATAGTTGAGTTTAAAATAGACTTTTGAGTGGCAGATTCAAACTTACCATCTCAGCAGCTTTGATTTCCAAAACAGGTTTACTCTAATTGCTCAAATGAAGTAACTGTGGTTTTTAGGTTGCTAGCCGGCTGTTTGATGATATCATATCCTTAAAATGTTTTGATGAATATTGGGAGCAGACATTGTTCCCTGAATTATCCCAGTGTTAAAGCAGATTACCGGTACTAACTGCCCAAGTGTTTTAGGTAGAAAGCTGTCAACTACCATTCATAGTAAGTTTGTTGGCTGTAATGAGAAGAAAGCAGCATGTGACTATTTATAACCAAAAAGCGTCATTATACAATTATTTTAAACTTTTTTTTATACGGTACGTTTCATAAACTCTCACGACTAAAAATACTTTCACAGTAATTGGTTTTGCGAGTACCGAGGTATGGGTGCTATAGCAGATCTGTTATATAACATACAGCACATCTTAAGATGTACTGTTTTGTATAATTAATGTAGTTTAAAGCCTGTATACATGAATTATTAACCACAACTAAAGTGTTTGTTTTTCTTTTTTTTTTCCTGCTTCAGCTCAATATAACAACCCATTGTATTTAACTAGTTTACTAATAAATACTTACTGCAAGAAATTAAATGGTTAATATACATTTTGTATTGTTTTTTTGAGGACTTGTGTTTGGTTTCCTCATTAGGTTTAAGAACTGACTATATATATATATATCTAACATTTAAAATCTTTGTTATTATCTCCTTCTTTCCTGACAGATTACGAACCAACAATTATAAACATTTTCTTTTTACATTGACTCCCACTCTAAATTCCCACCAGAACGTGTCTGATTTTTTTTTTCTTCTGCCATCAGCAAAGCTCTTTTACTCCTTTTAGAAGTTGTCTGTACAACGATACAGCCATAATGTGTCCTGGCTGCTCCCTCATGTCCCCTACGCCACCCTCCGCTACAACTAACCTGCTACTTAGTAGGCTCAACTATTGGAGTGAAATAATGTGACACTGAGTGCTGCTGCTTGCCTTGGATTTAATGCCATCTTACCTCAGGCCTGGCCCACACTAAGGTTCACTTAGGCACTAAACATACAGTCAATCCACATGCATCGATGCAGCGCTTTTACATAAACGCAGAGTTCATGTGAAGGAGTAAAAAGCATAAAAAGAGCAACTCTGGGGTTGATCTTAGGATAAAGTGTACAGTTGCACCTCCATGACACATTAGGAATCTCAATCGCTTATGCTGTGTTCCAGGCAACGTGCTGAGTTGAAATTTTTAATTTTAAACCCCAGTGTTCCAGCATGTTGAAATATCTCTAAAACTTTTCTGACAGGGGGAGTTTGTATAGTAAAGGCAACATTGTTTTTGTGATTAAAACTATAGGTTTATTCAGATTTGTTTTTTTTTCATCGGCGCATCACAACAAAGCTACATCATCATAGCACATTACAGCAACAAGGCATTCAAAGAAATCCACGCGAGGATTTAAAACACGACACAGGGCACAAAAAATAGTAAAAAAGAGAAGCATTTGAAATCAATTTTAAAATCATGAAAACAGATAATGTAAATTTGGAAAATTGTTAACTTCCAGCCTCTGTTCTCCAAAAATCACATACCCATAACAAATAAAATTTTTCAAAGCTTATGCATGACCTACTCTACACTGCTATTTTTTTTTCAGATTGAAGTAGGACCCTTAGTGGTTACAGATTATTTTAAATTTTGGGAATATATGATACTGAGTGACAATAAATCATGTTTTCAACACAGAAATCTGTAGTCTGCCTAAGAAACCCCCACAGACTTACATTCAGTACCAGCCATTTTCAGAATTTCTGCCCCCTTCAGTGCCTGCCATTTTAGAGCATTTTGACTGATTTTTAAAGATCCATAGAATCTGGCATCTGATTCTGAAAGATTAGACTCTCTGCTTTCATCAGAAAAAATTATTTTGTTTCTAACTTGTTTCGTTCCTCCGTAATCAGCAAGTTTCACACAAATTGCCAGTTTGTGACAAAAAGCTGAGAAAAACGCCTTTTTATGAAAAAGCTATTAGTGACTTTGAAGCAATTTTCTTTTTTTTTGCTTAAGAGACACCTCAACATTCGTTTCCTTCTATAAAACTACAAAAACAACACTGAGACCAGGCTTTTGATGGCAAAATGATTATGTGGCACTCTACATTACTAAACCAAATGACGTCTATAGACGGGAATGGCACTCAGTGAGTTAAATATAAAGCAAATTCTCAATGGGGAAGGCTACAAAGGCAGAAATAATTAAACTAATGTATGGACATCAACTGAAGCGAGTTTGGTGATAATCATAAACAATAAGCCAAAAATACACATTTTTGTAAAGAAAAAGAAGTTCAGGCGAGCCCTCCGATTGTTGTTGTTGACTTTTTCCCTCTTTGAGGGTCTTTTGCTCTGAAGTTGGGTTGGTTACAGTTTTAGCTGAGTTTCTTAGGATTACATAGAGGGATAGAATGTGGGATTTCATTCATTCTTTCCAACATTTAGACCCGTGAGAGTCACGGTGGCTGGAGCTGCCCCTGTGGGCGGGTCCGGTAAGGTTGTAGAGTTAAGTAATTATTAGCTAGCCAACTTGGTATTAAGGGATTTCATTTTCAGATGACCTGTTGATTATTCATCTTTTCAGTGTAAATGTTTTGATGTTATTACTGTGTGAAATCAGTTTTGAAGAGTAAATCAGAGCTATATATGGATCTCTTAATCTTGTCATATATTTTTGCCATTACGTCTAAAAACATAACTCATGGTCACTTAGGTGGTATTCTTTGAAATGAAACAATGTTTTGCTTATTCTGAGGTGAGTTTGCCTGCTAAAGATAAAATAGATGGAAAGGAACAAATAATGGTTTAGCTTAGCAACTCGTGGAGTAGATGAGGGATAGAGAGACCAGGGTAGTGTCAAAGCAGCAGCAGCAGCAGTAGTAGGAAAACTGTGTTGTAGTGGGAATAAAGAGAAAGAATGATGGATGAAGACAATAGAAGTGCATTAGAGCAAGAGGTGGCGAGTGTGTGAAGACAAAGGGATGGATAGATGCTTGCATAGGTATGTACTTAAACACCTACTGATGCTGTGTTGAGGCACAAGCTGGCATGACGTGGTCTTAGCCCTCAAAACATGCGTCTGTCAACTTTGAAACCAAAATCCTGACAATTCAAGACAAGGCAAATGTATTTGTAAAGCACATTTTATACACAAGGCAATTCAATGTGCTTCACGTGTTAAAAAAGTGCAACAGTGTGAATTTTGCTGGGAAAATGCTATGCAATTTTTTATCACACCAGCTCAGAAAAGGTATCAGAGAACCGATGTTGCATACAATTGGAGATGTGGGCGGGATGGAGCTCATAATTTTAATGTTTTTGGGCATGTCCAGTTATTTGCGACGACTGGTCTGAGATCCACCAACATATTCAAAATGTGTTGTCATTATGGTTTCCTTTAACATTCCAAATGGTTTTAAACATCGTTCAAGAGCTCTACATCATGGAAAAGCTTTCTTCTTCAAAGGGTACCTGTGGTGGAAATGTAGTTAACAAAAATGCGTACAATGTATTACCAACAAACCAAATGTGTTCCTTTAAAAACAAAATAAATAAATAAAACACATTAAAATTGTTTTTTATAATGGGGCATAAACTAAGGGGAGCCATCATTTTGGTTCATTCCTGTTAACTGTTGCTAGGCAACATTTCAACTTTTTTTACAACAGTGTTCCATTGGTCTGAGCTGCAGTGTGACGCAGCGTTGACGCTAAGCTATCATTGTTCAGCATTTGGTCACGTTCTGAACAATGGCATGTAAAGACAATGATTGCTATAACAACAAGAGAAAAAAATGCAAAAAATGTTTTTGGGCATCTCTAAGCCAAATAACGACACTAAGTCACAAAGACACTAAGAAAAAAAAGTTTTTTATTTTTTATTTTTTTATTTTAAGACTATGGAGGATCCTAAATACGAGTGCAAAACGGGCCACGGCAATTAAACAGGGTTGATCGGAAGTAAAGTACAGATATTGAAAAGAATCTGAAATGCAAAAAAAAAATTGTAGGTAAGGCGCGGTATGGCCAAAAAGTGAAAAAAAAAGTAGAATTTTAAGAGTTTAAGACTATGGAAGCACCATAAATACTAGTCCAACAATGACCACATCAATTAAACAGGGTTAAACTGAAATAAAGTACAGATATTGACAAGAATCTGAAATGCAAAAAAAAAAATTGGAGGTAAGGGCAAATAGTGAAAAAAAGTTGATATTCTTTTTTTCTGGATTTTAAGACAATGGAAGTGCCCTAAATACTAGTGCAACAATGACCACATACATTAAACGAGGTTTAACTGAAGTAAAGTACAGATATTGACAAAAATCTGAAATGCACAAAAAGTGGAAAAAAGTTGATTTTTTTCTTGATTTTAAGACTATGGAAGTACCCTACTAGTGCAACAATGACCACATCATTTAAACGGGGTTAAACTGAAGTAAAGTACAGATATTGACAAAAATCTGAAATGCAAAAAAAAATTGGAGGTTAGGCCAAAAAGTGAAAAAAATTAGATTTTTTTTTCTTCTGGATTTTAAGACTATGGACTTTGTTGTTGCTCCACCATGTGCGGAGTGAGAGAGTTGGTGACCAGAGCAGATTGAATATAAGCTGTATGCCGTTTTGAATGATTGGCAAAATAAACGTTTTAGTCAATATTCACAGGTGGACAGTGGAGGTGGGGTGCACACACACATGCGCACTTCTGTTCCCTGAAACGGGTCTGTGTCTGCTTGGCTGTGTACGTGCACGTCTGGTGTGTGCTCAAGTAGCTACTCAAGCTCTTCAGCGATTGGCTCTTGCCTCACACGTGACTCTAGCTCGCCACTGTGATTGGCTCTGGCACACACCGGAGCAGAGCTGTGCAATGTTTGCTCTGGGCGCACATGTGACTCTCGTGGCTCTGCTTTGCTCGCGGTAGACTAATTCGCACAGCTTTGAACCAAGCTGCAGGCATGTTCAAAGTATGAGCTCTGTCTGTCCCTGAACAGCAGAGATATTTGAGCCACAGACACGCAGACAGACAGAGATTCCTTGTTTTAATAGATGGATATTTTCATATCTTAATATTCAATCTTGTCGTCTTTCCTAAATGTTTTTTTTTTTTTTTTTTTTTTTTAGCCCTCTGGTAAGAGAGCAGGGCTGCCTGAGGCTCCCCGACAGTCTGAGAACCCTAATTGCTTACTGCCATTTTTCATGGTATTTGCCCAGACAAATCACATTTAAAGACTTTGTCATCGTCTGCCTCCGAGATCTTTCCCAATGAAGACTTTTATCATCTAACATTTAAGAAAAGGCTGAGAGTAGTGAAGTTTCTTCTAGCCTTTTTGGGCGACCTACTGCACAACACACACACAGGAGGACACGTTGGCACACACACACACACACTCGTCTGGCCGCGGGAGAAGCCTGTCACAGTGAGTGGCCCTCTGCCATGGGAGGATAAACTACCTGTCAGGACAACGACTTTCTGTGGAATTCATATCAGAGAAGAAACAAAGGAGTTGCTGAGGTCACGGGGCATCACTCTTAAATTATTCATTCTCTGCTTCCGTCTCCACTCTGCCTGTCGCCCACTTTGTTCTGCCAACTTACAACAAGGGCAACTGTCAGCCTCCCTTCCCATCCAGGATTATTTTCAGAAAGTAAATAAAATGTTACATCGGGGCAGAAAATAACTTTTTGAAATTAAAATAAAAAAATGTAGTGATTGACTGTTTCGTAGGATATGTTTATGTTCTTGATAATCATGTTGTTAGATAAGGAAAGGGCAGCACGTGTCGCCCGCTTCTGAATGTCACAGCAGCATGAAATTTTAAAATATGCTTCCCATCCCACTCGTTGTTTGGACTGTTTGCACGCATAATTGATCAGCATCCTGGCAGCGGCTGGGACTTGCAGTAGGAGCTTTCAGAGAACCAGTCAATGCACATCATAAATTCCATTACTGTGAGTTTTCTTCAATTTTTTTTTAGAAAGCGTTGCCTGCCCTGGGCCTGACTGACGCCTGGGACCCCGAGGCTGCAGACTTCTCCGGAGTGTCTGACAAAGGCAACGGGAGGGTTCATCTCGCCGGCACCCTCCACTGGGCGTCCCTGGAGCTGGCTACCCAGGCTGGGAAGGGGGAAGCCGACCTGGACGAGGAGAATGTAGAAAAAGCCAAGTTGTTTTACGCCGATCATCCTTTCATCATCATGGTGAGAGACAACATACAGTAAGTGGAGTTCTGCTGCTGATGGGAGCTCTGGACCACGCTGAGGGTGAGGTTGTACACGATGAACTGTAGCCACATCAGCATCTCCTCAGTCAGTCTGATCCTCACCTCTCACCTTCAAACACTCGAGACAATGTCAGTCGCTGTTGCACTCGTCTAGCTGTCACACACTGATTCTGGTGCATAGTCTCATGATAACGCAATGTCATAGCCAGATCCAGCACAGATACATCTAGACGGCTCATAGAAATTCCAATTCTGTCCTGGGCGTAACTTATGTTGACTGTTCCTCACCCACACACAAGTACTCAGTGACAAGTCGAGCCAAAACAATGTGACAATCAGGAGTGCTCTGACACTACGGTGACGGACAGAAGTGATTCCTACAGCTGCGTCAACAGGGAACATCACCTGACACCTGACACCACCCACCGAGGGAAACACCTGGGCAGGTCAGTGAGCAGGTGTGTGTCCTACCTAGAGTTGCAAAGGGGTGGAACATTTCCTTTTTTCCCCTTCCAATACATTTCCACTGGAACTTAGGCTCTGTAATTCTGGGAATAATCAAAAATCAAATATATTCACAAAAATTATGTTTTGGAATTATTCAGAAATAATGTTTTTATTTATTTTTGTATTTATTCCACAAGCAACAACAACAACATGATTTTGCCCTTGTATTGTCTAACTATCTGTATTGTCCTACTTGTTTAGTCCTTTTGTTGTTGTTGCTTGTGAAATAAAAAATGGAGTAACTTTTAATTAACTGGAGCTGATATTTTAGATGATGCCAAAATATTTTTTTTCCCAGCTGTATTTTACATCCCTGTTGAGGACCAACTCTCAATTGATAATAATAATAAAAAATAAAAAAAACATGTTATTTCCAATGGAAAATTTCCAACTTTGAGAGTTCACAGAAATGTGCAACCATAGTTAAAATGTTATATGCTCCACATTTTTTGGTCATTACAATAAATAATTTCCATGAAAAGTTAATATTTTGGAATATTCCAAAAAATCCTGACCTAAAAGCAAGGAGTAACTAAACCTCCTGGTTTTGGCTGACCTGCCACTGGGGGGAAATTTTAAAAAATGTCTTCATTATGAGTGGGGCTCTTGGACGATTTAAGACACGCCTAGTCTAAAGCTTTAATCTAGCCCAAGCCTGACAGAACACGACCCGAACCAGTCTGACGCAAATAAAGCAGATGTGTCTTTAAGCTCGAACCTGTTTCAACCGGACACATCTGTGCGCACGCATGTCGATCTGATGCAGGTTTCTTTAATGTCAGCTTTATTTACTGGTCCCTCGTTCTGCATATAACTATTAACATGACAAGCAGCTTCATATGACGCTACAGACGGTACGCGCCTCTTTACCTGACCATTTGTTTACCGCGCAGCTTCTGAACCTGGCTCGAGCCCGTGGTATAATGATTGACGAAATTAAGCCTGAAACTGACCTGGCCGATTCGGGCAAAAACTTAAAATTTTAGCCTAGTCTATACTATAAAATCTCCAAAGAACAATCTATGCTATGCTAACTAGCTACGTAATACTCACTATAGCTCTCAATTCACAATTCTCTGTCAAACCTACTCACCACAGATTACAGAGTCCACTGGTGCTAGTTCTTATAGGAAAGGCGGAGTCCACAGCTCTTGTTTGTGATGCGCAATGATCCAATGATGTCACAGAATCTCGTTGTCAGCTAATAGCAAAAATCAATTGTAATAGCCGGGTTTCAACCCATAGAGGCCAATAACTCTTACATTTTACAACTAAATACGCCAAATTGAAATACTTTGACTTAAATGTGAAGGGTTTGACCAGGATCAATCAACAGCACTACTTAATACCCAAAGACATATGTATTCAGCAGTAAAAAAAAAAAAAAGTGGTTTGGCGTTTAGTTACTCTTTGAAGGTAGGGTAGGTGATTTTCGAAAGCTAGCTTGATTTTGAATTTGGCCTCCCCAACGGCTCCGCCTTTACCCCCCTCTACTCAGCTCATTGTTTGTTTGTGTAGAAACGTCGTTGTCTCATTCAGCAGTAAGTAAACAATAAACTTTACCATTATATATGTTAAAAACGTGACCAAAAACTCTGTTTTAACTCTGTCAGCGGTGACACGCTTTCAGTATGAGCTTGTGCATGCGAGGGGTCGAGAACAAGCAAGGAGACAGGGAGACGCGATTGGTCAACGTTATTACAGGTTTACAGATGCTACAGTTGACAGATTTTCTTTGTTGATTTTTCAGAGCACATGAAATTTTAATTTCTGTCAGGACATAAAAACTATTTCAATCAAAAACTTTAAAAGTGTATCTGGAGAAAATTGCCTACCCTAGCTTTAATTACTGGAAATGATCCTCCCCTTTTCAGGGCTTGTCCTAATCTAATGGATCACAGGTACAAGGAGCAGGCACGGATCTCTTCAGTGGAAACCCTCGTGCTACACCCGCGGACGCCTGATTGATCAGCCGAGCGTATATTGATTAAGCAGGTAATGCTAATGCTAATAGTGCATTACAGAGCTTTTAAACAGTACAACGAGGACAGGAAACCTTTTATTCTGCCTTTGGAAGCATGACAGTTAAAATGTAATCCATTGTTTTTGATTCTCCTTTATTTGTTTGTCTTAAATAAGCATCACTTTTTCATTCCAGCTACATATGACTTTGTCCAAAACATCACATTTATGATTTTTTTTTTATAAACTATATATTATCGCAGTATTTCTACAGCACTGATACAATCCATGACAAATGTCTCTTTATTTGTTGGTTTAATTTTTAAAAAAAATGACCCCCCGAGTCTACTTGGCCACCTGAACCTCATGGAAGTAGATTTACAGACCTGAAGTCAGTTACAGTGTTTAAGCGGAAACACATGATAGATTTAGAGTGCTGAGAAACTGGAGCTGCAACTCTGTCAACACACTGTATAGCTCCCAGCAACTACAGCAAAAATGGTTTCTTCCATTTGCAGTTATGAATAATTGAAAATAGAAATATGACTGAAAAAAAAAAAAGAAGAAAATAAATAAATGTTTGTGTGTGTTGTTGCTTTTAAAACTGTGTTGGGACTTTTGATGCGTTATTTAAAATGTGGGAGCAAAGAATGCTTTTGTGGGTTACCGGCCATCTTTCTGTTCACCCACTAATATCCTTTTTTGTGTCAGAAACTAAGAAAACAGTGTGCGCACAAATACTGAGACAAAGGCACCTACTTAATTGATAAAACTATTCCAATGACGTCTGTACGGAGGCTTTCTCTGCACAAACCTGCAAAGGACATCATTCAGAACGCACAGTATCCTCCATTCTTCACGGACTACTCACTTGTGATGGGCGGATGATGGATTTGAGGTCGTCTGCTGTGAGCACATCAATCCTGCTTTTTTTTGAAAAGCCTACTCACCGCTGACTCACCTTTACTTGGTTTACTGAGCCCAGCACGACATGGAGAACAAGCGTCTTTGTTCAGAACTTTTGCTTTAGAAGAGCTCTGATGAGCCAAATCCACCAAGTTTTTTTGGGTTTCATTCAAGCTGTTGTCAAGGATTTCTACTGTTCACCAGCTGTATGTAGCAACATTCTTCTTCTTCTTTCTTGGTTATTTGGCGTGTTGCAATTAACTTGAATAGATGCATATCGCCAGCTATTGTACATGTTTTATTTCATTACTTTCCCGTTCTACACTCAATCATGTGGCAACGTTGCTTGCTGCCGTCCTTTATATCAGGGGTGTCAAACTTAATTTAGTTCAGGGGCCAAATACGGGCCATAGATTTTAGGTGGTGGAAAAGAACAATTTTAACATCATTGTGCCCTAGTTTTCAATATCAGTTCATTTCACTTCAATTGAACTGATATTGTGGAATTAAGAGGGATTTTGTGGAATTATTTGTCAGAAATTGCAAGATTTGTGGCAAAATTGAAAGTTCTTTCCACAATGGTTGCATTCATGTAATGGAAACAAAGGAAAATAGCAAGTCCCTAAAAATATTGTAAGGTTTGATGAAATTTAAATATTTACATCAAGTTTATTTGGTTATTTACACAATAATTTAATTTTCATTTTCTCCTGGGGGCCAAATTGGATGCTCTAATAGGCCGGATTTGGCCTCCAGGCCTTGAGTTTGACACATATGCTTTATATGGATACAAGGCCTACTGGTTTTAATACTAAACTTTAAAAAAAAAAAAAAAATCAATATTTGCCTATTGTTTTTTTGTTGTCCATTGTGACCCCAAATGAGTTAAAAAAAAAAAAAAAAAAAAATGTTCCCTTCCCTAATTAGATATTAGCATCTTTCTGAACTCAACTCAACTTTATTTATATTGCGCAAATTACAACAAAGTCATCTCAGTACGCTTAACAAAATATAAAGTCCATAGTTAAAAAAAGAACCCAACAAGATCCACATGAACAAGCATTTAGCGAACCAGGTTCACAGGTGGCAGCCATCCGCTTTGACTGATTGGGGTTAGTGAACAGAAGGGCAAACAGAATAGGTTAGAAGGATAGTCCATCCAAGTGTTCTAGACTAGTTGAGCCGCGA
Organism: Gouania willdenowi; assembly: GCF_900634775.1. Classification (NCBI taxonomy): domain Eukaryota; kingdom Metazoa; phylum Chordata; class Actinopteri; order Blenniiformes; family Gobiesocidae; genus Gouania; species Gouania willdenowi. The sequence continues at coordinate 18,453,488 of NC_041061.1, read as the reverse complement.
ACCATTGATCAGTCCATCCGGGTGTCCCAGACTTGTTGAGTCACGAGCCACCGATTAGGAACCGCCAGTTCCAGCATCAAGCCACCTGAAACAGAAAAAAGAGCCCTCGGAGGGCAAGGAGAAACACTATGATACACTTGTTCCTAGTGGTTAGGTTAATGTTAATATTAAACATCATGCTTAAATGTGCACAATCTCAGCGATCACGACAGAGGGAATGCTTGTCCGCTTTAATTATCGCAAGTATACAGTGTACACTTTAGTAAATAAGTAGGTTTTGAATGTAATGGTCTGAGGTGCTGACCATTGCATGTAATGGTCTGTGATTGTGACCAGAACAACAAGACCTTGTCCGTTTTAGATTATTGCTATTATACGGTATCCGTTTTAGCAAATGAGTAGGTTTTGAGTTTAGCCTTAAAGGTGGAGAGAGTAGCAACCTCCCATACTGAGACTGGGAGCTGGTTCCAAAAGTGAGGAGCCTGGTAGCTGAACGCTCTGCCTCCTGTTCTACTTCTAGGCACTTTAGGAACTTCCAGAAGACCAGCAGACTGAGAGCTGAGTGTTCTGCCTGGACGATAGGACACTAACAGGTCTTTAAGATACACAGGAGCTTGATCATGTAGAGCTTTGTATGCTAACCGGAAGATTTTAAACTATTCTAGATTTTACAGGAAGCCAACACAGGAGAAATATGCTCTCTCCTGTTAGTAGCTGTTAGTATTCTAGCTGCAGCATTCTGAATTAACTGGAGACTTTTTAGTGAGTTACTAGGACGTCTCTCTTTAGCAGCTCTCTGTGTTATTATTAAACACTGCCCTTCATTTTTAATTCTGTTGAATAACAATCATAAACATACATTTTTATTTTAATCTAAAGCTAAACTATAAGCTTTGATGTAAACACTGCCATAAAACACTAGATTGATTGACATATTAAACAATAAAGGAAAAAAACCTGCTCTTTAAGCTTAAATCCAATCAGAACTAGTTTAGCTTCTTGGAAACTAGCTCATCAGAGGTCATCCTAAACATTAGTTTGTACAGATGCATATTGCATTCACTTGGGAAAAAAAACCCCAGTTTTTTCTGAATAAATTAATTTTGTGGTTTGTTTTTTTGGGCTGTTTTTTCAGGTTTTTTGAAATAGTTCTTTTTTTCCTCCATTTTTATTTATTTTTTGGTTTTTCATGCAATTGTTTTTTTGTTTTCCGTATACATTTTTTCCCCTGTTTTAATGAAAACATTTTCTCTGAGCTTAGATGGCATTTGAAACAACAGGTGTATTTATTTCTTTATTGAGAGCAAACTCAGAGCAAGGCTGGCTTGTTTAATTTGATTTTTCAGGAAAAAAAATAGCAGGAAAAACTGAAAAAATAACTCAGAATAAACATGTCTGAAAAAATACTCTAAAAAACAGAAGAAGAAAAATGTAGTCCAAAAAACTGAAAAAAAAATGTAATTATTCAGAAAAAACTGATTATTTTTTTCTCAAGTGAATGCAATACGCTTTCGTAAGTTTGGATGTAAAAAAAAAAACAAAAAAAAAAAAACAAACAAATATGCTTGCCATGTGGAGAGATTTTGAATTGCAAAAAAAACCAAATGTTTTTCATTATTGGAGAAAGGAAATATGAGCATACTAAAAGTAAAAAAAAAAAAAAAAAACATGCAATTTCACTTTAAAACACAAATCTGGCTTTTTGTGTGCAGACATGAGGACGATATGCAATCTTCAATGGAAAGATCCCAGTTCTGACTCTTAACTGGGACCTTCTGTAAGCATTCGAGGTAAACCAGGATGTTGTCACAGATGTGACGACATGCGAGGATATCCGCGCTGATATTTTATGAGAACGTTAAAGTGTAAATTAAAAGTTGAGGTGTTTGCTATGACAGCTATATAAAGTGTGAGCTTCCATTGTTGTGTGCATCACTATTGCTTAGTCTCAGATGTGGGATCGTAAACCACAAGCCGACTGAACCCCTTTGAGTGCTTAATGCAGTCATACGCCATCTGCTGCCTTTATCGCTAGCACATGCTTAATCAGACTGAAAGAGTCTATTTGCCGCAGCCGTCATTATTGTTATTGATCATTGTCAAATTTTGACTTTCCTCCAACATCGGAGCCCCATTCTCTGAACTTTTTCCAGTTGTTTTTTCCTGCTGTATGCTATTGTTTCCTTACTCCACCTTTTTTTTCTGCTCTCCTTCTCAATAAGCCTCCTCCTTTATTGCACACAGTCTTTAGAAAGCGACAACTTGGAAAAACGGAATCAAAGTTTCAATAAAAAGCCCAGACAGCTGCAGGCTTTGACGAGTAAGATGGCATTAGTGGTGCAGAAAGAGACTAAAGGAGGACATATCGGTTCCACAAAGATAAATAGTTCATGAGGCTGTTGACTCCACCATTATATTACTTTTGTCTAAGAATTTTCCGCCCGCCTGCAACTCTTTCTGCCCACAAATTATTCATTGTGCTCCCCCCCACAGGCCCAAGCTGTCAATCCCAGTGTTTGAAAGCACAATGGAAGATGAGTGAAAGCAGTTTGTCAGGAGCTGAGATGCAGGTGTGTTCGGTAAAGGTTATCAATAAGATCATAAAATGACTCAAGTAAAATGCAAAATAAGGCTTTAGACAATCTTCTTTCTTTGTAGAGTCGAAGCTAGGGTTTTAATTGTTCACTCAATCATGGAGAAATCCTAAAACTTTTCAATTGGCCAGTTGTTATTCATCAGTTTGTTACATTTGAAAAGGAATGAAAGGTCCTAAACAAAGCAACTAATGTATTATGCCTAAATATTATTAGGAGTGAGTCCTAAATAAGACAAAACATAACCTACTCCCCACAATTTACATTAGAGCAGGTGTTGTCAACCTTTGGGTCGCGACACACTGGGAAGTGGTCGCCAGATGCCTTTAAGAAACTAAGAATATTTTTTGAACAATATGAGCCCTTTTTTACTTATTTTTACCCCCCTATTTTTTTTTTTTTTAACATATTTTTCCTTTTAATGCATTTTTTAAAAAAAAAAAAACTTTATTTCAATTTCTGTCACTTCTCCATCAAATTTTAAAGCGTTTTCTTCACATTTTTTCCACTTTCAAGACATTTTCAGCACATATTCCACCACTTTTCCCATCTAATGTCACATATGTTAATTAATAAACAAAATGTCAATTTCACATACAGCTGTCATCAAAAGTACACTGCATTTTCTGAAAAGAGATCAAAACAAAACAAAAAAAATGTAATTGGGTGTCACACATCCTTCAATGAAATTATGTAATTGTGAAGTCTACTTAGTCTATTTTCAGAGTAAATGTTATTCATGTTTTGCAAGTTATCTCTAATTGTTAATGTTATTTTTTCATCATCTAAAGTTTGCTATACCGTTCTCAACCAAAGATTTATTTTGGGTGAGATTTGTTGTTTCCATGTCCTTGTCACCTGTATCCAGTGGCGTTCATGAGCACTAGGGTTGGGTAGGCAGGGCGTTGCAAATCGAGACCACCAATGTCAACACCAATGACAATTTCATATGTTTCTGCTGGCAAGTGTTAATCTAACAAAATCAAGATTGTAAAACACCATTAAAGAAACATAAACAGTTATTCAATATAGCCTCCATACTCTCCCAACAAGATTTATCTCATGACAAGCCAATCCTTCCTTTTGTTCCATTCACTGTAGAAAATACAAACAATGTTCTGACCTTTCCTTTGCTGAAGGTCTGGTAACTCAGGTGTTGGTCTCCCATCTTTTGAAAGCTTCCTCAAAAGAAAGTTTCTATTTCGTCTCTAGCACTGTCATCCTGCCTGTAGTGCTGGAGACCGTAGCAGCGGTAGCGCTGTATCAATTCACTAATGCACTGTGAACGTACATATAGCATTTAGCATAGCGCGATTACATCCAAAGGCACCGTAGAGAGCTCTCTTTTTACGTAAATGGTTTTCATCTTGGGGAACTGACTGTGCATGCGCAAACACATAAAAACACGCTATGGGAACAGAGGCAGAGCAGCCTTTGGGAGGGGGTGTGGCCTCCTCCTGCCTTACAGCGGAGTGAGACTGTGCAGCGTCTGTACCAGGAAATAGCGCTGTTTAGTTATTTAGGCTATGAAAAGCACAATATGCTGACACTTTAAAACGTATAGGTACTGTAGGCTATTGGAAATGGAAAAATAAATTATAAATATAGTTAAATCAAATAATCAATTCACCCTTGGGTAGGCACTGCCTACCATGACTGCTCGTCACTGCCTGCTTTGTAGCTGCAACACACAAAACATAAAAAAGTGGGCTATCCACCTTGATTGTTATTAATAGTACATGTATTCTTAAACGGTGTTCTAATTTCAGGTTTTGATTTAGTTCAAAGATATGTCAGTGCCTTCTCAACCTCTTTCCAGAATTTGCTCAGAGTAGGACATGTAAGAAGCATATGTATACATTTTTCTTTTTCCTCTCCAACATTTAATGCCATGAGCAGAGTATTTTTCACAATGATGGGATGTGATAATGTAGATGATGCTCACCTTCCATGCAAATTCTCTCCATTATTTGGAGAAAGTCATCTTTAAGTTTCCATGCAAGAGTTTTTTTTTTTTTTTTTTCCATTCCTCTACCTCAATGCTAATGTTTTATTCTTTTTCCCCATTTTTCTCTTACCTTATTTTCAATTAAACATTGCTTTTGTAATATTTTTTTTAAATATTAGAGCGATTACCTTTAGCTTTCTTTCTATTTTGGACCAAATACTCCAATTTTTAATTTGTCGTTTCATTCACCTCTGCATGTTGCATAATGTAACTTCTTAGCTGTAAAAACTTAAAACAATGTTTTTGCTCTAGTTCATAAGTTGCAGCTATTGTTTCAAATGAATCTAGTGTTTGTAATTAATTGAGTATGTTTTAAGCCCTTTGCTAGCCCACAAATCTGGTATGAAGTCAGGATCATTTACATTTCCCTGAAGAATACACATTCACTATTTATCTTTAGTATTTTACAAGCCTGCTTCCAGTTTTTAAGTGTTTAAAATACATACATTCTGATTTTTGAGTCTTTCTTAAGCTTTTTTACTTATGAACCGTAATGTTCCTATTGAAAACTTGGCCCCTTTTTGTTCTAATTCAATCAATTTGACCTCTGTTTCCCCTTTTATCCACTGCTTTTTTTTCTCCACTGTATTTCATGCTTTTTATTTGCCAATTTAATCACATTCACGATTTGTCATGCCCATTATTTGCCAGTTTAAACTAATTGTTCCTACTTTTTAAATTGCATTACCCTTACCCCTTTTCTGCCACTATTCAGGCAGTATTTATTTATTTTTTACCACTTTTTCTGTCTATTTTTGGCCACTCTAATCCCATTTCCACCGTTTTTGGTCACTTTTAACCCATTTTATTTCTGATTAAACAAGGATTTACATCTTTAAGATGATTATATGCTATGGTGCAAATAATAATAAACTTCCTGGATAACAGTGGATATTATTCAGACAAATAAATAAATGTGTTTATCACAGATTCATAGAACAATGGACCATTATTTTGCTGACTCTATGGATGGACCCCACAAAGCTCTCCCCTTTATTCCCCCTTATAGATGACCAGTCTCTACATGACTGTTCTTCAATGTTCATGTCTGTGTTCAACCACCTTCAGGTACAGTGGGGGGTCCCTGGTCTCTGGAACCTTTATTTTGGGGGTCACGAGCTGAAAAGTTTGAGAACCACTGCATTAGAGTACTGTGTTAATATGTCTAAAATACAATACAACAGACCAATATCCTTAATGTGTACAAATATTAATAATACGAAAAACAAAATAACAAGTCTGAATACTTTTAATATTGATATAAAGACAAGAAAGATCAAACCCAACATTGCATTTCCATGTTGTGTTACGTAATGCGGTGACCAGCAGTTTTCTGGTTATGACCCCCTTTTTATTTTACAAATTCCTGGTGATCTCAGTCATTTTTTCTCTAGATTTGTATCGGAGAAAGTGAAAGTATATAACACTTATGTTTAAGATTTTGTGTGGTAAAGAATAATAATTTAATAATTCTTAAGTAATCAGTGTTTTTTTTTAATCAATTACTAGACATTTCAGGAGTCCCCACGACCCCAAGGTTGAAAAAAACCCTGCTGTAATTCATTACGGGATGACACTGCAATCCAATTTTGACTTTCCATTTCTAGCTGCCTGGGGGCCCCCTGCTGGCAGTAAGGATCCTGAAACAACAAGCACATAAAACATGCATAGTGTGTTTATATAAATCTAGGCGAGAAAGAATTAAAAAATCATTGGTGTTAATTGTAATTAATTTTCAAGGTGAGACGGTTGCCAGACTCAGTCCCATTATGTTATTAAATGCATTTGTAAACACCTTCTTTGCCATTTTAATACACTAAATTAAGGGTTATGTTATTTTACTGCACAAAAGGGAATTCATTCCTTAAAATAAAAAATAAAAACAAAAATGAACGCTAAAGTTTTGCTATTAATTATTGTAATTTTGCGTCCTGAAAATAGTTTGTATTACAATCACTGACAACTCCTGCTGCTGTCAAAGGTGATGCAGCACAAAAAAAACTGAGGCAAATTAGAGATGATCCTATTCGTGGGAGTCATATGCAATTTCATTTATTTCCCCCTTCGTCCCTCCTCCCCCCCCTTTTTTTTTTTTTTTTGGAAACATCTGTTAAACTGTGACTGCATGAATAGTTGCTTTATCTGTTCTCACACACTGAGAAGCTCTGAGAAATTCAAATTGGATTCAGGAGGGAAGAAATGCCAGGACGCTGCCCAAAGACTGACTTTGTAATGAAATCAGCCGTAGTATAGACACACACACACACACACACAGTCAACTTTTAGGACTCAACTATTTCAGGCTGCTCGCTGATCATTGAATCATTTAGTACTGTGTGTGTGTGTGTGTGTATGTTTTTAGGAGTGCTCCCTCCAGTCTTGTCGTCTTCCTTGATTGGAGGAGATTTGAGGAGCGCTGATTCCATAGCAGAGTGTCAACACAACTAAACCACAACATTTGCTATAAGTCCCAAAGGAGAAGGAGGCACTGGCTGAGAAACTAAATCATTTACATTTAAGACCATGTTTTCCTATCATCTTCATTTCACTTCAGATTATTCCAAGACATATTTTCTATGTTGGGGGGAGTTAAACCCATATTCTCTTTGGATCCATGCAGCTGGGAAACATTGTTAACTCAATATGACTTTTTGTTGTGGTTCAACAGCATGTCACCAGGTCACTGCTGACAGCTGTGGGAATAAAAACATGGTGATAGTAGAGTGGGGTAGTTGCCTTTACAGCACTACGATCTTCATCCTAAGACATTATTATTAAAAGATTATGTAAAGACAAATGTGTAAAAAATAAAAAAAATAAATCAATTTTTTTAATATAAATATTCGAGGGACGTCCTCATATTTTCCGCTTCCAATACAATACAAATATTGCAGCTTTGAGTATTTGAATTGAATTGAAATTGAATTTTATTTTGGCAGTGTTCAGAACAAACAACACTCAATTGTCCAACTAATCAGCCGAAAAATACAAGGCTCTCGCCATAATATTAAAAAAAAAAAAAAACATTATAATAATTAGGAAACTAATGTGACTAGTTTTACAATACACATTCATTATATATTCTGCACAGAGTTCTATATATACAGTTTCTACATGCACATCCAACATATATACATGTATGTTCACACATCATTTACACACATGCATGCATATATACATACACATGCATATACATAATATTAATAACATACTGTTTAATGTTTATTACACAAATTTCATCAATTACATTTTAAATATAAAATATAGTGTGGCAATATTTAAATTAATAATAGTCTCGATCACAATACATACCTTTTTCTTAGGTTAATTATTAATATATTGTGGACCATTATATAAATATTATATATTGTTGCTGTCAGAGGTAAAATTATTGCTCTTTTTTTTCTTATACTTACTAACAATATGTGATTTGAAAAGTTTTTTAAACTATTAGGCGATATCAATCCAATATCTTCAAGAAAAGCCTTGATCTTGTGATATTACAATATTACAATGGGTTACATACATTTGAACCTAAAACATAAAAAAAAAATCAATTAAATAATAAATACAATATAATCTATATAATTTGATGCTTGTTTTTGCCTGATATCAGACAGCCTTAAAGGGATCCTCCACTGTTTTTACAAATGTGGCCTAAAACCAATGAAATGTACAAATTATAAGATCTATTAAAAAATCATTATTTTGCACTATAGTTGTTTTATTAACTGAGAAATGGCACTACTTGAAAGTTTTAAAGCCGATGACGCCACGCCCCATTTGCCTGTAAACATCCCATTGTTTCTTATTGGAGTGAAACATTCCTCCTGCTTTTTAGTTAATTTAGCAGCTTTTTAGGCCAAAATGCCAATTCGTGCTGCTTTTGGTTGCTCTGAATAATCAGGAAAAGTTAAAGATGTCCATGTAACCCTCTTTTGTTTACCAAACGATGATAAAAACAGTTGGGACTCGGAAAAAAAAAGTTTTTGACCGCAGGGGCGCGACAGTTCCAACTCCGCAGTTTAGTAGTAGACAATGAAGCAGAGAAGAAGAGCTTTCCTAAGGAACCTTAACTCCCCCCACAGTGTGCGGCTGATGCTCTGATGGTTGGAGTTATATAGGCAAGTATAGACAGGGCCCGGCTTTAGGTCATTCTCTGCCCTAGGCAAGAGTAGACTTGGTGCAAAATCCAAAAGCAGTGCGAAACAGTGCAATCAAAAGTTAAAAAACGATATAAAAGTTTCAGTACAAGGAAATACATACAATAGAATTATATAGAATAGAACAATAATTAAAATAAAATAAATATAAATATGGGCGGAAGATTAGCAGGTATAGTTACAGATTTTAATATTCAATTAAGAGAAAACGTACAGTGATTGTGAAGGGTGTGTTTCACGTTTATTATACCTTTTTAAGTTATTATTAAATAGAAGCAAGAATAGAAGTGCTTTTGGGTGGGAGTCCTTCAAAAGTCTGTGATTTACTCACTAACTCAAAATATCAGCTTTTTTCACGTCACATTTATCTTTTTTTTTTTTACACAATCAAATATGTTTTGTCTTGTCACTTTAATTATTTAATAATTAACCACCCGGTAATACATATTTCCATATGATGACCCATAATCCATTCTGTTCAGAGCTTATACAGTATAATACATGTGATTAGGCCTTACCCTTACAAAGAACAACTGCTGAGCTTTTCATTTTTCCCCCCAACGCACAGACCTTGTGCTGTACCTGCATGTTGGCATTATTCAACAAGACAGCTCTGTGTATAAATGGTTGAATGATATGATTTGGGTAACACTGGTGCAGGCTCAGCCACCAGCTGTGTCTGTGGTTAGATAGCTGCAGAGGTGTGGGGTCGTGGTAGGTGGAGGCATGTGGGACTGAACAAATTACCACACAATTTTCTCCAATTATGAGCCGAGAGCTAAGGCACGTAAAGAGCTTGTCTCGTCTGGGGATTTAAAGAGTACTGCATTTTTCCGTGGTATGGAGCGCACCGCTGTATAAGCCAAATAAGCAAAAATCTACATTCCAAGAAACATGGTCATATTCTATTGACTGATGAGAGTACCCTTCAAACGATACCACCAATCAGAACATGCAGGGAGGTGGGCTGCAACTTTATGCCATTAGTTGTTTCCTACTAGTACAAACTGGCTGTTTACATTGTAAACCCTATGCCGTAAATGCCCCCGTGACCACATCACCCCTGTCCTCCAAAACTTCCACTGGCTCCCCGTTCCTCAGCGCATCAAATTCAAACTCTTTAATAATCAGGCCCCCTCCTACCTCACAGATCAGCTCCACCCCTACACTCCCTCCCGCAGCCTCCGCTCCTCTGATGCAAACCTCCTCACTGTCCCCAGGACCCAGTACAGAACCTGGGGGGACAGAGCTTTCTCTGTCGCTGCCCCCACCCTATGGAATTCCCTGCCAAGCCACATCCGCAACTGCACTGACCTCCAATCCTTCAAATCACTACTCAAAACTCACCCGTTTCACTCAGCTTTTAATGTTTAAACCACCCACCCACTCACTTCTTTTCTCTATGTCATATTCTCTTCTATCAATGCTCCTGTTGTTTTTAATGCTGTAAAGTGTATTTGAGTGTCTGGAAAAGCGCTTTTGAATAAAATGTATTCATATTATTATTATTATTATTAAAAACCCACACAGATACCTCGGTCCAGACATTTACCACTGTTAATTGCTTTTTATTAAAGCAAACACCTTATTTTAGGCATAGATGTTCCTGGAGTAGTTGACACACTCAGTCTATACTACAAAATCTCCAAAGAACAATCTATACTATGCTAACTAGCTACTCAATACTCACTGTTAGGGGTGTAACGAAATAGTTTTATGATACGATATGAAATTTGATATAGGGCTCAGTGCTCACGATACAAAATACTTAAGGTACAATATAAGAAAATGAAAAAAATCCCCAATGAAGGTTACTTTTCATTGGGAATTTTTACTTTTTACTTGGTTTTATTTTATGAACCTTTGAATTTCATATTGCAGTTTTTTTCCCCGTTACATTCCTACTTACGATACTTCTTTTTTCACAATTCTATCAATCCAACCTACTCGCCACAGACTGCAGAGTCAACAGGTGCCAGTTTTTCATTCTCATTATTCTCAGCCAATAGAATAATGTGACAGCCCGGTTTTAACCCATAGAGGGCAGTCACTCTTACATTTTTACACCGTAATACTGAAATGTCAAGAATTGGGCAAAAATCAATAAACAACTGTACTTCGTACCCAAAAACATTTGATTTCAGCAGAAAAAAATGTGCTTTGGGGGGTCTAGTCAAAAACAATACCAGCCAGAAAAACTGTTAGAGTTTCAGAAATATCCAAGATTCACCGCACAAGCTTTCCCACATTGTAAAACGTGTCGTACAATAAAATTTGCATATTAAATTGGTCATTTTTTAGATAAAATATATTTAAATATTGATGTTTTTTTAGATTAACCAAATTAGTAAGAAAATTTTTCCTTGAAATGTGACCGCTTTAGTTTTACAACCCATCTTGTGTGGCGTTGCATTCCCCTTCAGACTCCGACATGTTGACTATCTCTACCTTAGTGGTTATTATTCTTCCTCATCTGGTGGAGTAAACATGCAGCAGCGGAATGTTGCTGCCCCTAGTGGTCAGCAAAGGAAATGTGTTTGTGGATTATAAACAGTCTACTATAGGGACTCAATGATGACCTGGGGCCTCATGTACAAAAGGTACGTACATCCCAAAAGACGTGCGCACGTAAAATCCTGATGTTCAGAAACTGGAGTGAGCGTGGAAATGTGCGTAAAGTCTAAGGATTTATTAGACACACCCCCAAAATAATAGCACGTGAACCTCAGAGCTGCTGTTGACATGTATCATTTACACATTTTTTGTGAGTTACAGTTTTTTTTTTATCTGTCTAATCCGAGTCAAACACATGTTTTACACTACTTGTCAAAGCTCTGTGGGCTGATCTCCTACAGGTGGTCAAACGTCCTCTGATTAACACACACTTTACTGCTTTCAGCCCGGCCATCATAAGCAGCCTCACACACGACCGGTGCGTGACGTGTGTGTGTGTGTGTGTGTGTAAAGGTCGTATCGGGCAGGGTTGGCGATTGACGTATTGGTAAAAAGACTTCACATATAGAGCGCTTATTAGTCCTGAGCAGTGGTGGGCCGTCAGGGCCAGCAAGACCTTCTCTGCTGGCCTAAACATACACATTAGTGTATTAGTATGAGTAGTGGTACGTTCGTTTGCCATTTCGAACACAGCCTGTGTTTTGTCCCATGTCGAATTCCAATTCCCACTTAGGTGTTAGCTGGCTGTGGCTATAGAAGATTAAGTCTTAATGAGATCTGTGAGCTCCTGATGAAAGAGGTCTGTGACCCCAACAAGGGCTGTGTTGAAGGTTTGGCCATTAAGATAAAGTAAAAAACTGATGGTAGTGATAAGGAAAGAAAAAGAAAAAGACTGCTTTGGCCTGTAATTTTTGTGATGTTTTGTACTTTCGTGCCCCCATCAGAGAAAGATGGTCAACTGCCTTTGTTCAGGCTCCTTTCGCTGCCTCGCCCAACTTGTCTCGCACCTGTTTAGCTTTCATCCCCGACTAATAGAAATGTCAAAAACACTGTACAAAAGCTGGACTGCCCATTCTTCTGAGAAACCGAGAGATGTGCAGCAGAGATTGCTGCCAAGCCTCGTCAAAGACGCACACAGACTCCAGCCCTCCACACTCGGGCGCACTGATGTGCAGTATTATGACTGATAAGAGCTTTTGTAGATTTTGGTAATGATGTCCCTGAATACCAATTGAGCTGCATCTAAAGAGACCTGCTGGATTTAATAAGAAATGTCTCCCATTTCATGTCCACAGTGGGTTTTTATGCTTTTGAGAGATCACAAAAGAGAATCAGTGAATGGCAGGGACTTAATTATTTAATTATGTATTTCTGAGTATTCTTGTGTATAGTTCTCCTTTTTGGAAATTTTTGCCATATTCCGATTATGGTTCGAGCTCTTTGTTTCCCCCCCCGTTCCTTTTTCTCTCCATGGTGCTCTTCAATTTTTCTGTCGCTTTCACTTTCTCTCAGTGCTCATTTCCATTTCTTTCCCTTCTCTTGGTTCCATTTTCTAATTCATTTCCCTTTCACAGGCCTTTCTGTCTTGTCTTGAATTCTTTTGCACCTTTTTATCCCCGTGTCCTCTTTAATAGTACTGCCCCACCCCCTTCATCATCACTGTGATTCCTTTCACCTGTGCTTTAGTCACATGAGCTGACAGATGGCAGAGCAGCTGGGCTACTGTGTCCACGTGTCAAGAAGATTATGTTTGATATTCTGCAGTTTGGACACAATGAAGGTCTAACTCCACCCAAGGACTCCAAGGAGCGTCAAACATCTGCACCACCAACATGGAGCCACAGGTGTGTACCTCAGACAAGCTACCACATACCAATACATGCCACTTTGTACTGTCTGTCAATCACTTAGCATTAGCAGCAAAGCGAGCACTCGGTAACAAAGCATGATCATGTTGCAGCTGTTTGCAGACAAACATGCAGCATCATAGATTTACATGTAACACCTTTTCATAACATCTGTCACATAAACTCAATCCTGGATATGTTATTTAAAATAAGTAAAATAGTCAAAAGGGTCTGTTTTTAGTCCTTTATAGTTCTTCTTTATGGCTTCTTTATGTTTTCAGTCTGTTCTTAGTCCTTTTAATGTGTTTTTATCATATATCTATTTTTTTGAGTCCTTTGGGTTTTCTTTTTGGCTGTTTTTTTTTGTTTCTAATTTTTTTTTTTTTTTTTTTTTTTTTTGTCACTTTTGGTCTGTGTTTGGTTCTATTTTACTGTTTCCAGTTTGTTTTTAGTCATCTTTTGTGTTTAATATGTGTCTGTCATTTTGGTCTGTCTTTAGTCTTTTTTTTTTTTTTTTTAAGATCTTAAGGTGTTTTTTGTTTTCCATTCTCAGTCTGTTGTGGGTTTGTTCCTATAGTCCTTTTTAATCTGTTTTTGGTTCCTTTGGTACATTATTTTTTCTATTTTCAGTCAATTTTTAGTCTGATTTATTTTGTCTGAGACTATTTTACTTCAAGATCTTTTTTTGCTTGTTTCCTGTCGTGCTTATTTTAAGTAACATATCCATGATTTTACTTAAAATACGTAAAGTTATGTTATCTGTTGCTTTAAAACAAGTGGGGAAAAATACTCTTACGTAAAAACGGGTAAGAAATATATGTATTTGAGTAGAAATAGTTTTCATCTCAACATTTTACTTTTTGCAGTATATTTGTACTGAAATATCTTTTTCCCTTTTTTTTTCTAAAAAAAAAACATCAGCTAACGTAGTTTTACTTATTTTATGTAAAATCTGGGATATAACACTTAAAATAAGCAGTTATCTGCCAGCAAAACCAGACATTTTGCTTACCAAGACGTTTTAAAACAAGTGACGATGTTATCATAAAATTAGAGAACTGGTAAAAAAAAAAAAGAAATATCAGGCCAAAAATAAACATATTACCATTATTCACGATATTTAATCTTAATTAAACACTGTGCGCTGTTTATTTACAGATTTTTCTCAGTAGCAGATGCATTACTTCATTTTGAATAGATACGCACAAAAATTTTATGTTTCTGATCTCAGTGGAAAGCTCTTCTGTAAAACCACTAAATATGTTTTACAAGATTAGTCAATAGAATTAGTAGAATGTCTTTAAAATGGCAAACGTAATCTTGCTTAGAGCCAAAATGACTGAAAAATGTTCTTTTTTTTTTGTCATTTATAGTCGCTAACTTTTGGACAGTAGGCCCACGTCACATGATGTGATGGTGTGTCATTTTGTCAGGGAGCAGTGGGTTTCCTTCATGTCGTAATCTCAAATGCTTTCACAGTTCGATTGCTCTGTATTGTTGCACCCAAAAGCTCTCGGTTGTTCAGCTAAAGCGAATAAGACGAGCTCGATTTGAAATACTCACATTAGTAACCGTATAGCTAACCGGTATACTCTGTGATGGTTCAATTCTCATGTTAATCACCTCAATCAGTGTATAAACACCTCCGCTTGAAAAAAAAAAACATTCACACAGTCAAGCTGGTGCAAACACCCACATCAGTGGTAAACAGAAACTGCACATCCACATTTCCTGGATAATCACACAAAGATTGGATAATCCTGGGGAGAAATCCCTTTCCTTCCCTCATCCCACTGCAAATTCTCATTTTTCAATACCATCTTCAGTCCAAACATCTATAATCAGAAGCATTTCAGGAATTTAAAACTCATGTACTCTTCGTCTGATGTGGCCTTAATGGCGTAAACAGTCCAAACGGGGGATCAGTGTCTACTTTTATACACTCGGTGATTTGCATTTGAAGTGCAACAGCATGAACATACATGTAAACAGAGAACACAAGTAGTATTGTGTCTCCCGGATATATACGTTTCACTTTCATGTTACATGAACGGTAGAAATCATCCAAAGCGGGTACTTGGCTCTGAACTCAGCAGCGCTTCAATCACACTGTCCTCACTCATTAACGTGAGGTTCCCAAAGGTTAACCCGCAGACTGAAACACGCTCACACTCGGCTGAAAAGGAGAACCATCTGTTTTTCTACATCCTTCCGTAGTTGTCTGTTCTGATTTAAAGACTAAAGCTGTTAGTTTCTGCCAGTTGGGTAATATTCTAAAAGTATTGTGCTTATTTCCAGCTTATTGTTCCTCACCCTGGTCTTCACCATTCAGATTCACATTTCCTTATAGCATGCTGTATTATTCCCTATGGCTTTGCCTTAGTTACGTCCTCTTTTTTTTTTTTTTTTAATTAAATTGATCAAATAAGAAGAATGTGGTCAAGTACATTTCACATATATTTAAACATCTCATTATGTCAAAGGACGGTTCTTTAAAGGAGTTCAACAATAGTTCCTTGCCTTAAAGGTCCCATGTCATGCTATTTCTCATCCATCTCCATTTGATCTAAAAACCCCAAAAACATATTATTTGAGGTTTATTTTTCCAAACTCGCCTGTTTTCCAGAGTTTTAACCTCTGAAAAGTCACTTTCTTATCAACTCTACACAAACAAGCTGATTTGCGGCCTACTTATGCATATTCATGAGTGGGCGTGTCTATAGACGGGACACTGACTTCCTCCTCCCTGCACGGTGAAGTAGGCCCAGAGGACAGCCAGCCCTCCTCCCACCCACTCAGTAGCAGAGCTCATGCTACTTTATAAAAACTAGACAGAGCGTGGGGGCGGGGCTTTCGCCGGTACATACATAGACTGTAGAAAATACGTACATCGCACTGCGCGAAGGACACTGAAATGCTCACCTTCGCGGGCGTGTCTGTTTACATGTCAATCACGGCAGAGCGCTTCCGGGAGGCGCGGCTTCTCCAGCTCAGTGCTGCGTCAAATTCATCAAAGTGGGAACGCGTCATCAAATTAGAGCGAGGTGTTTGAGCTCACCTTGCAGTAAGAAAGGAGCAAATCACCCTCTAACGATTGAGGGAATCCATAGAGAAAAAAACCCACTTTGGGCATGTGTATGAAGCCCTAATAGCACTTTATGATGTTTAAAGCACAGAAAAGTTGATTTAGCATGGGCCTTTTAAAACCCCAATTCTGCTGAATACAAATGTATTTGAGTATGAAGTAGTGCTATTGATTGATCCTGGTTCAACTCTCAACATTTGAGTGAAAGTATTTCAATTTGGTGTATTTTGTTGTAAAATGTCAGTGATTGCCCTCTATGGGTTGAAACCTGGCTATTACAATTGATTTTTGCTATTGGCTGAGAACAAGATCATGTGACATTTTGGGACCATCTTGCATCACAAACAAGCTCTGTAAGCCCCGCCCCTTTTATACAAAGTAGCACCTGTGGGCTCTACAATCTGTGGCGTGTAGGTTGGATTGAGAGACGAGTGAATAGAGCCCCTCCTAATAATTGAGGGCTTTTTTGAATTTCTCTCCTAGTGGCAGGTCAGGAAAAAGCAGGGGTTTAGTACCTCTTAAAAGAAATGGCTAAGTTTGTCAAACCACAAAGTGCTAGAAGAACTGACGTAAAAGATAACTGAACCCTGAGGTTTTAACTGATGTGCGTCGAGGCTGTAAATTCAAAATAATGCTTTGGTTATGGGCGGGGCTCCTGGAGCAGTTAACACACGCCCAGTCTCTGAAACCAACAAAGAACAATCGACGCTACGCTAACTACCGACTCATAATTGTCTTCACAATTCTCACTATAAATTGTAGTCACAGGTGCAAGTTTTTCTTGGGGGGCGTGGCCAACAGTGGTGTTTCGTGATGTAAGAAGCCACAAAACACCATTCTTAGCCAATGGAAAAATTTCATTTTAATAGTCGAGTTTTATCCCATAGAGGGCAGTAACACTTACATTTTTACAACAAAAATATGGCAAAATGAAATACTTTGACTCTCAAGAGTTGGATTAGAATCAATCAAGGGCACTACTTCATAGCCAAATACATTTGGTATGGTAAGAAACATTTTTACAGGAACTCTCAAACAGCTGTAGATGTTTTTGTAGGTGCACGAAAATGAAATAATAAAAGGAGTGATCAATGCATGGATTTGATGTCATTTCCATGTAAGCTTGGCCAAATGTTCTCATAAGTCTAAAAGAATCATTTTACCTGAGAAACCCTTAATTCTTCATGCACAGAAAAACATAATTACTTGTTTTCCAACGACATACATTGATCCGCTGGTGTTTTTAGTTAGAATTCAGGACACTAATATGACAGTAATTATACTTGCTGTCATTTCAAACATAAAAAAGAAATTATAAATGGACTAAATGTGTCAAGCTTTTGTAAAAATCCATACAAGTGAAAGCTTTTTCCTTCAGCTTTGTCAATAGAGACTATGTAGAAGTTTTCTTGGCTTTTAGTTTATTTTATTTATTTTTTCTGTTTCTATATATACATCATACGCCTTAAAGTGTCTCATCTGTGCTCTCCAGGGATAAAATCCATGGCCATTATAAGCAATAAAAACAAATATAAGGTGTTTTAAACAGATAATGTAAGATGTGGGCATCATCGAGCTTTAGCTCCCAATGGACAGCCTGCAGCATTTGCCCAGAGGAAACTAAGAAACACAAACCAGTACAGACTCAGAGAATACATGGAGGTCTTTCATCCCTCTCTGGGGATGCTGCCTTAAACGTCACATTGTTCTCGTCCATTATTTTTTCATTCAAATCATTTTTCACATTTCTGTTTCTGGCATCTTAGAATCAGACTGGACATTTTCATCCAATGTCCCCCGGTGTTTTGGGTTGTTACCTTTTCTGTAGAATAATTTGTCCAAATCTTTATGCTAAAAAAAAAAAAATCCCTCACTCTAGCTGCATTTTAAAAGCATCTAGCTTCTTTTTCACAGAAGTAGCCTTGCTGTGCCAAACTGCCTGACTCGTCTGCCAAGTGAAGTCGATTAAAGCCAGAGCTCAAACATATTGAGGTGATCCTTCAAAATGTTCTTCGAGAAGCAGAGACTACTCCTTTCGTTATTGCCAACAACAGAATAATGGCTCAAATTAGCCTTTTCCTAACCTAGCACGAGGGACGTTAAGAATGTTTAGGCAGTGGAAAAAGGCTTTATGTTTGCTGAAGGAAATGGTTTTTATTGTGCCGTGTTTGGTGTGACTGTGTTGGTCGACTGAGGATGGAAATTAGCTTGTGCTATAATCCTGCATATTTATAAATAATAGAACCTGAAATATCTGAGTTTACCATATGATAAAACAGTGGTTCTCAAACTTTTTTGGCTCATGTACTCCCTTTCTCTTATTTCTGAATCCACGTTCCCCCTTTTGTCTGACAGCAATATTTTGCTTAGAAAACTATTTAAAAACAAATATAGAGTCTATTGATGGAATGAACGAGAGATCTTAAAGAATCTCATTTTGTAAATAAGTAGAAGAAACATTATTTATTAGGGCTGGGACGATACCCTTTTGTCCCGATTCGATACTAAACCCGATTCTTGGGTGCCGATTCGATTTAAATTGCTATTCTACAGTGACGATTACCATGATTTTTTTTTTTTTTTTTCTTATCCAAACACACAGAGGAATCCTAAATATCTAGCAATATGTCACAGTTCCAATAAACAATGCACATCACATTCAGTCATTCACTGATTTATCATTATTTATTCAGTGATTTATTATTTATACTGAAATAAATAAAATAAAACCTCCATCAGAAAGGAGGTAAACATGTACAAAAAGCTAATTTGTGCATCACTTTGTGAAGCTTGTCAACTGAAACTTATAATGTTCATCAAGCTCGTGCTTTGGAATGTCTAGGTTTTTGTTTAGGAACAGGAGCTGGTCAACATGCTGGTAGTCACAATGTATTACAGTGTGAAGATCTGCCTCATTTTTCTGTCCGACCCAGAGTTAAACTATCTTTTTTTTCCCCCTCATACTAACGACAGAATAATAATAATAAGTTGGTTTGTGTGGAAAGCCTGATTTTATTAACTTCTTACATTCAGAAATGATCAGCGCACTTTAGTCGTCATCATCTGTCATCAATGTTACACTTGTTATTTAATCTGTAGTGTGATCAAACGTTGGACACAGTGTTAGAACAGTTGACTAGCGTGGACAGAAGTCTAACGTCAGTCCCTCCAAGGAAAAAGAGTGGACAGCAGGGATAAAATATAATTAAATGTAACACATTATGTCCCGACTAAAACTGGTAAAATTTGAACTTATTAGAAATGCTGATGGTCAATCTCTTGGCGAGCATCTGTAACTTGGAGGTGTTCGTGTAGCGGTGCTGTGATGGACAGGGTTGGATTTGTCTCATCTGACATAACGTGCATAATGTGCGTGGCTTCATTACCTGGATAAGTTTATTCAATATCTCATCCAGGGCCCGTTGATCTGCTGCGGGGTGTCTTATCTTGCTTGTGTTAGCTTTATGTCCGGATGGTGACGGACAAGATGAGCAGTAATGTTTGATGTGTTACACACTAGGCTACTTGTCCGGAGCAGAGTTTAATACAGCTTTGGTGATGTCCAAATGTGTTTGCCATGGAATTGATCAAAAGTATGTCCATACTTTTGATTTAAATTGTACCGGTGCAGTTGTTGGTTTGTTTGCCAAAGGGAAATCACAGCTGATGCAACTCTTCTTCGTGCTGCAAGTCTCCCTCATGCTTGCACTCACTTGTCGGTGCATTATTGCCACCCAGTGGTCGCCCACCAAAATGTGAAAAATACAGTTAAAAAAAAAAATTAAAAATCACGATAAATCGTAAAATCAATGTTAGTGCAGTGGTTCCAACCTTTTTTGCTTTGTGACCACATTGCGATAAAAAGAATTTCTGGCGACGAAAGACATTTCTTTTCAAAAATTAGTTTTTGATCAAATTTGAGCCCAGATTTTTTTTTTTTTCTTTTACTGCTATTTTTTTCAAAAATTTCAGGCGACCACATGGGGTCCCGACCCCAAGGTTGGAAAAACACTGATTTAGTGGCTTCCGAATAGATTTATTTCTATAGTTTTTATCATTTCCAGTCATCTCACGCCTGGGGTGGGATCAAGACTGACACTTTATTAATTTTCCACTCTCTCTCTCTTAAGTACCTCTTGTAGTGCCATTGCATATACCTAGGGGTACACGTACCCCCCATTTGAGAAACACTGTAATAGATTATGTTTTTGCGATAACAATACAATACAGTATTTTTAGAAAAAAAAAAAAACCCTAAACAATGTCATTGGAAATATATCCATTCAATTTATTTGACTTTAACTCTGGACTTACATACTTGCTTACATTTTTAACTCAATAGGAAGATTAAAAAAATCGAAACAAACCATAACAATCTGGTGTGTAGTAAATCATGTGGATTGTTAAAAATCTGAATCCTACCTTTGCGATACCGCTCTCACTCGTGTTAAAATCGCGATACCTTATTGCGTAACAACATATCGCATATCGTCCCACCTTTACTATATATTCATTTTTCATTTCGAAAGCTTTTCAAATAAAAATCCAATCAACTGGCACTCCAAGTAATTCTCCCATCAAATTGCACAGTGGTATAACACGTTAGTGAGACATTCCCAGTATATTGGCTGGTAAAGTACTGCACAAGCATAATATAATGAATTACGGGCAAACGTAAAATACTCAGGCTTTATCCGCTGCGCTTTGCAGCTCTGGGTCGGCTTTGACAGCTAAACAATCCATTTACCACAGTGAGGCCAACTCGGCCCATAAGCTTCTTCTTGGATGTGGATTTTAGGCACTCCATGAATGATGAGGCTGGCTGATGCTCAAGTCACTCTCATTTACCTTGTGTTTGTACAGCAGCATGCCAACGTGTAAAACCCAGTGCTTCCCTCACAGCCACTCGTCTCCACATAACGCAAGTTTAATATTTCAAACCCAGTTGTTGGAGTCAATTAGGAGACGTGCCACTTCAAAGTCCTTCACTTAAGCAGTCCTGTGTTTCCAAGATAAGTCGGTTGTACAATATTAGCAGATAACCTCTCGCTGTCAGAATGTCCTTTCACTGATCAGCTCTCCATTTGGATGAGTTTTTGTCTTGTTCTGATAAGACATCACCACCACTGAAGCTTCCTCTCACTCATCCTGACCCTACAGGCGTCAGAGTTACAAAAATTCAGAGTGAAAGCGATGAATAAAAAGGTCCGTTCACTATTTTCATCACCTTGGTTTTTTTTTTTATTAGAACTGACACGCCAAGGGGATGGTTTAACCTCAAACATTATTTTGTGTGTGACTTTGCACAAACATTTAGAGCAGTGTTTATCAACCATAGGGCCGTGATCCCATGTTGGGTTGCCTGAAATTTGATATATTGTATTATGTTATTAACTCATTCAGTGCCAGCCATTTTCATAATTTCTACCATTTTAGAGAATGTTGACTGAATGACGATCTGAATTCCAGAAGTCTAACAAGGTAACCAAGAGGTGAGAAAGAAATTGGATGATAGATCATATTTCTTTGTGTATTTTACAGCTGATTTAAAACATGGGTCAAAACTGACCCGTTGTCATAAGAAATGCTCTTAAAAAGCTAATAAGTTACAGTGGGCTTATTTATTAAAGGCTCAGTAAGTAGTGGTCATTGAGAACATAATATTCATTGACTTTCAGGGGGAAAATTGTAATTGGGAAAAATGCCAGTCAATGTAATCTTAGTTGAGTTGTAATTAGAAATAGATAATAATAGATAATAATAGATAATTGAAGTCATCATTGTTATTTAAAAATGAAATTGACCCCATCACAAAATTGTGCAGAAAAAAACCCCAATAATTCCACATGAACAAGGATCAATGATGAATTTGGGATTTTTCGATTATTGAACCTGATCCAGAATCAGTATAGTGATCCAGATCCCATTCAAAATGTAATGGAGTCTTTGATAGTGTAAGGTCTTTGGTTATATATTTTTTCAAAATCTGTGAAATACTTTTGACTTAATCCAACTAACAGACAAACAAACAAATGCTGGTAATCCACATTTCATTAGAACAGTTTGTTCCTTATTATTGACATCTCTTCTGTCCTCCAGTTGTGTAAAAGAATAGAGATGGAACCTCCTTAATGTTTATTTTGAGCAGTGAAAGGTTCTCCATCAGGCAGCTGACCCTCTTTCCTTATTTTCTGGAGCCCACCCAAATCCCAGATGTGGTTTCCATTTGTGCTGTATTTTTTTTGGGCTAATACCTTCTAATCGGAGTCCATTTAATGTCATGGTGTGCACCTTTTGCCTCTTTCTATGATCATGTATAATGCGGCATGTCCCGTTGTGAGTGTGTCACCACGTGGTAACCCCATGATGTGCGTGTTTTTGTTACTTACGAATGCCCCCATGCTCTCCCCTGCACACACCACCTCAAACATGTGTTGTAGTTTTCTCCTCCTCTCTTTGTGAACATAGAAACAGCAGTGTTGAGTTGAATCCCATTTTCAGATCACCAGAGGCTGCACGCAGGGCAAAGGACCTTGGAGCTAATATGAACATAGAGGGAGAGGAAATCAGAGGTGAAATTAATGGATTACTGTACATGAGTTGCTTTTATGGGTGTATTTCTAAATCAGTAATTTTACTTGTACTTAAGTATGTTTTAAAAGAAGTAAAGTAATTCATTACATTTCTACACTGTAAATTATTGTAAATGATAATTTTTTTTTTGTTTTAATATGATCAACGGACATTGTGAAGGTACAAACAATGAAATGACACATCATAGCTGACTAATCAGATTGAATGTAATGCATCGCGCCAAAACAGAATTGAATGGAGGTTATTTTTTCAGTTTTAGAGTTTATAAATGTTGCTATACTTAGAGCATATGTGTCAAACTCAAGCCTCGGGGGCCCAAATTTGGAGCATCCAATTCGGAAGGAGCTCACAGTTTTCCCGGTGCTTATACTGTATCACATGATTGCAGTTATTTTTAATGTTGACCTGTTAAAAAAACTCAAAATTCCTACAAAATAGTATTTCCCTTAAAGGAGACATATCATGGTTTTAAATCCTTCCTTTTTACATATAAATCATACAGTTGTGATCTATATAAAGCGGAACTGCACTGCGTGGGTCTGAATTCCTCATTATTATAGCTCCACAGGCCCCTTTTCTACCCCTTTTCTGATGTGCTTCTGAGAGCAACTCGTTTTGGTGCGGTCTCTTTAAATGCAAATGAGACACTTCATACCCCGCCCCCTCTTCAGGTGACACTCGGTTCAACTCCACCCTGCTCGGCCATTTTTGTAGTTTGATAGAAGAGATACGGCTATGTAGCGGCGCATAAACTTTTTATTCAGAGGTTATTTACAAAATGTCAACAACAGAAGACTTGTCCATCCAGCCTTACATGTTCCAGCCAGAGTCTGACCCAGCGGAGCGAGATGAAAATGAAGATGAACCTGCAGAACCCTAACAAGTGAGCTAACACAAGCACCGAGCTAACACAAGCACCGAGCTTAATAGTCTTTTCTGAGACAAAAATGGCAAAAATGAAATGACTAATGAAAACTTTAGACTTAAATCACGTAGGCCATATCATCAAGGATCTAAAACGAGCACACAGCGCTAACATATGAAGTCTGAAGACGGTGCAACTGCTAATGCTAACAAAACAATGACAGGGACGTCTTATCATCACACTTTTTAGCGTTATTTACAGCTTACCGAAGTGCTCTGTTCATCGTCTCCAAAGATAGAAGGAATTGAACCCTCAATCAGACAAAGTCTTTCGGTAAATCCTTCTTTATACTGGCGGAGGTTGCAGAAGCAGTCATCCTTGAAGTGCTTTGCGCACACAAAAATGACCTTACCCACAGATGTGGGTACATTTCTGTGAAAAATAAAACTCAACCAGGCACTTTGAAAAGGTTCTGATGCTGGGAGACAGTGTAATGAAGCGTGTGGGTTACTACATCCAACAACCCAACATTTTGACTTATCCTCTCGTAACTTCGGCATCCTGGAGCTTGGACTACAAAATAAAAGCGAGAAATAAAAATGGCGGATTGCTCGAAGTGTTGGACCTGGAGTTGATGTACTAATTTGGCAGTTCCGCTGCAAATACTGTGATGTAATAGTTCAAAAAACGTAATAGAGAATAGAAAAATCGAAACAGATTGAAAAATATCAGCAAAACAGAATATAAAGATATCTACGGAGCACCTGAAGAGACTAATTTGATTTTTTCTGTTCTTCTAAGCACTCTAAATATACAACAAAATGCATTTAAGGGCTAAAAGAGTGGATTTAGCATGATATGTCCCCTTTAATTAAATAGAAATTAGTCACAAAATCTAGAAAATGTAAAGTGAAGATCCTGTAAGACTATCACTCATTGCTTGGATATTGTTGGTTTCTTACATATTTTTTACTTGATGTATACTGTGGTATGTTAAGTTTACTTTTTCCCACATAATATGTGGCCCATTTGAGGTCAAACTGCTCCTTATTTGGCCCCTGAACTAAAATAAGTTTTTTTTTTTTTTTTTTTTTCGTTTTTTTTCCACTTTGTCAGCAAATGCTATAGAAGGTCAACACTACAAGAAGTCCAATCTTTTTAAGACAGTCATGTAAGTTTTGTTGTTGCCATAAAATAATGAATTTATTTTATTGCATAATTGTGACCATCACCAGCCCTTCCTAAGGAAGTGTAAGAAACATTTTGTTAAAGTGGAAAGTATAAAAAGAGAGGGCAGTGTTACACCTAGGTGAGGGGGAGGGAACAGGGAAGAGGGAGTCAGGGTAGGAAATTGAAGGGGTGGTGAAAGAGTCGACTGTTTTAAGGTGAGAGAGAAATGTGATGTTATAGTTGCATATTTAGCTTATTGTGTTGTGTAATCAGTTCAGCCAGTCTGGTGACAAGTGTAGAGAAATTGAAGTTGGTGACACAGCACCCAGCTTAACTGTAATGGTAGTGGCCGTGAACAGAGGGAAGAAGTGAGTGAGGCATACCAGTGCATCTATGACCAATGTTTGTGCAAGAACCGCTTCTGCGAACCCAGGTGCCGTCCCGGGCCCAAAGATGCAGCCAGGCCGGCAGAAACAACGGGAGCTAAAAAAGCACGAGGCCACCCCCCCACAACTGAGCAGCGCCCCCAGATGCTCAAGAGACCCCAGGCCGAGAGGCAGCCACCGGCCCCCCACACGCTCCAGAGAAAGCCTCAAGGACCCAGTGCACCCAGCCACCAACCCCAACCCCAAGGCACCCCACCAATGCCCAACCCCCCCAAAGGGAGGGTCCATAGAGCCCCCCGCCCGAGTTTACAGTGGAGGAGCGAAGGCCCACGCCCAGAAGACGGGCAGGACCACGCCGGACAGGCAGCCAGCGGGCCCAGAGTCAGCAGAGACCGGACCCCAGACCAGAAGGAACCGGAACAGAAGCAGCACCGACAGCAGCCCGCCCAAGGACAATGGCCATATCCCCGGGCACCAAGGGGGCTCTGCAAGTCACCCCACCGGCTCCCTGCAGCACCGGCCGAGCCCCCCAGAATGCCCCAAATCACCCTTCATTGATGTCGCCAGCATGATGAGCCTCATTTATTGTCAAAGTCAAACGCACCCCCCAAGAGACCAAAGTCAGACCATCATACCGGTATGCGGCTCCCAGAGCTCCGATGCGGCTGAGCTAAAATGCGTTAGACACTGCTGACTTAAAGCCTGAGAATTTTTTTTTTTTTATTTTGAATTGAATTCATTGGTTTTATTTATTTAAAAAATAACTTATTTTATACAGATGCCTTTGTGGGAAATAATGTTCCAATTGTGCAGGATTTCATCTCTTTTTTTAAATTTATACGTGAGATGTTTCCTGTATACAAGGGAACCATGACAAGATTTATTACAAATTAACAATTAACAATAAACATGGGGGATTAAAGTAACTAGTAACTTCTACTATTTAATTGAGATATTTTTTACTCGTACTTGAGTATTTTATGTAAGACTGACTTGTACTTAAGTACAATTTCAAGTAAGTAGCACCTTTCAAGAGCAGAAACGTCACAAAGTGCTTCACAATCAGTAACACTACTTGGGTAGAATGAATCAGTACTCTTTACACCACTGAAGAAAATAATAAAGCTGGTGTTTGATAATAGCTGTGCTGCTCGTTCTGCAGTCATCTGCCTCTGGTGCACTGTATAAGGCTGATGTTGTCTTTGGTCTCACGGCTATCACAAGCTGTCCTGCACCCTTTGTCCTTCGTGTCCATCTGAGACACATTTCAACTGGCATCTGGTTGTTTTTAGGGTGCAACAAAACACAATAAAGGCACAAATTACTCCTCGGGAGGAAAAAAAAAAAGAACAAAACAAAAGACAATGTAGAAATGTAGTTTCTTTTTTAAAGCAAACACTGCCCGAGAGTCGCAAATGTCTTTTTGAAGAAGTCCAGATCCAGAGTAAACTGATTAGACAAAGCACAGGGTGGAAATCTCCGGAGAGCTCGGAGTCAGCGACATATGTTGTCTTCATTTCCTCCATCTTTTTTACTCAGGGCGGGAACGGAGAGAAAGAAATGAAAGAAAAGAAGGGGGGTGGGGGAGAAAAAAAATATCATTAACTCATAAGCTGGTTAATGCTGTAGCCACTCTCAACCTTCAGCACAAATGAGTTTCCATCATTTACTTGTACATATCAATTTAATTTCCTGTGTTTCCTGATTTTTCTCTCACCCTCCTTCATTTAAAAAAAAAAAAAAAAAAAAAGCAGCGTTTGTTCGCCGTCGCAATCAGCTTGTTCTTTAGAGTGGCACCGCAGGCTCTCTCCTCTACAGTGCGTATGTACACGCGTGCAAAACAGCGTGACGACAAAAAGGGGTGGAGCCCAGGTAGGCAGACAGGACCCTCTTTGTGACTCACTGTCGGGATTAAACCAGTGATCACAGAAATGAAAGGGAAGTTTTCATTCCATATAGGCCCTTATATACATCATTTTCAATAATTACACTCTTTCTCTGCATGTGTGTCTAAGGCAATTTTCTTGACTGACACCAGCACATTAACTATTTTTTTCTTTTTCTTTTAACGTGTGTGTCTGCTTGAATTAAACTTGCATTAATCTGCACCTTTCCTTCACAACATGGTGCCTTAATGTCTGTGTGTATGTGTGTCAATCATATTTGTGAACATCTCCCATTTTGAGTTGATACAGATGTGCCTGCCCCTTCCTATAAGCCTACATCTGGCTGTTCGTCTCAACCTGAGGGGAATTTGTATTTTATTTTTTTCAGCTAACTGCTTCAATCTGCAGCTTAATACTTATGAATGTGATCAAATATTCAACTCAAGTAAAGTGTTACACATGGCAAGGCCTGAAGTGTAAAGTAAATTTAAGACCTGTCAATTCAAGTCGGTTTCCATATGTGACCTTCGGCGTGAAAGTCAAGAGGTACCAGATCTGAGCTGTCAAAGTGTGATGCCTTCCATTTTTTATTAATACATTTAGTGTTTCAGTTTCCTCTTGAATAAACAAAGACCAGAGGCTGAGTTGTGATGACACTCACCGATGGTTTGAGTAACCCATTATCCCCTCAGTTTGCAGGGCCTTCTGTCAACAGTCAGGCTGTGGTTTATATTATTCACTTTTTTTTGGCTGTAAGTGATTGCAAGTAGCTATAACATTTAATGGGTTTTTTTTTTTTTTTTTTTTTTGTATCTGTATCTTTTGTTTGTGTTTTTTTTTTTTTTTTTTAACGGGCTGTGAACAGATTCATGGTCAAACCTCGTAACAGACTGGGAAACTCCTGTAAAGCTAACAAGCCGGTGTTTATTGTGCATTTTTTGTAATGGCAAGACATCATCACAGGGCCGAGTTCCTCATAAAAAAAAAATGTCATGTGTTCATAAATTATGCGTTCTTGAAACACAAAAACACAAACTTGTATGTATAACCTCTTTTTCCATACTATCAGCAATGACGTACGAAAATAGCAATAGGCCTTGGGGCGATTAGGCCATCTGGCATACCAGTCATCGTCCCGGTCAGCCTTTGACCCAGAGTGGGCCGGTCCAGTCCGCTACGTTTTGTTTAATGATTATTTTATACTTTACCCATCAGATACTGTAGTTCATGTGGGCGGCGCAAGTTTCTTCATTTTCTAAATTCCCTCCAATGCAAGTCACAAAAATTCAAAACCAGGTGGCAAAAATGTGGCAAGAAAAGAGTGAAAAGCCATCAAAATTAGCAAAAAGCAGAGGAACCAGGTGGTACGTAATCGTAAAAGGTAGCTTAAATGGTTCAAATGTGGCAAGCAATAGTGAAATAGTGGAACAAAAAGAGGCGAAATTTAGGGAAAAAATCAAACAAGTGGTGTTTATTGGCGCAACAGGTAGTGTTTTTGGATGAAAAGTCACAAAAATGGTTAAAGGACAAATTGGAAGTGTAAAAAAAAAGACAATAAAAATTGTCTTGTAAAAGGGGTTAAAAAGTTGACCTCTTAAGGTTTTCTGGGGGAATAATAAATAAAATAAGACAGCGTGACATGTTAAGCATCACTGACTTAATAACGGCTTCTGTGTGTTGTCCACTGATATAGTGGGCTGATATGGACAGGCCCCGCATAGGCCTAATAATAAAATAGAAAATTAATTAATTGTGTGTTTTCTGTTTGGATAGAAAACTAAAAACTGCAGTGTCAAGTGTGTGTTTTAAATAGAAAGAAGGATCCGCAAATAATAGATATGGTAATAAAATGCTGTCATGAAAGCCTTGAATTATCCTTTTATGGCTAAAAAATGGCAGCTTTGAATAATATGTTATGACAAGAGAAGAGTTTGTGATCAGAGCAAAACATTTAGCATCTGAAGAAGCAGATTTATATCCTCGGGAGATGCTAAAAGACCATTTTCCTGTCTGACTGATTTCAGTCACTGTTTGGATATAGTTTGCCGTGTTGGCTAATATCTTACAAAGCTTGTGCTGTAATAACTACAAACACGGACTCATTTTGGTTTGCTTTCATCTTTGCGTGCTAGCTTAAGTTGTGTTAGCCCGCGTGTGGCTTCCAAGCATCTTTCTAACAGCTTGTAATGGAACAGTTGAAGAGGAGTCTCTGCTTTACGTCAGACCAACATAACCAGTGTAATACTTAAGTCTCTTCAGCTAAGCTTCATAAAGAAGCAAACTGTGTGCTCTGGAGCGGGTAATGAATGAGCTAATACCTTGGTTTGCTTGCTGTTTGTGCTCCTTTTGGAGCTAATGACTTTACTGTAAGACTGCTTGGTATCCAAGGCTAGGCATAATAGGGACTTGTTATTATAGCTCAGCACTTGAGCGTGTAATAAATGTAAATCTCAGCGTCTCTAACTTGGTCCCTCGAAGCTCATTATTTGTGACAAGTGTGTGAGACAGTGTTTGTTTTCTGCTGTGTTGCAGATGAGTAATGAGATCATTCACCGGTGCTGGACGAGACCTGTGACTACAAGTAAGAAATGCACTGACATACTGTATACAAGGAACCAACATAACCAGTGTAATGTAAACTGAAAAATATAAAAAATGTGGTTCACGGGTGTCAAGCTTAGTTTTGTTTAGAGGCATATATGACATACGCGCACAGTATTTCATTAGTTTTCCAAAATTCATTCAAAAAAATACAATTCTTGATACAATGTATATAATATACAAATATTTTAAGTTCCATTAAACACAGTGACTGTTCAAAATATATATATATTAATTCATTTGTTGTAGATTGTGTAATGTGTTTGTTGTAGTATACGATTTCAGTGAAATGGTCCCCAAACTTTTGATACTTTAGGTTGGTTCTTCTTCTGTTGAGCAATTCTTCTTCACAGTGTAAATAGTGAAGCACTGCGCCCAGCAGTTGATGTATGGTACTACAGCAACAATGAAGCAGAAAGTGGCGGCTGGCTTGATTTTATCATGAATTTACAACATTAATCTGAAAATGAGGACATTTAATGGCACGGTCAGCCTCAAAGAACTAAAAAAGTAAGAAGAAATCAGGGCAGAGCTGCATTCTTTTTGTAAATAGGATGTTACATTACATTTTTTTTTACAGCAGTTTTACTGTGTTTTGGATAACATTCTGGGATTCATTTGAATGTCTTCGGAAGATTTTGAGACTACTTTTGATTAAATACATGTTTGTTGCCATTTTTTTCCAAGTTTGACAAAATAATTGACTGTTTGCTGTGATGGTTACGTCTTAGAATAATTTTTTTGGTTAAAAACAGAAGATTCTAAGCTTTCATACGGTATATGATACTTGTGATATGCTGCTGTATTTGAGAAGCATTTAATCCATTAAGAGCGCGAAAGAGTGAGAACATGCACATTGACCCGTATTAGGGACGGTGGACGATAAGAAGCGTCAAGGTAATTTTTTGTGGTCAACATTATCAATTATGTCACTAATAATTTTTGCATTATTGTATATGTCACACATATTGTGGTTGGCACTCATCTCGAGACGGTCTATATATTAAATTCTATGTTTTCTTTTTCTCCCCCCTGGCCAGATTCTCAAACTCCACCTATGGAGTAAACCCCTGGTATTTTCAAAGAAAAACAATTGTATTCATCTCGTAATGGAAATAAGTGAGGATAAATATTGTGGCCTGGTATAGACAGTAGATAATTCCTTTTGCTCTATGCAAAATAGAATTATTCAGTGTTTTTATCAGCTAAAAAAATATATTTTTTCGACACCCGTGTAATGACTTTTTCCAATCTGACTAATTGTTTTTAAATGCTTTATGATAAGCACTGACTGCTACATTATGCTCTTTTTCCTTCACAAATTAATGGGGTGTTGAATTACTCTGAGCAAGTGTCTGCTTCTAAACTGCACTATAATGATTCCAAAATCGTCCTCCTGACAGTGTGGGAGGGTTTTTAGCCCTGAGCCCCTTCCAGGAAGCATCTCCTTGAGTTTAAAGTCAGGCTTAATACATGCTGACTGTCCTTGGCCCTGTTCTGCGCTGACCAGCTGGGACCCCATAATCTAAGGAGTCATGATTACTTTTTAAATGGTTTAGTGTGTTCACAACTGCATTTCTGTCAGTCTGAACATGCATGCATTGCCCACAAGGTCAATCTTGAGCTCAGGGTGGAAGCTGAGTTGTGGGTTTATATTTCAGTACTTTAATCAGCAGAGTTTGTTTTTAGATTATAATTTGACATTTACAAGCAATGGGATCATCCATTTAACAAGCTTACAATGAATTAAATCTGCGCCACAGGGAGGAAACATTTGTATCATCCAAAAAAACGACTGACTGTGGTCTAGCTCCAGTGTTGGGCAAGCTACATGGAAAATGTAGTGAGCTAAGCTACAAGTTATTCTACATTAAATTAAGCTTCACAATGCTGAAGTTATCCACCAGAGAAATGTAGCATGCCAAGCTATTAACGTTACTATCCAAATCATTGCTATCTAGTACTATATTAAAGGCAGTGGCTATCCGTACGGTTGACGTATCAATATACCAACATTCTATCTGTACGCAGCGCCCCTCATTGGGCAGTTTAAGTCACGTAACTAAGACTAAACCTAACTGTAAACCTAACCCTAACCCAAAAAATTGTTGTGATATAGGGTTATACCCTAACCCGAAGACGCTACGTACGTGTACTTCTGTAAACGTACCAATAGCACCGGGGGTTGTCAGTACGGCAACCGTAGGAATAGATACTTTCTATATTAAACTCAGAGACAGTCGGATGGATTAAGTTGTTTATAATACTCTTCTCTCAGCAAAATCATCAAAGAACATACTGGCATAATCGCCACAAAAAAACAAACAGTTTTTATTCGTGGCGATTTCTGACAATTTCGGTATAAATGACCTCATAATTCTGTCTTAAGGTGTAATTTATTTATTTAATCTACCTCCATTGTTCTTCATTGTTCTTCTTTAGCTATGATTGTTGTGTTAAAAAGGGAAAATACCTGAATGAGTGTCCTTAAGTTTCCTTTTGGGGTTTGTCAGCACAGAACTTTCAATGCTGGTATTTCTAATGACCTGGACATCAGTCAATTTCTTTCATCACCTCACACAGATGACTAGATTTATTAACAGAATCAATAACCCTGATTCATGTTGTAATCAATAACCCTAATACATGTAAAGCTACTAGCACGAAAGTGGTTACCTGCTTCCTTCACAGCAGACTGCCCCGGATGTCAAAGACCTCTGACTATCTGACTTCTTTTGTAGTGTTTGCATCCTCAGTTCATAGTCCAGGGGTGTGTGGTGGGCTATAATAGAGTTTCTTCTCTTGTTGGCTGGTCTTCCTATTAATAATTCACTGGTAGGATGATGGTCATTTCCAGGGCCTGTTTCCTGCTCCAATAGTTATTTTCTTCATTGACCTCTGTTGACCCCCTCAGAGAAGCGTGCGTGTGTGTGTCTAAACATTCACTAACGTAACACTACCTCAAGAAAAAGATCCTTTTGCTACTAAGCAGTTTACATAGAAGCTAACATTCCAAAACATACTTAGCCTTAGCTCCCAAAATCAGTGTCCATAATTAAATGAACAGGTTGCATGGGAAACATCGGTATGTGTAACTTTTCTGTAAGGTCTCATGAACTTGTTGAGGTATGGCCATGGAGTTTTACAAGGTGAACACTATGGTATCCAGGTTACTGGTCGGCAATCACCAGAAACATGGGTATATGATGTTACACGGGAGAGATGCTTTTAAAGCTGATATCCGGAGTTTCTGAGAAACGTCTGGATGTCCCGCCCTAAACAGCTCCACTTCCTCTCACTGCCTCTGCCAATCAACCAAAAGCCACGCCTCTGCTTTTCTGCAGCAATCGTTTCCATTTGTATAGGGGTCTTTAGGACGTAGGAGGGACTTATATACATTAATGTATATGAATGACCACCGACAGTAGACCATAGTAAAGTTCTCTACCTTCTTCCCAGATCTTTTATTTGAAAAGCTTTGAGGAAAGATGACAAGAGTCATACTATTTCTCAGTGTCGTTTATTCTGTAAACAGAACAGCTCACACGCAGCTGAATATCAGAAACAAGAGTGTGTTCAGGGAATTGGGAGTAGACGTTTGTTCTTCTTGGGCTGGGCGTACCCCATACAATAGTTTGGTTGGTGCAAGTAGTTTGGCCCAGTTATCAGTCATACCACAGGCCAACCCTTGCAACTTTGATTTTTAAACTGTGGTATCAACAAAGTGTGGTTGTTGAGTCATGCTCATGGAAATGGAAAAGGTCTTCAGAGATACAAACTGGTAGTTATAGAGAAGCCAACCTACTGTATGTAATATATTTTATTTATTTAATCTAATGAAACTATCTTTAGATAGCTACTATTAATGATATCACTTTTATTACTTATTTATTTTTTGTATAAAATATGTACTGTTTTGAACAACTGTCAAATGTATACTGTGGGTGTGTATGTATGTGTGTCTATATATATTTTGTTGTATTTATTATCTTTGAAATGCTGAATTCCTGTATTGTCTGCTCTGCTGTATCTGTCATCTTATGTAAGTTGAGGACTCCCTCGAAAACGAGATGTTCCATCTCAAGGGGCATATCCTCCAATAAATAAATAAAAATAAAATAAAATATTTCAGTAACACTTAAGTTACGGTTTTTTTTTAATTAAGTTCATAACTTAGTTTAACTCAATTGATTTCATTGACATGGATAATAATTAATTGTTCTCGAATCAATGTTTTGCATTAGTCCAACTTAAAATGAAGGAAAGTCAACTTAAAGTTTTCAGTTCATCCAACTCAATAATTTGTATAACTCAAAAGTAAAATACTGCTCCTTTGTAACCTGATACTACCTTATTTTTGTTCTGCTGTCAGAGTAATGGGCCTCGCGTGTGATGACCCACGACGGGGTTTGAACCAGTGACCATTGGGCCATCACTCTGCCTCTAACCTGATATTTTGGTTTAATGAAAATTACAGTTTGTACTAACCTTAAAATAAAAATTTGCTTGATAACTAAAAATACAATTATAGGTTGGCAGAAAATATAAAACTAAACATGAAATCAGATTTGTTTTTCTTCTACAGTTATTCTAGAGACCTCATGAAAAACCTAAATGATGCATGTTCACTTAATGACTAAAAAAGTAAAAAGAAACTTTGAGTAACTTCAACAACTGCTGAAATACAATTGTTAGTGTACAAAAGAAAACACTGCTTTGATTTCTGGTGCAGAGATGTTTAGTGAGAGTGAATAAAGGCAATCAGGTTTGTGGCAGACAAAAGTATCTGTTTTCGTTGCTGAGAAATGAAGGAAAGACCATTTAACAGTTGTCTAAAACCTCTAAACATCTGTTCGCTTTAAAATGATACCTTGAGTCTTGTGCATCGACAATAGATCACTCCAAACATATGCGCTTATTGTTAAATATGTGGTTATGTTTTCCCTCTTTGCATACATTTACATAGTTTCACTCCTCTTGCTTCATTTTTACTGTTATTTGCAAATCCTAAACAGTTCATAGTTTTACAAAAGAAGAAATCAAATGAAGAAAAAACACACGAGTGGAAGAAAATGACCCAATGTCTGTATTTCAAATTCCTTTTCAAGCCTGTAAATCAGTGGGTTTTGTGCTCAACTTTCTATTAATACATTCTCCCCAAAGAAAGTCTAATTAACAGCATTACTTCAAGAGGACTCTACACTGACTTACAGTGTGTAGTAATTAGCTGAAACTAATATGCCTTTAACCCTAAGTTAACCCGAGAACACCTCTTTAAAGATAGATTCTTTTTTAAAAACATGCTCTTTTTTACAAAGACAAATTCACATCATGACTGTGCGCTAGAGCTTCAGGTCAGTGATAAAGGCAGATGCACACTTACACACACTTTCCAGATTCCTCAATCCTCCTTGGGGCATTTATGCACAGGCAACCAACCTTATCCAGCCAATTAAAGACGGCTCTTAGTTCCTGATCGATCACAAAGGTTGGGATGCGGTAAAATGAGGACAGCAATACTGAAATGCACCGTCTCTGGTTTGTTGATGTCATATTACAGCTATTTAAAACTTTCTTTCAACGTGTCGGAGGTCTATATAGTCAGATGTGTGTTCGTCCATCTATCCATCTTCTAACGCTTATCCGTTGTCAAAAGTGCTAAACAGATTTTGACAAAAGCTTAACCAAAGATAGACCTTATGCCATGGAAGATTCCATGAAATTATGGAGGGGATCCAGATTAATATACTGATTCTGGAGAAGTTTAAATATTCATGAAATCCCTATCTGTCATCATTGGTGAAAATTCAAAAATTCCTTACTCGATTTGTAATTGACAGATCCTTGTGAATTTTGGCTTTTGTTGGGTTGGTTCCTCAACTAGTCCATCTGGATCAGATCCGAATTGGGCTTTTCATTGGGATTTTTCCAAAAAAATTGAGTCCCCATACATTTGGACCTACTGTATTGTTATTAATAGTGATATAAATTTATTCCAAGCCATTAAAGTGTGAATGATCATGGTACCATTATCAGGATCATTGATCCAGATAACTGCCAATATCTAGCAAGGATATTCTGCATCCTACCTAGATACATACTGTCTGGTTGTGTTCAAAATCACATACTAACGTCCTACTCATACTAAGTTTGATGTCAAAATGTAGTGTATTCACATTACATTGTATGAGTATGCGAGAATTACTCAGATGTATGCTCTATCACTAGTCATACTCAACCGCCCCATGATGCATTGCGAGCGGAATGTAAAATGATCCTGAGACCAGCTTCAAGCTAAAAGTCAAACATCTCCTTTTCAAAACAAAAGCATCTCTTCTCGTCATTAGTTCTTTTTTTTTTTTTTAACACTTTTGAAAATAGGGCTCTTGTTTTGAAGTTAACTGGAAGCTTAGTCTGTGGCACAATGGCGGGTCTCGGAAAATCTCTGAAATGTCGTACTGAAATGTGTTTCCGTGAGTTTTATGGATAAAATGACCACATGTTGATATTCTACTTGGTCATTTTCTCACTTAGAAATTCTTTCACAACTTTCAAAGGTGGAGACTCAATTAAGATATTTAACGTTAATGTGCTTCCGGTTTTTGTCGTAGGTTTGAAATGCAGCTTGGGGAAACTCGGAAGTAAACTTCAGTGGGAATGGTCATTATCGGTCATCATCATAAGCATACTTATCGTATATAATAGACAGTATATACTCATTGAGTCTGTAGTGTATAGTACAGTGTGCCATTTCGAACACAGCATATTTGTAAATATGTTAAAGAAAAATAATAAGCTGGTCTTTTTTGGGGTGGATGCTGAATGTAATTTAATGCATATGTGAAACCTCCCCCTCAGTTTATCTTGAGTTCCTGATAAGGCTCTAAAGATCTGTGTAAGAAACAATATACTGTAAATAGTTATTGCGATTGCTGTTATCGGTGTGCTTTAAAACTTTCCAGGGAAAAACAAATAATGCTGTTAACCTAAATACTTAACAGTTCAATAGTGTAAAGAATCAATAAGTTTCTTTATTTTTGTTGTGCGTGAAGAAAATGACAGTTCAAAGTGCCTTGTTGAGCAAAAAAGGCCCTTGCAGTGATTTGAACCCAGCCCTCAGCTCCTGCTACATTTAGTTTCAAACAGAGTGGGAGCAGAGCAGGATAAGAACCATTAAAAGCACTCCTCTGTCATCTCCCAACAAGGTGAGAGGTAAAATTTAAAAAAGACTTCCCAAAGTTTCAAGCTTTCTCCATCAGCATCTGCTGCTTTATGCATCCCTTTTCTTTATTTATGGCATTTGGAAAAGACTTCATCAAAAAAAAAGCTCTCCAAGAAAGAAAAACCAACTCTTGAAAAATAAATAACAATTTGGTGCTCTCTCCACTTATCAGCTGGTAAAGGAGGGAGGGTGTTAAGTCAAGAGACCCTGATCTGTTTTTCCTCTCTTTGAGATATCACACCACTAAGCCTGTCACCCACACAGCCAACATCACCCACGGTTCACATACGAGTTCAGTCACAGGGTGAAGGGAGAGGGGAGGAAATCAGGAAAATAGGGTGTGCCATTTACATCAATCAGGACATGCCTGTGATCATCTATCAATGAAATACCATCCAGTATTGTAGAGTTATTTACCCTTTTCTCTCCATATAATGGTTTGAATATATAAAATATGGCATTAGTTAGATTCAGAGGTTTAAAAAGTACTGATATATCCTACTCAAGTAGAAGTTCTGTTACTTGATTGAAAGCAAGCAAGTCATGCAAAAAAAATGAAAATAGTAATTAAATTAAATAGTACTCAAAATAAAAGTTACTAGTTACTTTCACCATCCATGTTCATTTTTGGTAAAAAAAAAAAATCTTGCTTCCTGGCATACAGTAAACATGTCATGTATAAACTTAAAATGAAATCTTGTTCATAATAAACATGATTTATTTTCCACAATTGCATCTATATAATAAAAAAAACTCAATCAAAAGTCAAAATGTACAGTAACTTTTTAAAATACAATAACACCAATAAATTCAATGAAAAAAAAAATGTCAGGCTCTAAGTATTAGATGATCCTTTATTTTAAATTCACACTCTACAGATGTCAAATACACAGAGCAAGCAAAGTAGAAAGCCAAATACAAATACAGAATGGAAAAATAAAATATACAATAAAAATAAAATTAATAATACATATTGGTCAAGATAACGGTACAGAAAAAAATATATAAGTAGCGGTAAGTGGGGTTTTACAGTCATATTGCACATAGTAAGGCTGTGGAGGAACGTTATTGTTTACAGATGAAAAAAAGGAAAAAAAAAACACTTGAGGATATGCTAATGTTATACATTGTTATGACAGATGGGAGGAATGACCTGCGGTAGCGCTCCTTCTAACTCTATAAGCTACATTTATGAACTCTAAAACAGTGCCTTGCCAAATGTGTCATGTGGGTAGAAACCCCAACCTGAACCAAAGAAAGTGGCTGAGTGGGCGTTGATCAAAAATGGCTCGACTAAGAACATATGGATTAT